>NC_136615.1:36827048-36902048 GCF_933228915.1 Telmatherina bonti
ATGGGGTGTGTGTGTAGAGTGGAGTATGTGATGGGGTGTGTGTGTAGAGTGGAGTATGTGATGGGGGTGTGTGTGTAGAGTGGAGTATGTGATGGTGTGTGTGTGTGTAGAGTGGAGTATGTGATGGGGCGTGTGTGTAGAGTGGAGTATGTGATGGGGTGTGTGTGTAGAGTGGAGTATGTGATGGGGAGGTGTGTGTGTGTAGAGTGGAGTATGTGATGGTGTGTGTGTGTAGAGTGGAGTATGTGATGGGGTGTGTGTGTAGAGTGGAGTATGTGATGGGGTGTGTGTGTAGAGTGGAGTATGTGATGGGGGTGTGTGTGTAGAGTGGAGTATGTGATGGGGCGTGTGTGTAGAGTGGAGTATGTGATGGGGTGTGTGTGTAGAGTGGAGTATGTGATGGGGAGGTGTGTGTGTGTAGAGTGGAGTATGTGATGGTGTGTGTGTGTAGAGTGGAGTATGTGATGGGGTGTGTGTGTAGAGTGGAGTATGTGATGGGGCGTGTGTGTAGAGTGGAGTATGTGATGGGGTGTGTGTGTAGAGTGGAGTATGTGATGGGGTGTGTGTGTGTAGAGTGGAGTATGTGATGGTGTGTGTGTGTAGAGTGGAGTATGTGATGGGGCGTGTGTGTAGAGTGGAGTATGTGATGGGGTGTGTGTGTAGAGTGGAGTATGTGATGGGGAGGTGTGTGTGTGTAGAGTGGAGTATGTGATGGTGTGTGTGTGTGTAGAGTGGAGTATGTGATGGTGTGTGTGTGTGTAGAGTGGAGTATGTGATGGTGTGTGTGTGTGTAGAGTGGAGTATGTGATGGGTGTGTGTGTGTAGAGTGGAGTATGTGATGGGGTGTGTGTGTAGAGTGGAGTATGTGATGGGTGTGTGTGTGTGTAGAGTGGAGTATGTGATGGGTGTGTGTGTGTAGAGTGGAGTATGTGATGGGGTGTGTGTGTGTAGAGTGGAGTATGTGATGGGGTGTGTGTGTAGAGTGGAGTATGTGATGGGGTGTGTGTGTGTGTGTGTGTAGAGTGGAGTATGTGATGGGGCGTGTGTGTGTGTAGAGTGGAGTATGTGATGGTGTGTGTGTGTGTAGAGTGGAGTATGTGATGGGGTGTGTGTGTAGAGTGGAGTATGTGATGGGGTGTGTGTGTAGAGTGGAGTATGTGATGGGGAGGTGTGTGTGTGTAGAGTGGAGTATGTGATGGTGTGTGTGTGTGTAGAGTGGAGTATGTGATGGGGTGTGTGTGTAGAGTGGAGTATGTGATGGGGGTGTGTGTGTAGAGTGGAGTATGTGATGGTGTGTGTGTGTGTAGAGTGGAGTATGTGATGGGGCGTGTGTGTGTGTAGAGTGGAGTATGTGATGGTGTGTGTGTGTGTAGAGTGGAGTATGTGATGGGGTGTGTGTGTAGAGTGGAGTATGTGATGGGGTGTGTGTGTGTGTAGAGTGGAGTATGCGATGGGGTGTGTGTGTGTAGAGTGGAGTATGCGATGGGGTGTGTGTGTGTGTGTGTGTGTGTGTGTAGAGTGGAGTATGTGATGGGGGTGTGTGTGTAGAGTGGAGTATGTGATGGTGTGTGTGTGTGTAGAGTGGAGTATGTGATGGGGAGGTGTGTGTGTGTAGAGTGGAGTATGTGATGGGGAGGTGTGTGTGTGTAGAGTGGAGTATGTGATGGTGTGTGTGTGTGTAGAGTGGAGTATGTGATGGTGTGTGTGTGTGTAGAGTGGAGTATGTGATGGTGTGTGTGTGTGTAGAGTGGAGTATGTGATGGTGTGTGTGTGTGTAGAGTGGAGTATGTGATGGTGTGTGTGTGTGTAGAGTGGAGTATGTGATGGTGTGTGTGTGTGTAGAGTGGAGTATGTGATGGGGAGGTGTGTGTGTGTAGAGTGGAGTATGTGATGGGGAGGTGTGTGTGTGTAGAGTGGAGTATGTGATGGTGTGTGTGTGTGTAGAGTGGAGTATGTGATGGTGTGTGTGTGTGTAGAGTGGAGTATGTGATGGGGTGTGTGTGTGTAGAGTGGAGTATGTGATGGTGTGTGTGTGTGTAGAGTGGAGTATGTGATGGTGTGTGTGTGTGTAGAGTGGAGTATGTGATGGTGTGTGTGTGTGTAGAGTGGAGTATGTGATGGGGAGGTGTGTGTGTGTAGAGTGGAGTATGTGATGGGGTGTGTGTGTGTAGAGTGGAGTATGTGATGGGGAGGTGTGTGTGTGTAGAGTGGAGTATGTGATGGGGTGTGTGTGTGTAGAGTGGAGTATGTGATGGGGAGTGTGTGTGTGTAGAGTGGAGTATGTGATGGGGTGTGTGTGTGTAGAGTGGAGTATGTGATGGGGAGGTGTGTGTGTGTAGAGTGGAGTATGTGATGGGGTGTGTGTGTGTGTAGAGTGGAGTATGTGATGGGTGTGTGTGTGTGTAGAGTGGAGTATGTGATGGGTGTGTGTGTGTAGAGTGGAGTATGTGATGGGGTGTGTGTGTAGAGTGGAGTATGTGATGGGGTGTGTGTGTAGAGTGGAGTATGTGATGGGGTGTGTGTGTGTGTAGAGTGGAGTATGTGATGGGGTGTGTGTGTAGAGTGGAGTATGTGATGGGGTGTGTGTGTGTGTAGAGTGGAGTATGTGATGGGGTGTGTGTGTAGAGTGGAGTATGTGATGGGGTGTGTGTGTGTGTAGAGTGGAGTATGTGATGGTGTGTGTGTGTGTAGAGTGGAGTATGTGATGGGGCGTGTGTGTGTGTAGAGTGGAGTATGTGATGGTGTGTGTGTGTGTAGAGTGGAGTATGTGATGGGGCGTGTGTGTAGAGTGGAGTATGCGATGGGGTGTGTGTGTGTAGAGTGGAGTATGTGATGGGGTGTGTGTGTAGAGTGGAGTATGTGATGGTGTGTGTGTGTGTAGAGTGGAGTATGCGATGGGGTGTGTGTGTGTGTGTGTGTGTGTGTGTGTAGAGTGGAGTATGTGATGGGGTGTGTGTGTAGAGTGGAGTATGTGATGGGGGTGTGTGTGTGTAGAGTGGAGTATGTGATGGTGTGTGTGTGTGTAGAGTGGAGTATGTGATGGGGTGTGTGTGTGTGTGTGTGTGTGTGTGTGTGTAGAGTGGAGTATGTGATGGGGTGTGTGTGTAGAGTGGAGTATGTGATGGGGGTGTGTGTGTAGAGTGGAGTATGTGATGGTGTGTGTGTGTGTAGAGTGGAGTATGTGATGGGGTGTGTGTGTAGAGTGGAGTATGTGATGGGGTGTGTGTGTGTAGAGTGGAGTATGCGATGGGGTGTGTGTGTGTGTGTGTGTGTGTGTGTGTGTAGAGTGGAGTATGTGATGGGGTGTGTGTGTAGAGTGGAGTATGTGATGGGGGTGTGTGTGTAGAGTGGAGTATGTGATGGTGTGTGTGTGTGTAGAGTGGAGTATGTGATGGGGTGTGTGTGTAGAGTGGAGTATGTGATGGGGAGGTGTGTGTGTAGAGTGGAGTATGTGATGGTGTGTGTGTGTGTAGAGTGGAGTATGTGATGGTGTGTGTGTGTGTAGAGTGGAGTATGTGATGGTGTGTGTGTGTGTAGAGTGGAGTATGTGATGGGGAGGTGTGTGTGTGTAGAGTGGAGTATGTGATGGTGTGTGTGTGTGTAGAGTGGAGTATGTGATGGGGAGGTGTGTGTGTGTAGAGTGGAGTATGTGATGGTGTGTGTGTGTGTAGAGTGGAGTATGTGATGGTGTGTGTGTGTGTAGAGTGGAGTATGTGATGGTGTGTGTGTGTGTAGAGTGGAGTATGTGATGGTGTGTGTGTGTGTAGAGTGGAGTATGTGATGGGGTGTGTGTGTGTGTAGAGTGGAGTATGTGATGGGGCGTGTGTGTAGAGTGGAGTATGTGATGGGGTGTGTGTGTGTGTGTGTGTGTGTGTGTGTGTAGAGTGGAGTATGTGATGGGGGTGTGTGTGTAGAGTGGAGTATGTGATGGGGTGTGTGTGTGTGTGTGTGTGTGTGTAGAGTGGAGTATGTGATGGGGTGTGTGTGTGTGTGTGTGTGTGTGTGTAGAGTGGAGTATGTGATGGGTGTGTGTGTGTAGAGTGGAGTATGTGATGGGGTGTGTGTGTGTAGAGTGGAGTATGTGATGGGGTGTGTGTGTGTGTAGAGTGGAGTATGTGATGGGTGTGTGTGTGTGTAGAGTGGAGTATGTGATGGGTGTGTGTGTGTAGAGTGGAGTATGTGATGGGGTGTGTGTGTGTAGAGTGGAGTATGTGATGGGTGTGTGTGTGTGTAGAGTGGAGTATGTGATGGGGTGTGTGTGTAGAGTGGAGTATGTGATGGGGTGTGTGTGTAGAGTGGAGTATGTGATGGGGTGTGTGTGTGTAGAGTGGAGTATGTGATGGTGTGTGTGTGTGTAGAGTGGAGTATGTGATGGGGTGTGTGTGTAGAGTGGAGTATGTGATGGGGTGTGTGTGTAGAGTGGAGTATGTGATGGGGTGTGTGTGTGTGTAGAGTGGAGTATGTGATGGTGTGTGTGTGTGTAGAGTGGAGTATGTGATGGGGTGTGTGTGTAGAGTGGAGTATGTGATGGGGTGTGTGTGTGTGTAGAGTGGAGTATGTGATGGTGTGTGTGTGTGTAGAGTGGAGTATGTGATGGGGTGTGTGTGTAGAGTGGAGTATGTGATGGGGTGTGTGTGTGTGTAGAGTGGAGTATGTGATGGGGTGTGTGTGTAGAGTGGAGTATGTGATGGGGTGTGTGTGTGTGTAGAGTGGAGTATGTGATGGTGTGTGTGTGTGTAGAGTGGAGTATGTGATGGGGTGTGTGTGTAGAGTGGAGTATGTGATGGGGTGTGTGTGTAGAGTGGAGTATGTGATGGGGTGTGTGTGTAGAGTGGAGTATGTGATGGGGTGTGTGTGTAGAGTGGAGTATGTGATGGGGTGTGTGTGTAGAGTGGAGTATGTGATGGGGTGTGTGTGTAGAGTGGAGTATGTGATGGGGGTGTGTGTGTAGAGTGGAGTATGTGATGGTGTGTGTGTGTGTAGAGTGGAGTATGTGATGGGGTGTGTGTGTAGAGTGGAGTATGTGATGGGGCGTGTGTGTAGAGTGGAGTATGTGATGGGGTGTGTGTGTAGAGTGGAGTATGTGATGGTGTGTGTGTGTGTGTAGAGAGGAGTATGTGATGGGGTGTGTGTGTAGAGTGGAGTATGCGATGGGGTGTGTGTGTGTAGAGTGGAGTATGCGATGGGGTGTGTGTGTGTGTGTGTGTGTGTGTGTGTAGAGTGGAGTATGTGATGGGGTGTGTGTGTAGAGTGGAGTATGTGATGGTGTGTGTGTGTGTAGAGTGGAGTATGTGATGGGGTGTGTGTGTAGAGTGGAGTATGTGATGGGGTGTGTGTGTAGAGTGGAGTATGCGATGGGGTGTGTGTGTGTGTGTGTGTGTGTGTGTGTGTAGAGTGGAGTATGTGATGGGGTGTGTGTGTAGAGTGGAGTATGTGATGGTGTGTGTGTGTAGAGTGGAGTATGTGATGGGGTGTGTGTGTAGAGTGGAGTATGTGATGGGGAGGTGTGTGTGTAGAGTGGAGTATGTGATGGTGTGTGTGTGTGTAGAGTGGAGTATGTGATGGTGTGTGTGTGTGTAGAGTGGAGTATGTGATGGTGTGTGTGTGTGTAGAGTGGAGTATGTGATGGGGAGGTGTGTGTGTGTAGAGTGGAGTATGTGATGGTGTGTGTGTGTAGAGTGGAGTATGTGATGGTGTGTGTGTGTGTAGAGTGGAGTATGTGATGGTGTGTGTGTGTGTAGAGTGGAGTATGTGATGGTGTGTGTGTGTGTAGAGTGGAGTATGTGATGGGGAGGTGTGTGTGTGTAGAGTGGAGTATGTGATGGGGAGGTGTGTGTGTGTAGAGTGGAGTATGTGATGGTGTGTGTGTGTAGAGTGGAGTATGTGATGGTGTGTGTGTGTGTAGAGTGGAGTATGTGATGGGGTGTGTGTGTAGAGTGGAGTATGTGATGGGGAGGTGTGTGTGTGTAGAGTGGAGTATGTGATGGGGAGGTGTGTGTAGAGTGGAGTATGTGATGGGGGGTGTGTGTGTGTAGAGTGGAGTATGTGATGGTGTGTGTGTGTAGAGTGGAGTATGTGATGGTGCGTGTGTGTAGAGTGGAGTATGTGATGGGGGGTGTGTGTGTGTAGAGTGGAGTATGTGATGGTGTGTGTGTGTAGAGTGGAGTATGTGATGGGGAGGTGTGTGTGTGTAGAGTGGAGTATGTGATGGGGTGTGTGTGTAGAGTGGAGTATGTGATGGTGCGTGTGTGTGTAGAGTGGAGTATGTGATGGTGTGTCTGTGTGTAGAGTGGAGTATGTGATGGGGTGTGTGTGTGTAGAGTGGAGTATGTGATGGTGTGTGTGTGTGTAGAGTGGAGTATGTGATGGGGGGTGTGTGTGTGTAGAGTGGAGTATGTGATGGGGTGTGTGTGTAGAGTGGAGTATGTGATGGGGTGTGTGTGTGTGTAGAGTGGAGTATGTGATGGTGCGTGTGTGTGTAGAGTGGAGTATGTGATGGGGTGTGTGTGTAGAGTGGAGTATGTGATGGGGTGTGTGTGTAGAGTGGAGTATGTGATGGTGTGTGTGTGTGTAGAGTGGAGTATGTGATGGTGTGTGTGTGTAGAGTGGAGTATGTGATGGTGTGTGTGTGTGTAGAGTGGAGTATGTGATGGTGTGTGTGTGTGTAGAGTGGAGTATGTGATGGTGTGTGTGTGTGTAGAGTGGAGTATGTGATGGGGTGTGTGTGTAGAGTGGAGTATGTGATGGGGTGTGTGTGTAGAGTGGAGTATGTGATGGTGTGTGTGTGTGTAGAGTGGAGTATGTGATGGTGTGTGTGTGTGTAGAGTGGAGTATGTGATGGTGTGTGTGTGTGTAGAGTGGAGTATGTGATGGTGTGTGTGTGTGTAGAGTGGAGTATGTGATGGTGTGTGTGTGTGTAGAGTGGAGTATGTGATGGTGTGTGTGTGTGTAGAGTGGAGTATGTGATGGGTGTGTGTGTGTAGAGTGGAGTATGTGATGGGGTGTGTGTGTGTAGAGTGGAGTATGTGATGGGGTGTGTGTGTAGAGTGGAGTATGTGATGGGGTGTGTGTGTGTGTGTGTGTAGAGTGGAGTATGTGATGGGGCGTGTGTGTGTGTAGAGTGGAGTATGTGATGGTGTGTGTGTGTGTAGAGTGGAGTATGTGATGGGGGTGTGTGTGTAGAGTGGAGTATGTGATGGGGTGTGTGTGTAGAGTGGAGTATGTGATGGGGAGGTGTGTGTGTGTAGAGTGGAGTATGTGATGGTGTGTGTGTGTGTAGAGTGGAGTATGTGATGGGGTGTGTGTGTAGAGTGGAGTATGTGATGGGGGTGTGTGTGTAGAGTGGAGTATGTGATGGTGTGTGTGTGTGTAGAGTGGAGTATGTGATGGGGCGTGTGTGTGTGTAGAGTGGAGTATGTGATGGTGTGTGTGTGTGTAGAGTGGAGTATGTGATGGGGTGTGTGTGTAGAGTGGAGTATGTGATGGGGTGTGTGTGTGTGTAGAGTGGAGTATGCGATGGGGTGTGTGTGTGTAGAGTGGAGTATGCGATGGGGTGTGTGTGTGTGTGTGTGTGTGTGTGTAGAGTGGAGTATGTGATGGGGTGTGTGTGTAGAGTGGAGTATGTGATGGTGTGTGTGTGTGTAGAGTGGAGTATGTGATGGGGTGTGTGTGTGTAGAGAGGAGTATGTGATGGGGGTGTGTGTGTAGAGTGGAGTATGTGATGGGGTGTGTGTGTAGAGTGGAGTATGCGATGGGGTGTGTGTGTGTGTGTGTGTGTGTGTGTGTGTGTGTAGAGTGGAGTATGTGATGGGGGTGTGTGTGTAGAGTGGAGTATGTGATGGTGTGTGTGTGTGTAGAGTGGAGTATGTGATGGGGAGGTGTGTGTGTGTAGAGTGGAGTATGTGATGGGGAGGTGTGTGTGTGTAGAGTGGAGTATGTGATGGTGTGTGTGTGTGTAGAGTGGAGTATGTGATGGTGTGTGTGTGTGTAGAGTGGAGTATGTGATGGTGTGTGTGTGTGTAGAGTGGAGTATGTGATGGTGTGTGTGTGTGTAGAGTGGAGTATGTGATGGTGTGTGTGTGTGTAGAGTGGAGTATGTGATGGTGTGTGTGTGTGTAGAGTGGAGTATGTGATGGGAGGTGTGTGTGTGTAGAGTGGAGTATGTGATGGGAGGTGTGTGTGTGTAGAGTGGAGTATGTGATGGTGTGTGTGTGTGTAGAGTGGAGTATGTGATGGTGTGTGTGTGTGTAGAGTGGAGTATGTGATGGGGTGTGTGTGTGTAGAGTGGAGTATGTGATGGTGTGTGTGTGTGTAGAGTGGAGTATGTGATGGTGTGTGTGTGTGTAGAGTGGAGTATGTGATGGTGTGTGTGTGTGTAGAGTGGAGTATGTGATGGGGAGGTGTGTGTGTGTAGAGTGGAGTATGTGATGGGGTGTGTGTGTGTAGAGTGGAGTATGTGATGGGGAGGTGTGTGTGTGTAGAGTGGAGTATGTGATGGGGTGTGTGTGTGTAGAGTGGAGTATGTGATGGGAGGTGTGTGTGTGTAGAGTGGAGTATGTGATGGGGTGTGTGTGTGTAGAGTGGAGTATGTGATGGGGAGGTGTGTGTGTGTAGAGTGGAGTATGTGATGGGGTGTGTGTGTGTGTAGAGTGGAGTATGTGATGGGTGTGTGTGTGTGTAGAGTGGAGTATGTGATGGGTGTGTGTGTGTAGAGTGGAGTATGTGATGGGGTGTGTGTGTAGAGTGGAGTATGTGATGGGGTGTGTGTGTAGAGTGGAGTATGTGATGGGGTGTGTGTGTGTGTAGAGTGGAGTATGTGATGGGGTGTGTGTGTAGAGTGGAGTATGTGATGGGGTGTGTGTGTGTGTAGAGTGGAGTATGTGATGGGGTGTGTGTGTAGAGTGGAGTATGTGATGGGGTGTGTGTGTGTGTAGAGTGGAGTATGTGATGGTGTGTGTGTGTGTAGAGTGGAGTATGTGATGGGGCGTGTGTGTGTGTAGAGTGGAGTATGTGATGGTGTGTGTGTGTGTAGAGTGGAGTATGTGATGGGGGTGTGTGTAGAGTGGAGTATGCGATGGGGTGTGTGTGTGTAGAGTGGAGTATGTGATGGGGTGTGTGTGTAGAGTGGAGTATGTGATGGTGTGTGTGTGTGTAGAGTGGAGTATGCGATGGGGTGTGTGTGTGTGTGTGTGTGTGTGTGTAGAGTGGAGTATGTGATGGGGTGTGTGTGTAGAGTGGAGTATGTGATGGGGGTGTGTGTGTGTAGAGTGGAGTATGTGATGGTGTGTGTGTGTGTAGAGTGGAGTATGTGATGGGGTGTGTGTGTGTGTGTGTGTGTGTGTGTGTGTAGAGTGGAGTATGTGATGGGGTGTGTGTGTAGAGTGGAGTATGTGATGGGGGTGTGTGTGTAGAGTGGAGTATGTGATGGTGTGTGTGTGTGTAGAGTGGAGTATGTGATGGGGTGTGTGTGTAGAGTGGAGTATGTGATGGGGTGTGTGTGTGTAGAGTGGAGTATGCGATGGGGTGTGTGTGTGTGTGTGTGTGTGTGTGTGTGTAGAGTGGAGTATGTGATGGGGTGTGTGTGTAGAGTGGAGTATGTGATGGGGGTGTGTGTGTAGAGTGGAGTATGTGATGGTGTGTGTGTGTGTAGAGTGGAGTATGTGATGGGGTGTGTGTGTAGAGTGGAGTATGTGATGGGGAGGTGTGTGTGTAGAGTGGAGTATGTGATGGTGTGTGTGTGTGTAGAGTGGAGTATGTGATGGTGTGTGTGTGTGTAGAGTGGAGTATGTGATGGTGTGTGTGTGTGTAGAGTGGAGTATGTGATGGGGAGGTGTGTGTGTGTAGAGTGGAGTATGTGATGGGGAGGTGTGTGTGTGTAGAGTGGAGTATGTGATGGTGTGTGTGTGTGTAGAGTGGAGTATGTGATGGGGAGGTGTGTGTGTGTAGAGTGGAGTATGTGATGGTGTGTGTGTGTGTAGAGTGGAGTATGTGATGGTGTGTGTGTGTGTAGAGTGGAGTATGTGATGGTGTGTGTGTGTGTAGAGTGGAGTATGTGATGGTGTGTGTGTGTGTAGAGTGGAGTATGTGATGGGGTGTGTGTGTGTGTAGAGTGGAGTATGTGATGGGGCGTGTGTGTAGAGTGGAGTATGTGATGGGGTGTGTGTGTGTGTGTGTGTGTGTGTGTGTGTAGAGTGGAGTATGTGATGGGGGTGTGTGTGTAGAGTGGAGTATGTGATGGGGTGTGTGTGTGTGTGTGTGTGTGTGTAGAGTGGAGTATGTGATGGGGTGTGTGTGTGTGTGTGTGTGTGTGTGTGTAGAGTGGAGTATGTGATGGGTGTGTGTGTGTAGAGTGGAGTATGTGATGGGGTGTGTGTGTGTAGAGTGGAGTATGTGATGGGGTGTGTGTGTGTGTAGAGTGGAGTATGTGATGGGTGTGTGTGTGTGTAGAGTGGAGTATGTGATGGGTGTGTGTGTGTAGAGTGGAGTATGTGATGGGGTGTGTGTGTGTAGAGTGGAGTATGTGATGGGTGTGTGTGTGTGTAGAGTGGAGTATGTGATGGGGTGTGTGTGTAGAGTGGAGTATGTGATGGGGTGTGTGTGTAGAGTGGAGTATGTGATGGGGTGTGTGTGTGTAGAGTGGAGTATGTGATGGTGTGTGTGTGTGTAGAGTGGAGTATGTGATGGGGTGTGTGTGTAGAGTGGAGTATGTGATGGGGTGTGTGTGTAGAGTGGAGTATGTGATGGGGTGTGTGTGTGTGTAGAGTGGAGTATGTGATGGTGTGTGTGTGTGTAGAGTGGAGTATGTGATGGGGTGTGTGTGTAGAGTGGAGTATGTGATGGGGTGTGTGTGTGTGTAGAGTGGAGTATGTGATGGTGTGTGTGTGTGTAGAGTGGAGTATGTGATGGGGTGTGTGTGTAGAGTGGAGTATGTGATGGGGTGTGTGTGTGTGTAGAGTGGAGTATGTGATGGGGTGTGTGTGTAGAGTGGAGTATGTGATGGGGTGTGTGTGTGTGTAGAGTGGAGTATGTGATGGTGTGTGTGTGTGTAGAGTGGAGTATGTGATGGGGTGTGTGTGTAGAGTGGAGTATGTGATGGGGTGTGTGTGTAGAGTGGAGTATGTGATGGGGTGTGTGTGTAGAGTGGAGTATGTGATGGGGTGTGTGTGTAGAGTGGAGTATGTGATGGGGTGTGTGTGTAGAGTGGAGTATGTGATGGGGTGTGTGTGTAGAGTGGAGTATGTGATGGGGGTGTGTGTGTAGAGTGGAGTATGTGATGGTGTGTGTGTGTGTAGAGTGGAGTATGTGATGGGGTGTGTGTGTAGAGTGGAGTATGTGATGGGGCGTGTGTGTAGAGTGGAGTATGTGATGGGGTGTGTGTGTAGAGTGGAGTATGTGATGGTGTGTGTGTGTGTGTAGAGAGGAGTATGTGATGGGGTGTGTGTGTAGAGTGGAGTATGCGATGGGGTGTGTGTGTGTAGAGTGGAGTATGCGATGGGGTGTGTGTGTGTGTGTGTGTGTGTGTGTGTAGAGTGGAGTATGTGATGGGGTGTGTGTGTAGAGTGGAGTATGTGATGGTGTGTGTGTGTGTAGAGTGGAGTATGTGATGGGGTGTGTGTGTAGAGTGGAGTATGTGATGGGGTGTGTGTGTAGAGTGGAGTATGCGATGGGGTGTGTGTGTGTGTGTGTGTGTGTGTGTGTGTAGAGTGGAGTATGTGATGGGGTGTGTGTGTAGAGTGGAGTATGTGATGGTGTGTGTGTGTAGAGTGGAGTATGTGATGGGGTGTGTGTGTAGAGTGGAGTATGTGATGGGGAGGTGTGTGTGTAGAGTGGAGTATGTGATGGTGTGTGTGTGTGTAGAGTGGAGTATGTGATGGTGTGTGTGTGTGTAGAGTGGAGTATGTGATGGTGTGTGTGTGTGTAGAGTGGAGTATGTGATGGGGAGGTGTGTGTGTGTAGAGTGGAGTATGTGATGGTGTGTGTGTGTAGAGTGGAGTATGTGATGGTGTGTGTGTGTGTAGAGTGGAGTATGTGATGGTGTGTGTGTGTGTAGAGTGGAGTATGTGATGGTGTGTGTGTGTGTAGAGTGGAGTATGTGATGGGGAGGTGTGTGTGTGTAGAGTGGAGTATGTGATGGGGAGGTGTGTGTGTGTAGAGTGGAGTATGTGATGGTGTGTGTGTGTAGAGTGGAGTATGTGATGGTGTGTGTGTGTGTAGAGTGGAGTATGTGATGGGGTGTGTGTGTAGAGTGGAGTATGTGATGGGGAGGTGTGTGTGTGTAGAGTGGAGTATGTGATGGGGAGGTGTGTGTAGAGTGGAGTATGTGATGGGGGGTGTGTGTGTGTAGAGTGGAGTATGTGATGGTGTGTGTGTGTAGAGTGGAGTATGTGATGGTGCGTGTGTGTAGAGTGGAGTATGTGATGGGGTGTGTGTGTGTGTAGAGTGGAGTATGTGATGGTGTGTGTGTGTAGAGTGGAGTATGTGATGGGGAGGTGTGTGTGTGTAGAGTGGAGTATGTGATGGGGTGTGTGTGTAGAGTGGAGTATGTGATGGTGCGTGTGTGTGTAGAGTGGAGTATGTGATGGTGTGTCTGTGTGTAGAGTGGAGTATGTGATGGGGTGTGTGTGTGTAGAGTGGAGTATGTGATGGTGTGTGTGTGTGTAGAGTGGAGTATGTGATGGGGGGTGTGTGTGTGTAGAGTGGAGTATGTGATGGGGTGTGTGTGTAGAGTGGAGTATGTGATGGGGTGTGTGTGTGTGTAGAGTGGAGTATGTGATGGTGCGTGTGTGTGTAGAGTGGAGTATGTGATGGGGTGTGTGTGTAGAGTGGAGTATGTGATGGTGTGTGTGTGTGTAGAGTGGAGTATGTGATGGTGTGTGTGTGTAGAGTGGAGTATGTGATGGTGTGTGTGTGTGTAGAGTGGAGTATGTGATGGTGTGTGTGTGTGTAGAGTGGAGTATGTGATGGTGTGTGTGTGTGTAGAGTGGAGTATGTGATGGGGTGTGTGTGTAGAGTGGAGTATGTGATGGGGTGTGTGTGTAGAGTGGAGTATGTGATGGTGTGTGTGTGTGTAGAGTGGAGTATGTGATGGTGTGTGTGTGTGTAGAGTGGAGTATGTGATGGTGTGTGTGTGTGTAGAGTGGAGTATGTGATGGTGTGTGTGTGTGTAGAGTGGAGTATGTGATGGGGAGGTGTGGGTGTAAAGAGGTGGAGCGAGGTGGAGGGATGGGGTCGGAGTATGGGCATGTATAGTGGGACAGTGCATAAGGGGAACTGGGTTTGTACAAAGTTTGTACCGCTGGACTGGAGAGGACAGAAGAGGGACGAGAAGGAGAGAGAACAGAAAATAGAGTAGAGAGAAAAAGAGACCAGACAAGAGGAAGGCCAGACATGCATCCACCCAGGAGGTGGCCGAGGGGGGGGGGGGGCACACTTCTGCTTTACACTCAAACGCCCCCCCCCCCCCCTCGGCCACCTCCTGGGTGGATGCATGTCTGGCCTTCCTCTTGTCTGGTCTCTTTTTCTCTCTACTCTATTTTCTGTTCTCTCTCCTTCTCGTCCCTCTTCTGTCCTCTCCAGTCCAGCGGTACAAACTTTGTAATACAAACAATTATGTAAAATACATAGAAAAATGAAATAAGAATCCAGAATATTCATTCATTCATTCATTTTCCGAACCATCCATCCATCCATCCATCTTCTGCCGCTCATCCGGGGTCGGGTCGCGGGGGCAGCAGCCTAAGCAGGGAAGCCCAGACTTCCCTCTCCCCAGCCACATTTGCCAACTCTGCCGGGGGATCCCGAGGCGTTCCCAGGCCAGCCGAGAGATGTAATCCCTCCAGCGTGTCCTGGGTCTTCCCCGGGGTCTCCTCCCAGAGGGACGTGCCTGGAACACCTCACCAGGGAGGCGTCCAGGAGGCATCCTGACCAGATGCCCGAGCCGCCTCAACTGGTTCCTCTCGATGCGAAGGAGCAGCGGCTCTACTCTGAGCCCCTCCCGGATGACCGAGCTCCTCACCCTATCTCTAAGGGAGAGCCCGGCCACCCTGCGGAGGAAACCCATTTCAGCCGCCTGTATACGAGATCTCGTTCTTTCGGACACGACCCACAGCTCATGACCATAGGTGAGGGTAGGAACGTAGATCGACTGGTAAATCGAGAGCTTCGCCTTCTGGCTCAGCTCCTTCTTCACCACGACAGACCGGCGCAGAGTTCGCATTACTGCAGACGCCGCACCGATCCGTCTGTCGATCTCGCGCTCCATCCTTCCCTCACTCGTGAACAAGACCCCGAGATATTTAAACTCCTCCACTTGAGGCAGGACCTGACTCCCGACCCGGAGAGGACAATCCACCCTATTCCGGCTGAGGACCATGGTCTCAGATTTTGAGGTGCTGATTCTCATCCCAGCCGCTTCACACTCGGCCGCGAATCGCTCAAGCGAGAGCTGGAGATCACGACCAGATGAAGCCAACAGGACCACGTCATCTGCAAAAAGCAGGGACCCAATCCTGAGGCCACCAAGTCGGATCCCCTCAACACCTCGGCTGCGCCTAGAAATTCTGTCCATATAAGTTATGAACAGAATCGGTGATAAAGGGCAGCCTTGGCGGAGTCCAACCCTCACCGGAAACGAATCCGACTTACTACCGGCAATGCGGGCCAAGCTCTGACACCTGTCGTACAGGGACCGGACAGCTCGTACAAGGGGGTCCGGTACCCCATACTCCCAGAGTACCCCCCACAGGAGCCCCCAGGGGGACACGGTCGAACGCCTTCTCCAGGTCCACATAGCACATGTAGACTGGTTGGGCAAACTCCCATGCCCCCTCCAGGACCTCAAAGAGGGTATAGAGCTGGTCCACTGTTCCGCGACCAGGACGAAAACCACACTGCTCCTCCTCAATCCGGGATTCGACTATCCGGCGGACCCTCCTCTCCAGGACCCCTGAATAGACCTTACCAGGGAGGCTGAGGAGTGTGATTCCCCTGTAATTGGAACACACCCTCCGGTCCCCCTTCTTAAAAAGGGGGACCACCACCCCAGTCTGCCAATCCAGCGGTACTGCCCCCGATGTCCACGCGATGCTGCAGAGGCGTGTCAGCCAGGACAGCCCCACAGCATCCAGAGCCTTAAGGAACTCCGGGCGGATCTCATCCACCCCCGGGGCCTTGCCGCCAAGGAGCTTTTTGACCACCTCAGCGACTTCAGTCCCAGAGATAGGAGAGTCCACCAGCTCTGCTCCCTCATGGGAAGACGTGTTGGTAGGATTGAGGAGGTCTTCAAAGTATTCCCTCCACCGACCCACAACGTCCCGAGTTGAGGTCAGCAGCTCCCCATCTCCACTGTACACAGTATTGATGGAGCACTGCTTCCCCCTCCTGAGCTGCCGGATGGTGGACCAGAATCTCCTCGAAGCCGTCCGGAAGTCTTTCTCCATGGCCTCGCCGAACTCCTCCCATGCCCGAATTTTTGCCTCGGCAACAGCCGAAGCCGCATGCCGCTTAGCCCACCGGTACCCATCAGCTGCCTCCAGAGTCCCACAGGCGAAGAAGGCTCGATAGGACTCCTTCTTCAGCTTGACGGCATCCCTCACTGCTGGTGTCCACCAACGAGTCCACAGCTCCGGCTGGCCGCCTCAGCAATAGAGGCACGGAACACAGCCCATTCAGACTCAATGTCCCCCGCCTCACTCGGGACATGTTTGAAGCTCTGCTGAAGGTGGGAGTTGAAGCTCGCTCTGACGGGGGACTCAGCCAGACGTTCCCAGCAGACCCTCACAACACGTTTGGGCCTGCCAGATCTGACCGGCTTCCTCCCCCACCATCTGAGCCAACTCACCACCAGGTGGTGATCAGTTGACAGCTCCGTCCCCCTCTTCACCCGAGTGTCCAAGGCATGTGGCCGCAGGTCCGATGATACGACTACAAAGTCGATCATCGAACTGCGGCCCAGGGAATCCTGATGCCAGGTGTACATATGGACACTCCGAACCGCTTATTCCAATTCAGGATCGTGGGGAAGCTGGAGCCTATGCCAGCCGGCTTTGGGCGACAGGCAGGGTACACCCTGGACAGCTCGCCAGTCCATCGCAGGGCCACACAGAGAGACGAACAACCACTCACACTCACTCCTAGGGACAATTTAGAGTGACCAATTAACCTATCATGCATGTCTTTGGATGGTGGGAGGAAGCTGGAGAACCCGGGGAGAACCCACGCATACACGGGGAGAACATGCAGACTCCACACAGAAAGGCCACTGACCAAACCAGCCAAGGATCGAACCAGCGACCTTCTTGCTGTGAGGCCACAGTGCTAACCACTGCGCCACCGTGCAGCCCTGATCCAGAATATCAAGGGGAGAATTATGTCTCTGATGCTTCCCTTGGTAAAGTAAATTTGCTCAGCAGATCATCCAGAAAGTCATTGCTGAAATGCTGGAGTCTCCATTGGAGACGAAGGAGAAAGAGTGCTTTGTGGTTTCAAAAGAACGACTGAAATTCTGTTAAGAACATTCTGGATGTTTCCAGAGGACATGATTAAACCTGCATGACTTGTTGTTGCAAACACCCACCTGTGAGCCGTCCATTGGCCTCCATCGGTGGCTGCCAGCTGATGAGAACGGCTCGAGGACGTCCTTCGCGGCTGATTACCGTCAGATCTTTGGGGGCGGAGCTAGGAGCTGTAAATCATAAGATGAGGAGGACACAAATGGTTGGTCTTATTGTGATGAAGTTGGAGAGAAATCCTGGAGCTTTTCATCAGTAGAAGTTTGTGTCCAATGTTCTCCTGAACTGCTTTGTGTTCTAGAGATTTCTAACCCTACGTATCGACGCTGACTCCAGGTTCCGTACGGAAACCAGGAAAACCTTCCAGGTTTCTACAGCAGCACGTCCCACGCCTGTTTCCTTCATAAATCAGGATCAACAGGAAATTTAACACGGTGAGGGAACATCTGGCCACGCCCACATGTTGGCCATAAAAGGTCAGGTGAACACCCTGATAAATATGAATCCATCTCATTTCCATGACGGTTCTGCAGGAAAAAAGAGGAATTTTCTGGAAAATGAGGAAGAAATTCTAACAGATAAAGTTGTAAAATGTAAAAGTATTTTATCTGGTGGAGACGGGATGGACATCACCACCACCAGAAGGAGGTCAGCAGGGGACAGATGCTGTCAGCGTCTCATCAGACCACCGGACTTATCCAGAAAGGACAAATAAAGTGGTCAGACAATAAAATGTAGGGAGAAAGTGCATCTTGGTCCACCTTGTCCCCCCAGCAGGCGTGTCCTGGCAGAGGGGGAGGTGCAGGAGACGGAGACATGAAGACAGAAATGAGACTAAACTTGTGAATAAATGAGAATTGTCCACAATGAGAATTGTGATGTGTTGCATCACTTCTAGACGTTTGGCAGCAGTTTGGTTCCAACATGATGGTTGGAGGTCGGAGACAACAGCGCTGGTCGCAGCTGAACGGGACACGTTACCATTTAGTAGCATGTTATGTAGCGTCTCCACTATCTGCACACATCTGCAGCTGTACAACAGGTTTCCTCCTGGGCATGGAGGCACCTCCACCTGCCTCCATCTGCCTCCATCTGCCTCCACCTGCCTCCACCTGCCTCCATCTGCCTCCATCTGCCTCCATCTGCCTCCACCTGCCTCCACCTGCCTCCATCTGCCTCCACCTGCCTCCATCTGCCTCCACCTGCCTCCACCTGCCTCCACCTTCCTCCACCTGCCTCCACCTGCCTCCACAAGCCTCCACCTGCCTCCATCTGCCTCCATCTGCCTCCACCTGCCTCCACCTGCCTCCACCTGCCTCCATCTGCCTCCACCTGCCTCCATCTGCCTCCACCTGCCTCCATCTGCCTCCATCTGCCTCCACCTGCCTCCACAAGCCTCCACCTGCCTCCATCTGCCTCCACCTGCCTCCACAAGCCTCCACCTGCCTCCACAAGCCTCCACCTGCCTCCATCTGCCTCCACAAGCCTCCACCTGCCTCCATCTGCCTCCATCTGCCTCCACCTGCCTCCACCTGCCTCCACAAGCCTCCACCTGCCTCCATCTGCCTCCATCTGCCTCCACAAGCCTCCACCTGCCTCCATCTGCCTCCATCTGCCTCCATCTGCCTCCACCTGCCTCCACCTGCCTCCATCTGCCTCCACCTGCCTCCATCTGCCTCCACCTGCCTCCACCTGCCTCCACCTGCCTCCATCTGCCTCCACCTGCCTCCATCTGCCTCCACCTGCCTCCATCTGCCTCCATCTGCCTCCACAAGCCTCCACCTGCCTCCACCTGCCTCCACCTGCCTCCATCTGCCTCCACCTGCCTCCACAAGCCTCCACCTGCCTCCATCTGCCTCCATCTGCCTCCACAAGCCTCCACCTGCCTCCATCTGCCTCCACCTGCCTTCACAAGCCTCCACAAGCCTCCACCTGCCTCCACCTGCCTCCACCTGCCTCCATCTGCCTCCACCTGCCTCCACCTGCCTCCACCTGCCTCTACCTGCCTCCACCTGCCTCCATCTGCCTCCACAAGCCTCCACCTGCCTCCACCTGCCTCCATCTGCCTCCACCTGCCTCCATCTGCCTCCATCTGCCTCCATCTGCCTCCACAAGCCTCCACCTGCCTCCACCTGCCTCCATCTGCCTCCATCTGCCTCCACCTGCCTCCATCTGCCTCCACCTGCCTCCATCTGCCTCCATCTGCCTCCACAAGCCTCCACCTGCCTCCACCTGCCTCCATCTGCCTCCGTCTGCCTCCATCTGCCTCCACCTGCCTCCATCTGCCTCCACAAGCCTCCACCTGCCTCCACCTGCCTCCATCTGCCTCCACCCACCTCCATCTGCCTCCACAAGCCTCCACCTGCCTCCACCTGCCTCCACAAGCCTCCATCTGCCTCCACCCACCTCCATCTGCCTCCATATGCCTCCACCTGCCTCCACCCACCTCCACCTGCCTCCATCTGCCTCCACCCACCTCCATCTGCCTCCAAATGCCTCCATCTGCCTCCATCTGCCTCCACCAGCCTCCATCTGCCTCCACCTGCCTCCACCAGCCTCCATCTGCCTCCATCTGCCTCCATCTGCCTCCACCTGCCTCCATCTGCCTCCATCTGCCTCCACCTGCCTCCATCTGCCTCCACCTGCCTCCATCTGCCTCCACCAGCCTCCATCTGCCTCCATCTGCCTCCACCTGCCTCCATCTGCCTCCACCTGCCTCCATCTGCCTCCACCTGCCTCCATCTGCCTCCATCTGCCTCCACCCACCTCCATCTGCCTCCATATGCCTCCATCTGCATCCACCAGCCTCCATCTGCCTCCATCTGCCTCCGCCTGCCTCCACAAGCCTCCATCTGCCTCCATCTGCCTCCACAGGCCTCCATAAGCCTCCATCTGCCTCCACAAGCCTCCATCTGCCTCCACCTGCCTCCATCTGCCTCCATCTGCCTCCATCTGCCTCCACCTGCCTCCACCTGCCTCCATCTGCCTCCATCTGCCTCCACCCGCCTCCATCTGCCTCCATAAGCCTCCATCTGCCTCCACCAGCCTCCATCTGCCTCCACCTGCCTCCATCTGCCTCCATCTGCCTCCACCTGCCTCCACCTGCCTCCATCTGCCTCCATCTGCCTCCATCTGCCTCCATCTGCCTCCACCCGCCTCCATCTGCCTCCACCTAGAAGGTGTGTGAGCCTTAAAACCAAACATTGCATGACTTCTTTAAACAACTTCCATTTCAGCAGCGTCAGCCGTCTGACCTGACAACTATCCATCCTGCCACTGCGATCAGACCTTCCTGCGCCGAGCTTTAACCCATGTGACGCTGTGGTCAGGCTAGTCCGGTAACATCTGCACCAACCTGCACAGAGGAACGTTGGAGCTTTGTTCGTACAGAGATGTGTCCTCTGCCCTCTACATCCAAGCACTTTTCAGGGCTGACTTTATTTCACTTGGAAAAAAAATAGTGTGATCATTCTTTGCATTTTTCAGCATCATATTAGTGATCAGGTTGTGAAAGCATGGCGGCTCCGATGGACAGTCCGTCTCAACAGGTCTTTAGCCTCAGCAGAGGTGTTGTGAAGTGCAGTGAGACTGTGGAAACCACAGGTCCGTCTGCTCACGCTGAAGGTCCGTGTATTCTGCCAGGCCCAGGGGAGCCATGACGTGTTGCCGTTCATGCCGAATTGTGTGAGAAAGGCAGCAAACATGATTGTGTACAATTGGGAGTATGGTTGTTGTGTTGCTGAGCGCCGGGAGACTGGAGGTCGGCCATGTCCCTCACTAAAACACAATGTGACTCCCGTTAGGCTCCTGAATAAAACTAACAGCTGTTTAGAGAGGGAATAAACTTCCACTGCTGTGTGATCTGCTCCAGTTTCTGGATCAGGGATGTAGCTTCATACCTGCTTCGTATGTGGTGGCGTGCGCCGTCATACTCCACGTGCTGGACTTGCGACCTTTGGTTACCATGACAGCAAACTCGTACATGGTGTTTGGTTTGAGGCCGGTGACGGTGTGGCTGAGAGCTGTAGTGTCTGCAGACTGGAAAAAGAACAGTTGGTTGAAGGTAATCTTACACTTACGCACCTGTAAATCAGCCAATCACACGACAGCAGCCCGACACCCGGCGTGTAGTTCTGAGGGGACAAGCTGGTCTAGGAGGACCTGATGAAGTGCACGTATTTACGTGAAAGACCCAGAAGAGTTAAAGTAAGTTTAATAAAAGCTTGCAATGCGTCGTCCTCCAGGCAGTCCGTCTCCTGTCTGTCCCAGTAAGTCTGTCCCGGCAAGTCTGTCCCAGTAAGTCTGTCCCAGCAAGTCTGTCCCAGCAAGTCTGTCCCAGTAAGTCTGTCCCAGCAAGTCTGTCCCTGTAAGTCTGTCCCAGTAAGTCTGTCCCAGCAAGTCATTCCCAGCAAGTCTGTCCCAGTAAGTCTGTCCCGGCAAGTCTGTCCCAGCAAGTCATTCCCAGTAAGTCTGTCCCAGTAAGTCTGTCCCGGCAAGTCTGTCCCAGTAAGTCTGTCCCGGCAAGTCTGTCCCAGCAAGTCATTCCCAGCAAGTCATTCCCAGTAAGTCTGTCCCAGCAAGTCTGTCCCAGCAAGTCTGTCCCAGCAAGTCTGTCCCAGTAAGTCTGTCCCAGCAAGTCATTCCCAGCAAGTCTGTCCCAGTAAGTCTGTCCCAGTAAGTCTGTCCCGGCAAGTCTGTCCCAGCAAGTCTGTCCCAGTAAGTCTGTCCCAGCAAGTCTGTCCCAGCAAGTCTGTCCCAGCAAGTCATTCCCAGTAAGTCTGTCCCAGTAAGTCTGTCCCGGCAAGTCTGTCCCTGTAAGTCTGTCCCAGTAAGTCTGTCCCTGTAAGTCTGTCCCAGTAAGTCTGTCCCAGCAAGTCTGTCCCGGCAAGTCTGTCCCAGTAAGTCTTTCCCAGCAAGTCTGTCCCAGTAAGTCTGTCCCGGTAAGTCTGTCCCGGCAAGTCTGTCCCAGTAAGTCTTTCCCAGCAAGTCTGTCCCAGTAAGTCTGTCCCAGCAAGTCTGTCCCAGCAAGTCTGTCCCAGTAAGTCTGTCCCAGTAAGTCTGTCCCAGCAAGTCTGTCCCGGCAAGTCTGTCCCAGTAAGTCTGTCCCGGCAAGTCTGTCCCAGTAAGTCTGTCCCAGCAAGTCTGTCCCAGTAAGTCTGTCCCAGCAAGTCTGTCCCAGCAAGTCTGTCCCAGTAAGTCTTTCCCAGCAAGTCTGTCCCAGCAAGTCTGTCCCAGCAAGTCTGTCCCAGTAAGTCTTTCCCAGCAAGTCTGTCCCAGTAAGTCTGTCCCAGCAAGTCTGTCCCGGTAAGTCTGTCCCAGTAAGTCTTTCCCAGCAAGTCTGTCCCAGTAAGTCTGTCCCGGTAAGTCTGTCCCGGCAAGTCTGTCCCAGTAAGTCTGTCCCAGTAAGTCTGTCCCAGCAAGTCTGTCCCGGTAAGTCTGTCCCAGTAAGTCTTTCCCAGCAAGTCTGTCCCAGTAAGTCTTTCCCAGCAAGTCTGTCCCGGTAAGTCTGTCCCGGCAAGTCTGTCCCAGCAAGTCTGTCCCGGTAAGTCTGTCCCAGCAAGTCTGTCCCAGCAAGTCTGTCCCAGTAAGTCTTTCCCAGCAAGTCTGTCCCAGTAAGTCTGTCCCAGCAAGTCTGTCCCAGCAAGTCTGTCCCAGTAAGTCTTTCCCAGTAAGTCTTTCCCAGCAAGTCTGTCCCAGTAAGTCTTTCCCAGCAAGTCTGTCCCAGTAAGTCTGTCCCGGTAAGTCTGTCCCGGCAAGTCTGTCCCAGTAAGTCTTTCCCAGCAAGTCTGTCCCAGCAAGTCTGTCCCAGCAAGTCTGTCCCAGCAAGTCTGTCCCAGTAAGTCTGTCCCAGCAAGTCTGTCCCAGTAAGTCTGTCCCGGTAAGTCTGTCCCAGCAAGTCTGTCCCAGTAAGTCTTTCCCAGCAAGTCTGTCCCGGCAAGTCTGTCCCAGTAAGTCTTTCCCAGCAAGTCTGTCCCAGTAAGTCTGTCCCGGTAAGTCTGTCCCGGCAAGTCTGTCCCAGTAAGTCTTTCCCAGGAAGTCTGTCCCGGCAAGTCTGTCCCAGTAAGTCTTTCCCAGCAAGTCTGTCCCAGCAAGTCTGTCCCAGCAAGTCTGTCCCAGTAAGTCTGTCCCAGCAAGTCTGTCCCAGCTAGTCTGTCCCGGCAAGTCTGTCCCAGTAAGTCTGCGTATGAGCTTTAAAGGCGATGTCTATCGTGTGTTTTCAGCACCAGACAGACTGAAGTACCTGGAGAAGCTGAGAGACTTATCGAACTCAGCTCGCTCAGAAAAACATGCCTCTGTTGGAGTTGTCCGAGACGGGACTGATGAAGGTTTTATCAGCTGACTGGACTTCTGCAGGAACAACTAACTCAGCATCTGGTCTGGACTCTTGAGCATCTGGTCTGGACTCTTCAGCATCTGGACTCTTCAGTATCTGGTCTGGACTCTTCAGCTTCTGGTCTGGACTCTTCAGCATCTGGTCTGGACTCTTCAGCATCTGGTCTGGACTCTTCAGCTTCTGGTCTGGACTCTTCAGCATCTGGTCTGGACTCTTCAGCATCTGGTCTGGACTCTTCAGCTTCTGGTCTGGACTCTTCAGCATCTGGTCTGGACTCTTCAGCATCTGGTCTGGACTCTTCAGCATCTGGTCTGGACTCTTCAGCATCTGGTCTGGACTCTTCAGCATCTGGTCTGGACTCTTCAGCTTCTGGTCTGGACTCTTCAGCTTCTGGTCTGGACTCTTCAGCATCTGGACTGGACTCTTCAGCTTCTGGTCTGGACTCTTCAGTATCTGGTCTGGACTCTTCAGCATCTGGTCTGGACTCTTCAGCTTCTGGTCTGGACTCTTCAGCATCTGGACTGGACTCTTCAGCTTCTGGTCTGGACTCTTCAGTATCTGGTCTGGACTCTTCAGCATCTGGACTGGACTCTTCAGCTTCTGGTCTGGACTCTTCAGTATCTGGACTGGACTCTTCAGCATCTGGTCTGGACTCTTCAGTATCTGGTCTGGACTCTTCAGCATCTGGTCTGGACTCTTCAGCTTCTGGTCTGGACTCTTCAGCATCTGGACTGGACTCTTCAGCTTCTGGTCTGGACTCTTCAGTATCTGGACTGGACTCTTCAGTATCTGGTCTGGACTCTTCAGCATCTGGTCTGGACTCTTCAGCTTCTGGTCTGGACTCTTCAGCATCTGGACTGGACTCTTCAGCTTCTGGTCTGGACTCTTCAGTATCTGGTCTGGACTCTTCAGCATCTGGTCTGGACTCTTGAGCTTCTGGTCTGGACTCTTCAGCATCTGGTCTGGACTCTTCAGTATCTGGTCTGGACTCTTCAGTATCTGGACTGGACTCTTCAGCTTCTGGTCTGGACTCTTCAGTATCTGGTCTGGACTCTTCAGCTTCTGGTCTGGACTCTTCAGTATCTGGTCTGGACTCTTCAGTATCTGGTCTGGACTCTTCAGCTTCTGGTCTGGACTCTTCAGTATCTGGTCTGGACTCTTCAGTATCTGGACTGGACTCTTCAGCATCTGGACTGGACTCTTCAGCTTCTGGTCTGGACTCTTCAGCATCTGGACTGGACTCTTCAGTATCTGGACTGGACTCTTCAGCATCTGGACTGGACTCTTCAGTATCTGGTCTGGACTCTTCAGTATCTGGACTGGACTCTTCAGCTTCTGGTCTGGACTCTTCAGCTTCTGGTCTGGACTCTTCAGCTTCTGGTCTGGACTCTTCAGCATCTGGACTGGACTCTTCAGCTTCTGGTCTGGACTCTTCAGTATCTGGACTGGACTCTTCAGTATCTGGACTGGACTCTTCAGCTTCTGGTCTGGACTCTTCAGCTTCTGGTCTGGACTCTTCAGTATCTGGACTGGACTCTTCAGTATCTGGTCTGGACTCTTCAGTATCTGGTCTGGACTCTTCAGCTTCTGGTCTGGACTCTTCAGTATCTGGACTGGACTCTTCAGTATCTGGTCTGGACTCTTCAGCATCTGGACTGGACTCTTCAGTATCTGGTCTGGACTCTTCAGCATCTGGACTGGACTCTTCAGTATCTGGTCTGGACTCTTCAGCATCTGGACTGGACTCTTCAGTATCTGGTCTGGACTCTTCAGCATCTGGACTGGACTCTTCAGTATCTGGACTGGACTCTTCAGCATCTGGACTGGACTCTTCAGCTTCTGGTCTGGACTCTTCAGCTTCTGGTCTGGACTCTTCAGCATCTGGACTGGACTCTTCAGCATCTGGACTGGACTCTTCAGCTTCTGGACTGGACTCTTCAGCTTCTGGTCTGGACTCTTCAGCATCTGGACTGGACTCTTCAGCATCTGGACTGGACTCTTCAGCTTCTGGACTGGACTCTTCAGCTTCTGGTCTGGACTCTTCAGCATCTGGACTGGACTCTTCAGCTTCTGGTCTGGACTCTTCAGCATCTGGACTGGACTCTTCAGTATCTGGTCTGGACTCTTCAGCATCTGGTCTGTATGTAAAACTGTTCTCTGCTGGTTTTCTATGATTGCGTCACCATGGCAACCAGGGAAATGGAGGAGATAAAAGGTGGCGTGCTTCTCGTGGTTAATGTGAACTCTGAGCCGGTAAGTTCAGGTGTTAAACGCTGCTACAGACGGCTGAATATGGAAACCGACGACGTGATTTTAAATCTCGTCGTATATATATGTATATATATAATGTATGTGCGAGTGTATATACATATATATGTAGGTGGGTATGTATGTGCATATACATGTATGCATTGATCTCTTTCTTTTGTTTTTTTTTTGTTTTTTTTATGTTCTCTTTTCTGTTCTCTTTCTGCCCCTTTCCTGTCCTTTCCGGTCGGGTCCAGCGGCATAAACTCTGTAATACAAGCTATTATCCAAAACAAATTGAAAAATAAAATAAGAATCAAGAAATACAAGGGGATCATTACATCTACAAAAGTTCCCCTTGGCAAAATAAATTTGCTCAGCAGAACACAGCATCCAGAACATCAGTCTGCTGCTTAAATGCTGGACAAGACAAAAAAAAAAAAAAAAAAAAAAAAAATCTCCAAAACCAGCGAATGACATTAACACTAAATAACCATAAACATTCGTCAAACATGCATTTACTTGGAAAATGGCCATATTTTAAGCTGGGCGGTTTGGTGTAAGAACAGTTTTGTTTTTATTCACTAACTTAAAAAATGAAATAATAAATGATATTCTAGATGCTTTTTGTGATTATGATATGAATAAATGAATGTGTAAAATCACTTGTGATATCACTTTATATCAGTTGTTGAATCCTATATCCAGTTGAAACAAAATCATATCAAAACCTATCACAATCCTTTAAATTGACATATTATCTGGTATACACCCATATCACACAGCTGCAAATGAAAGGCCATCCAAAAGATTAATATATGGACATATCTGTCCACTCATCACCGCCTTCCTCAGCTTCGCCTGTCCTCCTGCTTGTAAACACTAATCTTAGCCAATCACATGGCAGCATGTGGACACGGTGAAGACGACTTGCTGACGCTGACGGAAAATCAGAATGAGGAAGAAAGGAGATTTAAGGTTGTTGGTGTCTACGACCATCTTCAGGATATCCAGCAAAGCTCTGAAGAAGAGACAAGATTCAGAGAGATGAAGAAAACGACCCGGTTCTACGAGGTGGAACTGTTGAAGAAGACAACCTGGTACCAGAAGGTCCTGATGAAGAGGACCAGGCGGTACCAGGAGGTCCTGATGAAGAGGACCAGGCGGTACCAGGAGGTCCTGATGAAGAGGACCAGGCGGTACCAGGAGGTCCTGATGAAGAGGACCAGGCGGTACCAGGAGGTCCTGATGAAGAGGACCAGGCGGTACCAGGAGGTCCTGATGAAGAGGACCAGGCGGTACCAGGAGGTCCTGATGAAGAGGACCAGGCGGTACCAGGAGGTCCTGATGAAGAGGACCAGGCGGTACCAGGAGGTCCTGATGAAGAGGACCAGGCGGTACCAGGAGGTCCTGATGAAGAGGACCAGGCGGTACCAGAAGGTCCTGATGAAGAGGACCAGGCGGTACCAGGAGGTCCTGATGAAGAGGACCAGGCGGTACCAGGAGGTCCTGATGAAGAGGACCAGGCGGTACCAGGAGGTCCTGATGAAGAGGACCAGGCGGTACCAGGAGGTCCTGATGAAGAGGACCAGGCGGTACCAGGAGGTCCTGATGAAGAGGACCAGGCGGTACCAGGAGGTCCTGATGAAGAGGACCAGGCGGTACCAGAAGGTCCTGATGAAGAGGACCAGGCGGTACCAGAGACGCATTGATGAGTTAAACTAGAAGAACCTTCTTGTGTCGAGGCTCCCTGAGCATTTCGTTTCCTTACCTGGTGCACATCTGGTACACATGGACCTGGCCTTCATCTTTTAACTGGTATAGGGCTGATAGGGCACGGGGGAGGGTGGTTGTGGGTGGGTGAAAGGGGACTATAGGTGTGTGTGTTTTTATCTATTTTGATGTAAATTGTTTTATTATGTAAAGCACTTTGTTTCTGTAGCACTTTATGTGCTTAAAAACAATACAAAGTTTGATTTGATTTGCTGTCACATCCTGCGTGCAGATCTCAGAGGAAAATAAGGAATAAAGTCATCATGTGGTGGAGTAAACATAAAAGCTGCTGGGAATCGTTGGAAGCTTTTCCCATCCAAACACAGTCATCTGTAGTGGTAACGCGAGTGTGTACCTTGTACTTTCCGCTGGTAGAGAAGCTGGATTTCCACTTGACAGAGTAGTACCGGACCTCTGATGACTTCTGGTTCTTCATCATGGAGTTGTCAGCCCAGGAAACTCGGACCGAGTCTGAGGACAGAGCCACAGCTTGGACCCCCACTGGGGGGATCATGGGAGCGCTGGTGTCTGGCATGGGAGTGGGGTATTTATCAAAGAGATGGAAGAGATCATCTTCTAATGGGTCTATGGGGTCTGAAGGAGGCCGGTTGCAGTGAACAGGATGATCGGCCATTTTTAATGAGGTCATTGTAATGGATAAGCAGTTTATGGATATGGCCGAGTTACAGAGGCACACATTAAAGATAGAAAGAAATGATAGGATGACATGCAAATTTTAAATTTATGGAATGAGTAGGAGGAAATGGAGGAGATGAAAAACAGGAAGGAGAAGAGAAGAGACAAAGAGTAAGAAAACTGAGCAAGATCCAAAGACTAGGTGGAGGCACAGATCCACAGAGTGGTTGGCAAAGCTGGAGCTGTGGACCAGTAGCTCCACCCAGTCACAGCACACGCTACAACAATGCTAACTAACCAGTCACAGCACACACTAGCACAATGCTAACTAACCAGTCACAACACACACGAGCACAATGCTAACTAACCAGTCACAGCACACACTAGCACAATGCTAACTAACCAGTCACAGCACACACTAGCACAATGCTAACTAACCAGTCACAGCACACACTAGCACAATGCTAACTAACCAGTCACAGCACACACTAGCACAATGCTAACTAACCAGTCACAGCACACACTAGCACAATGCTAACCAGTCACAGCACACACTGGAACAATGCTAACTAACCAGTCACAGCACACACTAGCACAATGCTAACTAACCAGTCACAGCACACACTAGCACAATGCTAACTAACCAGTCACAGCACACACTAGCACAATGCTAACTAACCAGTCACAGCACACATTAGCACAATGCTAACTAACCAGTCACAGCACACACTAGCACAATGCTAACTAACCAGTCACAGTACACACTAGCACAATGCTAACTAACCAGTCACAGCACATGCTAGCACAATGCTAACTAACTGGTCACAGCACACACTAGCAAAATGCTAACTGGTCAGTTAGCGCGCACGCTAGCACAATGCTAACTAACCAGTCACAGCACACACTAGCACAATGCTAACTAACCAGTCACAGCACATGCTAGCACAATGCTAACTAACTGGTCACAGCGCACACTATCAAAATGCTAACTGGTCAGTTAGCGCGCACGCTAGCACAATGCTAACTGGTCAATCAGAGCGCAGGCTAGCACAATGCTAACTGGTCAGTTAGCACGCACGCTAGCACAATGCTAACTAACCAGTCACAGCACACACTAGCACAATGCTAACTAACCAGTCACAGCACATGCTAGCACAATGCTAACTAACTGGTCACAGCGCACGCTATCAAAATGCTAACTGGTCAGTTAGCGCGCACGCTAGCACAATGCTAACTGGTCAATCAGAGCGCAGGCTAGCACAATGCTAACTGGTCAGTCAGAGTGTACACTAGCACAATGCTAACTGGTCAGTCAGAGCGCATGCTAGCACAATGCCGACTGGTCAGTCAGAGCACAGGCTAGCACAATGCTAACTGGTCAGTCAGAGCGCATAATAGCACAATGCTAACTGGTGAGTCAGAGCACATGCTAGCACAATGCTAACTGGTCAGTCAGAGCACCTGCTAGCACAATGCTATCTGGTCAGTCAGAGCACCTGCTAGCACAATGCTAACTGGTCAGTCAGAGCACATGCTAGCACGATGCTAACTGGTCAGTCAGAGCACGTGCTAGCACAATGCTAACTGGTCAGTCAGAGCACCTGCTAGCACAATGTTAACTGGTGAGTCAGAGCACCCGCTAGCACAGTCTGCTTTAGTCATACTAGCATGCAGAGAGTACATGAAGGCAGCAGGGTGTTTTGACAGAAAGAACCGGAATGAGCAGGTAAATAAACAGAAAGCTACTTTGCACATCCTAGAGCTATGATGTTAGATCTACAGGAAGAAGGAAACATATCTGTGTGTATGTGGTACAGAAAACACGTTACATCTTACAGTGATGTTTCTTGTTTACTATAATGCAAATGATCTTGCAGGAATATATTCATGATGTTTCATCATTTCACACATTCCTAAAGTTGCATAAAGACACAAACATGTTACATCCTACTAGTATATACTAATATTAGACTATTTGTACTATTCAGTGTCAGTGATCTGGATTGGTTTTTGTGGGAGTTTTTCAAGTTCCACAAGAAAGTGCTTCTGGATTTTCTCTTGGAGGGTGACTTTCCACCTTCAGGTGTGCTGTCCTACACGCCTGTAGATGATTAGTGATCCTTCCCCTTCACTATATCAGGAGCTGGCTGCCAGTCCTTCATCGCTTCAGCGCTGAGCCCTGGTAAACCCGAGCCTTCCAGCGATCACTTCAAAATATCCTGAAGATCCTTTGTGCAAATTTTCAGAATTTCTGTTTTTCCAGAAACTTTCCTGCTGAATTCTCCTGACCTCACGTGTTTCTCCAGCTGCCGACGTTTTGCAGCCTGTCCGCTCTACAACAGATAACCATCACTGGTTCAAACCGCTGGCACTCTTCCACCCGGATCTCCTGACATCACCCAGATCCTCTACGCACCCCAACAAGGAGGAGATTCAACCCTTGAAGAGTTCTTCTCCATCATACCTCCACTCATATCTCTGTTGTTACAGTGACGCTATGGCTTCACAGCACACCCCTCATTCCTCAGAACTTTTTCTCTCTCTCTCCAGGATTTGCTTCTATTGCACGTGGGTGGAACACCTTCACATCAGTTCCTACAAATCCAGATAAAACCTGGATGAGCCGTGACAAGACCACTAACAGCAGATGTTTGTGTTCACGATAACAACGTGGGTTTTATAGATAGTTGGAGCGCTTTTTGGGGAAAGCCTGGTCTTATTAGGAGAGATGGCATCCATCCCACGTTGGATGGAGCCGCTCTCTTATCTAGCAATATGGACTCTCTTATTAGTCAGCTAAATTGACAACTCAGGGTTGGGACCAGGAGGCAGAATTGTAGTCCTACACACTTTTCTGCAGCTTCCCACCTGCCGCCGCCCACCCAAAACCCCATTCTGACCTTATACACCTCCCCAGCAGTAAGAATTAAACAACACAAGAACACTTCTGGGGTTAATCGTGAAAACCTCATAAAAATAAAAACAATGGATCTAATAAACTCTGAAAATAAGACAATAAAGTGTGGCCTACTGAATATCAGATCCCTCCCAAATAAGTCTTTATTAGTCAATGACTTGATAGGTGATCACCACATTGATTTATTCTGTCTTACGGAAACCTGGTTACAGCAAGAGGATTATGTTAGTATTAATGAAGCTACGCCAGCTAACTATTTAAACTTTCACATTCCTAGAACTACAGGCAGAGGAGGAGGTGTTGCAGCTATTTTTCAGTCAGAATTATTAATTAATCCTAAGCACAAAACTAACTATAAATCCTTTGAATTCCTGACATTAAATTTATCTCATCCAAAATGGAATTGAGAGAAACCGCTCCTTTTAGCATTAGTGTATCGCCCACCTGGACCTTACTCCGAGTTTCTGACCGAATTCTCTGATCTCTTGTCTGAGTTAGTGCTGACTACTGATAAGGTCATTGTACTAGGTGATTTTAATATTCATGTTGATGATGAAAATGATAGTTTAAACATTTCCTTTAGCTCTATTCTAAACTCAGTTGGGTTTTCACAAAATGTCCATGGAGCCACTCACTCTCATGGTCACACTCTTGATCTTGTTCTAACATCTGGTATTGAGACTGATAAGCTCAAAGTTTTTCCTCATAACCCTGTCTTGTCCGATCACTTCTTATTAACCTTTGAATTCACTTTATTTGATTACTCACTGACCAAAAATAAATTCTACTATAGTAGATGTTTATCAGACAATAATATTACAAAATTTATTCAATCAATTGAATCCATTTTTTCACCTCTACCATGTGTTAGCATGACTGAGAGTCCCCCTTTAAGCCTTACTCCTGCTCAGATTGATCAACATGCTGATACTATAACAGCTTCAATGCGTACAACCTTGGATAATGTTGCTCCCCTAAAGAAGAAGAAATTAGGTAAGATTATGAAGGCTCCCTGGTTTAATTCCCAGCTTCGAGCTCTAAAACAGGCGTCAAGGCGTTTGGAAAACAGATGGCGTTCATCAGGACTAGAGGAGTCTCACTTAACCTGGAAAGAAAGTTTAATCGTATACAAAAAAGCCTTACGTACGGCAAGAACAGCTTATTATTCATCATTGATAGAGGAAAACAAAAACAACCCTCGATTTCTTTTCAGCACTGTAGCCAGGCTTACTAGGAGCCGGAGCGCTGTGGAGCCATGTATTCCTTTCTCACTTAGCTGTGATGATTTCATGTATTTTTTCAGGAATAAAATTGACACTATTAGAGATCAAATTCACAATACTCTTCCTTCTACCTATAATGTTGAGCCTGTTGTGGTCTCCGAAGCATCCTTAGAACCAGGATCTGACTTGTGTCTAAATAGTTTCTGTCCTGTCCAACCCTCTGAATTAACTAAAATAATAGCTTCATCTAAATCATCCACCTGTATCTTAGACCCTCTCCCAACGAGCCTCTTTAAGGACATTTTCCCTTTAATTAATACATAACTACTAAATCTTATCAATATGTCTTTAGTGACAGGATATGTACCACAATCATTTAAAACTGCTGTAATCAAGCCTTTACTTAAAAAGCAATCTCTGGATCCAGAGGTGATAGCAAATTATAGACCTATATCTAACCTCCCGTTTATGTCCAAAATTCTGGAGAAAATAGTTTCAGCTCAGCTACATGCCCACCTGAGCAGAAATAATTTATGCGAGGAGTTTCAGTCAGGATTTAGAGCTCATCATAGTACTGAGACGGCTCAGTGCTGTCCTCTTCCCCCCACACAGCAGAGGCAGATGGCTGCCTGTCCTTGAGCCGGGTTCTGCCGGAGGTTTCCTTCCTGTTAAAAGGGAGTTTTTTCCTTCCCACTGTCGCCAGTGTGCTTGCTCAGGATGGGAGATTGAGTTGGACTCAACTCAATCTGTTGGTTTCCTTATATAGGCTGTTATGAATTGGCTTTCATTATGTTTTCCTCTCTGTCTGTAAAGCATCTTGAGATGGCATTGCCGTGATTTGACGCTATATAAATAAAGTTGAACTGAATTGAATTGTGGGGTGTTGGGCTGGACGGGGTGTATAGGGAAGTGGTCCGGTGGCCCGGCTCCAAGCTTTTTACGAGATCGGTGGTGTCCACTGATAAGCTACGATGTGGAAGTTCTAAAGGAATAAATATGGCTGTTCGGTGTGGATTTGGCAGGTGGTGGAGTCCTAAGGTTCAGTGTCGTGGTGCAGTACGGAAGATGTTTGCAAAAGTTCATGTCGGCTTTATTCTCAACAGAAAAATACAGGCTGGATTAACGGGGAAAGTCCACACAGCGATCTGATGTAGCCAACACAGAGAAACAGCAAACTCAAAGCCTAAAACATAGACCTGGACCAGGACTGGAGAGAAAACCAGACTTATATAGACCTGGACCAGGACTGAAGAGAAAACCAGACTTATATAGACCTGGACCAGGACTGGAGAGAAAACCAGACTTATATAGACCTGGACCAGGACTGGAGAGAAAACCAGACTTATATAGACCTGGACCAGGACTGGAGAGAAAACCAGACTTATATAGACCTGGACCAGGACTGGAGAGAAAACCAGACTTATATAGACCTGGACCAGGACTGGAGAGAAAACCAGACTTATATAGACCTGGACCAGGACTGGAGAGAAAACCAGACATTTATAAACCTGGACCAGGACTGGAGAGAAAACCAGACTTATATAGACCTGGACCAGGACTGGAGAGAAAACCAGACTTATATAGACCTGGACCAGGACTGGAGAGAAAACCAGACTTATATAGACAGACAGGTAGAACATGTGAGATCCACTAAGGTCGGGTAAACACCAGAAACCAAACCGACTCCATGAAGTACATAAGGAGAAATTACATTTCAGATCAGGACCGACCCAGACCCGCTGGACCGACCCAGACCCTTTCTACTGCTGGACCGACCCAGACCCTTTCTACTGCTGGACCGACCCAGACCCGCTGGACCGACCCAGACCTGCTGGACCGACCCAGACCTGCTGGACCGACCCAGACCCACTGGACAGGCCCAGACCTGCTGGACCGACCCAGACCCGCTGGACCGACCCAGACCCGCTGGACCGACCCAGACCCGCTGGACCGACCCAGACCTGCTGGACCGACCCAGACTTTTAGCTCTGCACTGATATAGTGGATGCATATTAAAGGCCCAGCTCTGATGTACTGAAAACAGCTATAATCAAGCCATATATACAAGTCAGGAGACAAGCTCCAGGTCTCAAACTATCGGCCAATAAGCATTCTTCCCTCAATCTCAAAAGTCCTGGAAAAAGTGGCAGCAGAGCAGCTCATGGACCACCTTAATTCTCTGGAGATGTTACACCCACTCCAATTTGGGTTCAGAAAACAATACTCAACAGAGACTGCCTGCTGCTATCTAACAGAAGAGATTAAAACCAGACTTGATGGGGGAGGAGTGGTAGGAGCTGTCTTTCTTGATTTGCGTAAGGCTTTTGATACTGTGAATCATGCAGTATTACTAAATAAATTGTCAAAATTTTGTTTGCATGAAAATACAATTAACTGTATTCAAGCTTATCTCAGTGACAGACAACAGTGTGTCACAGTGAATAATGTAACATCTCCACTGCAAGCCTGCAGTATAGGTGTACCGCAGGGCTCTTTTCTTGGGCCACTGCTGTTCACACTCTATATTAATGATCTTCCAAACATTTGCAATGCCAAAATAATAATGTATGCTGATGATACTGTAGTGTACACACATGGTGATACTGTGGAAGAGGTGGCTCAAAAACTTACAACAGAAATGAGAAAAGTTTCAAACTGGCAAAATTCTTGCCTAACTTTAAATGTCGAAAAAACTGTTTCTATGTATTTTACAAAAAGTTTGAAACTTCATAATTGTCCTAAAGTCATGATAGAAGGTCAACCTATTCAAAATGTCGAACAATACAAGTATTTAGGTGTAATTCTTGATTCGAACTTAAACTTTAAGAAACATATTAAAAAGTTAACTAATACTTTAAAATTTAATCTTTCAACCTATCGGTATATTAAAAACTCACTAACCACTGAAGCATCGTATGTATATCTAAATGCAATGATTTTTTCACATTTCCGATATTGTATGACAGCTTGGTCACAGGCATGTGTTACTATTCTTAATCCTCTTGAATCACTATTCAAAAGTTCTCTTAAAATTCATGATAAAAAATCACGAATTTATCATCATTGCAAAATTCTTACTAAATATAGTATTTTAAGTTTTGAGAATTGTATTAGATATTCTAATCTATGCTTATTGTTTAGGATCATTCATGGCACTGTTGCTCCACCACTGAAGACTTTTATCCCTCTGTGTTCTGAAGTTTCTTCTCGAGACACTCGGACATCTCTCCGGGGAGAGTGCTATATAAGAAAACTCAACTCTGCTTTTGGAAGATCAGCATTCTCTTATGTTGCAATGAACCAATGGAACAAGTTACCTACGGAGCTTCTGAAATGTACAAATTTTAGTGAGTTTTCACACTTGCTGAATCGATGGCAGCTCTCGGCTCTTGTACCCATTACTCATTACTTCGAATGTGCTATGGTGGCAGCCTTGTTTGTAGAGGCTATGGTTAATAATTGGAAGCTTATTGTATGTAATGTTGGGAATTTTTTTATGTGTTGTGTTTTTTATACCCTTGAAGTATCCCAACGCATCTTCAGCCTGCTCTGGGACTACAGGTGGAAATTAGCATCTTTCCCTGCGGGGTTAATGTTGTTTGTGTACTGTCCCATGGATCAAGTAAATAAATAAATGAAAATAAATGATGTGTCGGGCATGTCGGAACTTATGAGTCAGCATTGCAAGCTGCGAAGATGATCTGTGGTCCACGGCGCTACTGCCGCTTCGAACTGAAATGATTTATTTGACTTGGAGGACGGACTTCAGCTCCGGCCCCCTGCAACCCAGCTGCGACTTTATGGTTAAATTCTGTCCTTCCCGACGTCACTCAAGTGACTCCGTTCTATCTATGCCGCGACCTCTCGGACGGTGGCCGCGACCTGTCAGCAACCTGTCAGCGACTTCTCGGACGGCGGACGCGACCTCTTAGCGACCTCTCGGACGTCGAACGCGACCTCTCGGACGTCGAACGCGACCTCTCGGACGGCGGACGCGACCTCTTAGCGACCTCTCGGACGGCGAACGCGACCTCTCGGACGTCGAACGCGACCTCTCGGACGGCAAACGCGACCTCTTAGCGACCTCTCGGACGGCGAACGCGACCTCTCGGACGTCGAACGCGACCTCTCGGACGGCAAACGCGACCTCTTAGCGACCTCTCGGACGGCGAACGCGACCTCTCGGACGTCGAACGCGACCTCTCGGACGGCAAACGCGACCTCTTAGCGACCTCTCGGACGTCAAACGCGACCTCTCGGACGTCGAACGCGACCTCTCGGACGGCGAACGCGACCTCTCGGACGGCAAACGCGACCTCTTAGCGACCTCTCGGACGTCAAACGCGACCTCTCGGACGTCGAACGCGACCTCTCGGACGGCAAACGCGACCTCTCGGACGGCGAACGCGACCTCTCGGACGTCGAACGCGACCTCTCGGACGGCAAACGCGACCTCTCGGACGGCAAACGCGACCTCTTAGCGACCTCTCGGACGTCAAACGCGACCTCTCGGACGTCGAACGCGACCTCTCGGACGGCAAACGCGACCTCTCGGACGGCGAACGCGACCTCTCGGACGGCGAACGCGACCTCTCGGACGTCGAACGCGACCTCTCGGACGGCAAACGCGACCTCTTAGCGACCTCTCGGACGTCAAACGCGACCTCTCGGACGTCGAACGCGACCTCTCGGACGTCAAACGCGACCTCTCGGACGTCGAACGCGACCTCTCGGACGGCAAACGCGACCTCTCGGACGGCAAACGCGACCTCTTAGCGACCTCTCGGACGTCAAACGCGACCTCTCGGACGTCAAACGCGACCTCTTAGCGACCTCTCGGACGTCAAACGCGACCTCTCGGACGGCGAACGCGACCTCTCGGACGTCAAACGCGACCTCTCGGACGGCGAACGCGACCTCTCGGACGGCGAACGCGACCTCTCGGACGGCGAACGCGACCTCTCGGACGGCGAACGCGACCTCTTAGCGACCTCTCGGACGGCGAACGCGACCTCTTAGCGACCTCTCGGACGGCAAACGCGACCTCTCGGACAGCGAACGCGACCTCTTAGCGACCTCTCGGACGGCAAACGCGACCCCCCTGGACAGCGTGGTCGTGGATACCCAAACTGTGGCCACAACCTGAACCCTCCATGTGGCTGCAGCGCTCTGAAGATGCTTTTATCAACCATCCTGAGAGACGTAGCGATGGGATCTGTAACCCCAGTTATCCGTTCTGAAAGCGGCAGCGTTGGGTCTCCCTCGCCTTGTTCCCGTCTTGCTCACGCTGTTTTCACTCAGCTGCTTTGGAGAAAAGCGTCTGCTCCATGTCTGCAGGCTAGAATATAATAGAAATACCAGGATGCAGTTTTTGCCTGTGAACTGCTCCATTGCCATGAGATCCTGGTTCTGGTCCATTCGAACCCCAGCATGATAAACTAGATTTATGTGGATGGGCTCCTTTTATCTATCTATAAATAAAGTTGAACTGAATTCACTGCTGTGGCTAGCTGGTACCCGTTGCAAAACTAAATGATTTCCGATGTGGTGCCGACCCGGCCTGCAGGCAGAATCGATCTGGTATCACATCTCATCGCTTTCTACACATCTTTCTGCTGCACATGTCTTCTTTTACTTCATTTTAACCCTGGAACCTGTTTCCTCTCAACTCTCTGTCATGTTCAGCCGACGTGTTCCTCTACCTCTCATCTCCTGCTGTCCTTTCCTGCTCTTACCCCTCTCCTCCTTCACCGCCTGATCGCTCTCAGGTCCTCCAGTTGCTGATTAAACGGCTCGGCTGCAGATTAGAGACCTGCTCTGCCTCTGCAGTGTGGGGGCAACGGGCCAATGAGAAGGCAGCATAACCGCTCCCAACATCATCTCCCAGGAGGTGTCTGAGATGTGTGCAACTCCACATGTGTGTGTATGCAACTCCAGATGTGTGTGTGCAACTCCACATGTGAGTGAAGGTCCAGATGTGTGTGCAACTCCAGATGTGAGTGAAGGTCCAGATGTGTGTGGAACTCCAGATGTGTGTGGAACTCCAGATGTGAGTGAAGGTCCAGATGTGTGTGCAACTCCAGATGTGAGTGAAGGTCCAGATGTGTGTGCAACTCCAGATGTGAGTGAAGGTCCAGATGTGTGTGTGCAACTCCAGATGTGAGTGAAGGTCCAGATGTGTGTGAAGGTCCAGATGTGAGTGAAGGTCCAGATGTGAGTGAAGGTCCAGATGTGTGTGCAACTCCAGATGTGAGTGAAGGTCCAGATGTGTGTGAAGGTCCAGATGTGTGTGCAACTCCAGATGTGTGTGGAACTCCAGATGTGAGTGAAGGTCCAGATGTGTGTGGAACTCCAGATGTGAGTGAAGGTCCAGATGTGTGTGCAACTCCAGATGTGTGTGGAACTCCAGATGTGAGTGAAGGTCCAGATGTGTGTGGAACTCCAGATGTGAGTGAAGGTCCAGATGTGTGTGGAACTCCAGATGTGAGTGAAGGTCCAGATGTGAGTGAAGGTCCAGATGTGTGTGAAGGTCCAGATGTGTGTGGAACTCCAGATGTGAGTGAAGGTCCAGATGTGAGTGAAGGTCCAGATGTGTGTGCAACTCCAGATGTGTGTGGAACTCCAGATGTGAGTGAAGGTCCAGATGTGTGTGGAACTCCAGATGTGAGTGAAGGTCCAGATGTGTGTGGAACTCCAGATGTGTGTGAAGGTCCAGATGTGTGTGGAACTCCAGATGTGTGTGAAGGTCCAGATGTGTGTGAAGGTCCAGATGTGTGTGAAGGTCCAGATGTGTGTGTGGAACTCCACATGTGAGTGAAGGTACAGATGTGTGTGGAACTCCAGATGTGTGTGAAGGTCCAGATGTGTGTGAAGGTCCAGATGTGTGTGAAGGTCCAGATGTGTGTGTGGAACTCCACATGTGAGTGAAGGTCCAGATGTGTGTGGAACTCCAGATGTGTGTGAAGGTCCAGATGTGTGTGGAACTCCAGATGTGTGTGGAACTCCAGATGTGTGTGAAGGTCCAGATGTGTGTGGAACTCCAGATGTGAGTGAAGGTCCAGATGTGAGTGAAGGTCCAGATGTGTGTGAAGGTCCAGATGTGTGTGGAACTCCAGATGTGAGTGAAGGTCCAGATGTGTGTGAAGGTCCAGATGTGAGTGAAGGTCCAGATGTGTGTGGAACTCCAGATGTGTGTGAAGGTCCAGATGTGAGTGAAGGTCCAGATGTGTGTGGAACTCCAGATGTGTGTGAAGGTCCAGATGTGAGTGAAGGTCCAGATGTGTGTGAAGGTCCAGATGTGAGTAAAGGTCCAGATGTGTGTGGAACTCCAGATGTGTGTGAAGGTCCAGATGTGAGTGAAGGTCCAGATGTGTGTGGAACTCCAGATGTGAGTGAAGGTCCAGATGTGAGTGAAGGTCCAGATGTGTGTGCAACTCCAGATGTGAGTGAAGGTCCAGATGTGTGTGGAACTCCAGATGTGTGTGAAGGTCCAGATGTGAGTGAAGGTCCAGATGTGTGTGGAACTCCAGATGTGAGTGAAGGTCCAGATGTGTGTGGAACTCCAGATGTGTGTGAAGGTCCAGATGTGTGTGAAGGTCCAGATGTGTGTGAAGGTCCAGATGTGTGTGTGGAACTCCACATGTGAGTGAAGGTCCAGATGTGTGTGGAACTCCAGATGTGTGTGAAGGTCCAGATGTGTGTGAAGGTCCAGATGTGTGTGTGGAACTCCACATGTGAGTGAAGGTCCAGATGTGTGTGGAACTCCAGATGTGTGTGAAGGTCCAGATGTGTGTGGAACTCCAGATGTGTGTGAAGGTCCAGATGTGTGTGGAACTCCAGATGTGAGTGAAGGTCCAGATGTGAGTGAAGGTCCAGATGTGTGTGGAACTCCAGATGTGAGTGAAGGTCCAGATGTGTGTGGAACTCCAGATGTGTGTGAAGGTCCAGATGTGTGTGGAACTCCAGATGTGTGTGAAGGTCCAGATGTGTGTGAAGGTCCAGATGTGTGTGCAACTCCAGATGTGAGTGAAGGTCCAGATGTGTGTGGAACTCCAGATGTGAGTGAAGGTCCAGATGTGTGTGGAACTCCAGATGTGTGTGGAACTCCAGATGTGTGTGAAGGTCCAGATGTGTGTGAAGGTCCAGATGTGTGTGAAGGTCCAGATGTGTGTGTGGAACTCCACATGTGAGTGAAGGTCCAGATGTGTGTGAAGGTCCAGATGTGTGTGCAACTCCAGATGTGAGTGAAGGTCCAGATGTGTGTGGAACTCCAGATGTGTGTGGAACTCCAGATGTGTGTGAAGGTCCAGATGTGTGTGAAGGTCCAGATGTGTGTGAAGGTCCAGATGTGTGTGTGGAACTCCACATGTGAGTGAAGGTCCAGATGTGTGTGGAACTCCAGATGTGTGTGAAGGTCCAGATGTGTGTGGAACTCCAGATGTGTGTGGAACTCCAGATGTGTGTGAAGGTCCAGATGTGTGTGGAACTCCAGATGTGAGTGAAGGTCCAGATGTGTGTGGAACTCCAGATGTGTGTGGAACTCCAGATGTGTGTGGAACTCCAGATGTGTGTGAAGGTCCAGATGTGTGTGGAACTCCAGATGTGAGTGAAGGTCCAGATGTGCGTGGAACTCCAGATGTGTGTGAAGGTCCAGATGTGAGTGAAGGTCCAGATGTGTGTGCAACTCCAGATTTGAGTGAAGGTCCAGATGTGTGTGGAACTCCAGATGTGTGTGAAGGTCCAGATGTGAGTGAAGGTCCAGATGTGTGTGCAACTCCAGATGTGAGTGAAGGTCCAGATGTGTGTGGAACTCCAGATGTGAGTGAAGGTCCAGATGTGTGTGGAACTCCAGATGTGTGTGAAGGTCCAGATGTGTGTGAAGGTCCAGATGTGTGTGAAGGTCCAGATGTGTGTGTGGAACTCCACATGTGAGTGAAGGTCCAGATGTGTGTGGAACTCCAGATGTGTGTGAAGGTCCAGATGTGTGTGAAGGTCCAGATGTGTGTGTGGAACTCCACATGTGAGTGAAGGTCCAGATGTGTGTGGAACTCCAGATGTGTGTGAAGGTCCAGATGTGTGTGAAGGTCCAGATGTGAGTGAAGGTCCAGATGTGTGTGGAACTCCACATGTGAGTGAAGGTCCAGATGTGTGTGGAACTCCAGATGTGTGTGAAGGTCCAGATGTGTGTGGAACTCCAGATGTGTGTGAAGGTCCAGATGTGTGTGGAACTCCAGATGTGAGTGAAGGTCCAGATGTGTGTGGAACTCCAGATGTGAGTGAAGGTCCAGATGTGTGTGGAACTCCAGATGTGAGTGAAGGTCCAGATGTGTGTGGAACTCCAGATGTGTGTGAAGGTCCAGATGTGTGTGAAGGTCCAGATGTGTGTGGAACTCCAGATGTGAGTGAAGGTCCAGATGTGTGTGGAACTCCAGATGTGTGTGAAGGTCCAGATGTGTGTGGAACTCCAGATGTGAGTGAAGGTCCAGATGTGAGTGAAGGTCCAGATGTGTGTGGAACTCCAGATGTGAGTGAAGGTCCAGATGTGTGTGGAACTCCAGATGTGTGTGAAGGTCCAGATGTGTGTGAAGGTCCAGATGTGAGTGAAGGTCCAGATGTGTGTGGAACTCAGGATGTGTGTGAAGGTCCAGATGTGAGTGAAGGTCCAGATGTGTGTGGAACTCAGGATGTGTGTGAAGGTCCAGATGTGAGTGAAGGTCCAGATGTGTGTGGAACTCCAGATGTGAGTGAAGGTCCAGATGTGTGTGTCGAACTCCAGATGTGTGTGAAGGTCCAGATGTGAGTGAAGGTCCAGATGTGTGTGGAACTCCAGATGTGTGTGAAGGTCCAGATGTGAGTGAAGGTCCAGATGTGTGTGAAGGTCCAGATGTGTGTGAAGGTCCAGATGTGTGTGGAACTCCAGATGTGTGTGAAGGTCCAGATGTGAGTGAAGGTCCAGATGTGTGTGGAACTCCAGATGTGTGTGAAGGTCCAGATGTGAGTGAAGGTCCAGATGTGTGTGGAACTCAGGATGTGTGTGAAGGTCCAGATGTGTGTGAAGGTCCAGATGTGTGTGAAGGTCCAGATGTGTGTGTGGAACTCCACATGTGAGTGAAGGTCCAGATGTGTGTGGAACTCCAGATGTGTGTGAAGGTCCAGATGTGTGTGGAACTCCAGATGTGTGTGGAACTCCAGATGTGTGTGAAGGTCCAGATGTGTGTGGAACTCCAGATGTGTGTGGAACTCCAGATGTGTGTGGAACTCCAGATGTGTGTGAAGGTCCAGATGTGTGTGGAACTCCAGATGTGTGTGGAACTCCAGATGTGTGTGGAACTCCAGATGTGAGTGAAGGTCCAGATGTGCGTGGAACTCCAGATGTGTGTGAAGGTCCAGATGTGAGTGAAGGTCCAGATGTGTGTGGAACTCCAGATGTGTGTGAAGGTCCAGATGTGTGTGAAGGTCCAGATGTGTGTGGAACTCCAGATGTGTGTGAAGGTCCAGATGTGTGTGGAACTCCAGATGTGTGTGAAGGTCCAGATGTGTGTGGAACTCCAGATGTGAGTGAAGGTCCAGATGTGTGTGGAACTCCAGATGTGAGTGAAGGTCCAGATGTGTGTGGAACTCCAGATGTGAGTGAAGGTCCAGATGTGTGTGGAACTCCAGATGTGTGTGCAACTCCAGATGTGAGTGAAGGTCCAGATGTGTGTGGAACTCCAGATGTGAGTGAAGGTCCAGTGAGAGGCTCGGCCCGACATCGTCGTTTCAGAGATGTGTTGTCGCTTCTGGAGCTGGAGTTCTATTTGATTAGACTTTGGAACCTGGTGGTAGGAGGACAAAGCTTCTTTTCCATGTGGGAAACTGGAGCAGGTCTTCCTGTAGACCCTCCCACTCTTACTTTCACTCTGAAGGTTTGATTCTAAATCGTTTACTATGATCGAAGTTTTCTTGCGGGTTTGTTGACATAATGATATAAAGCCTCTATCAGACTGTGGTCCTGCAGAGACCCGGGGGAAGACTTGATGTCACACGTAGCATGATGTATTTCCACGTCTTCTCTCTGACGCCTGTCTCACTCCCGGGATGTAAAGGGTGGAAGGAATGTGACATCACTGTTCAGACTAAGGTCACTTGAACCCAGTTTCCACCAAAAGCTCTGGCTCAGGACGGGACAAACGCTGGGAAGGTTGCCATCATGTCTGACGTGTGCTTGTTGGCTTGGCCTGCTGTGAACACTCTCTCTGCAACTACAGGAAGAAAGCCGCTCCATGTTTAAATGTTCTGTGCTCAGATTTCATCCTCTGGTGAACGTCCAGTGTCCGTGCTCAAAAACTGCGATAAAATCACCACCTATCATCAAGGTCACCAGACATCACATAAAATGCTCACATGGATAAGAATAAATGTAGGTGTTAATCTTTGTGACATGCATATGTGTGTAATCACCAGCAGACTCAACCCTCTGATATCCATAGTGTGGAAAATAATTCCACTTTGGTGAAGGTCCAGATGTGTGTGGAACTCCATGTAATGAAACTGGAATTTAAATCCTTAACATGATTGAATGCTTGGTATATTTGATCAGGAAAGAAAATGTTGAAATAGTTTGAGAAAAAATGTTGATCTTGATGATTCTATAGCAGTTTTTGTAATTTATGCAACTAGCTGCAACACAGCCGACGTGATCACCAAGTACAAGAAGAAAAAGTCTGGAAAAATGGGCAAAAGCGGTCAACTCAAAATGCCAAGAAGTAAGAGGACAGTCTGCAGGATGTCCACATCCAATCTGTCCCTCTCAGAAAATGGGATAAGCTGAAGAAAAGCATGACTTTGCTGTAAAATATTTCACATTTCATTTTCTGCTTCTTCATCTTTGGCTAAAGCACCTCTAGCCTTCATCTTTCCTCCTTTGCTTCTCTTCTCTTCTTCAGAGAAGTAGCATGACTAAAACATGGCTTCCTGCTGAGTCTGGCCAGGAAGCAGCTGGGTTCCTTGGTCCAGCTCGGTGGGACCATCGTCACATCCTGATGGAGTGAAAAGCTCTTTTTATCAGTGGAGGAGCTGACTGTTTAATTTATGACACTTGAGTTGAATTTGTTTAATTTCACTCGTTTCTACAGCTGCTCATCCACAGGGAGAGCGACATATTCTCTGGCCAGAGCAGTAAATACACCAGCCATCACACTACAGTCACTGTAGAATATCGCTGTAAAATCAGACATAAGTAGGCCTGATTCACATTGCAGATAAATGAGCTCTGACTGGGGTGTGAAGGCTTTCTGTGGTATGAATATTTCACAACATCAGACAGATTGAAGTTTGACTGTCAGACTTCATGAAAACCTTGCAGTCACATCAGACACAACTCCAGGAGTTGTTCACAAAACTTCACCAAAGACACAAGCCACCAGTGGACACGGAAGTAGGCTAATTAACCACAATCTATGGCCTGATGTTGTTCTGATTCATGATGCAATAGATTATCCCATGAAGGTCCAGTACTAACCAGCTGAAAGGCAGTCAGATATGCTCCAATCTATCAGCTGGCCCCTTCTGTGCTACGTGGGACGTGGAAAGGTTAAAGAGATAGCCCCAACTGATCTGTTGCTGTAGCTTAATTGCTGAATTCTCCATACTGTCTCAGTAATTGTATGTACAACTACAGGCATCAATATTTAATCCCAGTGCTCCAGCATGGATCCTGGTGTTCATTCTACCAGGCAGATCATTAGATAAAACAGTGTTCGATCCATCAGACAGCATTATATTGGATCAAACAGGTTTCATTGTTTGTATTTAACCATGGCAACAATTAACTACATGAAAATGTTAGACATGATCTGATGCATAGGTGCATTAAACAGCAGCAACAGAAATGTTTGCTATGGGCTGACACATCGCTGGCTCCAGCATATATCATATCAAGATGCCTCATGAAACGTAAAGCCCAGACATATCAAGTCAGGCGTCATGACCTCGATTCAGGGCTTGCTTTTCTTTTTTTTTTTTTTTTTTTGTCTTGTCCTGCATTTAGGCAGGCAGAATGATGTTCTGGATGCTCTATTCTGCTGGCAAATTTACTTTGCCAAGGGAAGCATCATAGATATAATGCTCCCATTGATATTCTGGATTCTTATTTTATTTTTCTATTTATTTTACATAATTGTTTGTATGACAAAGTTTGTACTGCTGGACCGGACCGGAGAGGACAGAAGAGGGACAGAAAGAGAATCCAAAAGAAGAGAAAACAGAAAACAACTTGTAGAGAGAAAAAGAGAGAGAGAAAGAAAAAAGAGATGAGAAACAGAACAACTTACGTACATTTGCATGTACATAAGCATGCATACAAACCCACTTACACAGACACACATCCATACACCTATACACACTGGAGTCATGTTCCCCCCCCCCACCAACAAACACACACAGAGACACACCTCTCTCACCTTCTATTTGCAACTTCACTCGTTCACTCACAGTCCCCCTCCTCTCTCCTTCCCAACATGCCCGGAGCGTGACACCCCATGAGGACAGACCACAACCCCCAGTCCCGCCCCATCCCAGATGATCCCAACAGATGCAACTGACCGGCACCCCCCCAAAGCCAGCAGCGTTTACTCCCACCCAAACCAGCCGAGGCCCAGGTCTATCAAACAGCACCGGGTGATGTCAATAGCAACATCAACACACAATCAACGTGTGTGTTTCTACCAGTCAGAGATCACGTTACTGTCAACGTGTGTGTTTCTACCAGTCAGAGATCACGTTACCGTCAACGTGTGTGTTTCTACCAGTCAGAGATCACGTTACCGTCAACGTGTGTGTTTCTACCAGTCAGAGATCACGTTACCGTCAACGTGTGTGTTTCTACCAGTCAGAGATCACGTTACCGTCAACGTGTGTGTTTCTACCAGTCAGAGATCACGTTACCGTCAACGTGTGTTTCTACCAGTCAGAGATCACGTTACAGTCAACGTGTGTGTTTCTACCAGTCAGAGATCACGTTACCGTCAACGTGTGTGTTTCTACCAGTCAGAGATCACGTTACCGTCAACGTGTGTGTTTCTACCAGTCAGAGATCACGTTACCGTCAACGTGTGTTTCTACCAGTCAGAGATCACGTTACCGTCAACGTGTGTGTTTCTACCAGTCAGAGATCACGTTACCGTCAACGTGTGTGTTTCTACCAGTCAGAGATCACGTTACCGTCAACGTGTGTGTTTCTACCAGTCAGAGATCACGTTACCGTCAACGTGTGTGTTTCTACCAGTCAGAGATCACGTTACCGTCAACGTGTGTGTTTCTACCAGTCAGAGATCACGTTACCGTCAACGTGTGTTTCTACCAGTCAGAGATCACGTTACCGTCAACGTGTGTGTTTCTACCAGTCAGAGATCACGTTACCGTCAACGTGTGTGTTTCTACCAGTCAGAGATCACGTTACCGTCAACGTGTGTGTTTCTACCAGTCAGAGATCACGTTACCGTCAACGTGTGTGTTTCTACCAGTCAGAGATCACGTTACCGTCAACGTGTGTGTTTCTACCAGTCAGAGATCACGTTACCGTCAACGTGTGTGTTTCTACCAGTCAGAGATCACGTTACCGTCAACGTGTGTGTTTCTACCAGTCAGAGATCACGTTACCGTCAACGTGTGTGTTTCTACCAGTCAGAGATCACGTTACCGTCAACGTGTGTGTTTCTACCAGTCAGAGATCACGTTACCGTCAACGTGTGTGTTTCTACCAGTCAGAGATCACGTTACCGTCAACGTGTGTTTCTACCAGTCAGAGATCACGTTACCGTCAACGTGTGTGTTTCTACCAGTCAGAGATCACGTTACCGTCAACGTGTGTGTTTCTACCAGTCAGAGATCACGTTACCGTCAAGGTGTGTGTTTCTACCAGTCAGAGATCACGTTACCGTCAACGTGTGTGTTTCTACCAGTCAGAGATCACGTTACCGTCAACGTGTGTGTTTCTACCAGTCAGAGATCACGTTATCGTCAACGTGTGTGTTTCTACCAGTCAGAGATCACGTTACCGTCAACGTGTGTGTTTCTACCAGTCAGAGATCACGTTACCGTCAACGTGTGTGTTTCTACCAGTCAGAGATCACGTTACCGTCAACGTGTGTGTTTCTACCAGTCAGAGATCACGTTACCGTCAACGTGTGTTTCTACCAGTCAGAGATCACGTTACCGTCAACGTGTGTGTTTCTACCAGTCAGAGATCACGTTACCGTCAACGTGTGTGTTTCTACCAGTCAGAGATCACGTTACCGTCAACGTGTGTGTTTCTACCAGTCAGAGATCACGTTACCGTCAACGTGTGTGTTTCTACCAGTCAGAGATCACGTTACCGTCAACGTGTGTTTCTACCAGTCAGAGATCACGTTACCGTCAACGTGTGTGTTTCTACCAGTCAGAGATCACGTTACCGTCAACGTGTGTGTTTCTACCAGTCAGAGATCACGTTACCGTCAACGTGTGTGTTTCTACCAGTCAGAGATCACGTTACCGTCAACGTGTGTGTTTCTACCAGTCAGAGATCACGTTACCGTCAACGTGTGTGTTTCTACCAGTCAGAGATCACGTTACCGTCAACGTGTGTTTCTACCAGTCAGAGATCACGTTACCGTCAACGTGTGTGTTTCTACCAGTCAGAGATCACGTTACCGTCAACGTGTGTGTTTCTACCAGTCAGAGATCACGTTACCGTCAACGTGTGTTTCTACCAGTCAGAGATCACGTTACCGTCAACGTGTGTGTTTCTACCAGTCAGAGATCACGTTACCGTCAACGTGTGTTTCTACCAGTCAGAGATCACGTTACCGTCAACGTGTGTGTTTCTACCAGTCAGAGATCACGTTATTGTCAACGTGTGTGTTTCTACCAGTCAGAGATCACGTTACCGTCAACGTGTGTGTCTACCAGTCAGAGATCACGTTACCGTCAACGTGTGTGTTTCTACCAGTCAGAGATCACGTTACCGTCAACGTGTGTGTTTCTACCAGTCAGAGATCACGTTACCGTCAACGTGTGTGTTTCTACCAGTCAGAGATCACGTTACCGTCAACGTGTGTGTTTCTACCAGTCAGAGATCACGTTACCGTCAACGTGTGTGTTTCTACCAGTCAGAGATCACGTTACCGTCAACGTGTGTGTTTCTACCAGTCAGAGATCACGTTACCGTCAACGTGTGTGTTTCTACCAGTCAGAGATCACGTTACCGTCAACGTGTGTGTTTCTACCAGTCAGAGATCACGTTACCGTCAACGTGTGTGTTTCTACCAGTCAGAGATCACGTTACCGTCAACGTGTGTGTTTCTACCAGTCAGAGATCACGTTACCGTCAACGTGTGTGTTTCTACCAGTCAGAGATCACGTTACCGTCAACGTGTGTGTTTCTACCAGTCAGAGATCACGTTACCGTCAACGTGTGTGTTTCTACCAGTCAGAGATCACGTTACCGTCAACGTGTGTGTTTCTACCAGTCAGAGATCACGTTACCGTCAACGTGTGTGTTTCTACCAGTCAGAGATCACGTTACCGTCAACGTGTGTGTTTCTACCAGTCAGAGATCACGTTACCGTCAACGTGTGTGTTTCTACCAGTCAGAGATCACGTTACCGTCAACGTGTGTGTTTCTACCAGTCAGAGATCACGTTACCGTCAACGTGTGTGTTTCTACCAGTCAGAGATCACGTTACCGTCAACGTGTGTGTTTCTACCAGTCAGAGATCACGTTACCGTCAACGTGTGTGTTTCTACCAGTCAGAGATCACGTTACCGTCAACGTGTGTGTTTCTACCAGTCAGAGATCACGTTACCGTCAACGTGTGTGTTTCTACCAGTCAGAGATCACGTTACCGTCAACGTGTGTGTTTCTACCAGTCAGAGATCACGTTACCGTCAACGTGTGTGTTTCTACCAGTCAGAGATCACGTTACCGTCAACGTGTGTGTTTCTACCAGTCAGAGATCACGTTACCGTCAACGTGTGTGTTTCTACCAGTCAGAGATCACGTTAGTTACAGTCAACGTGTGTGTTTCTACCAGTCAGAGATCACGTTACCGTCAACGTGTGTGTTTCTACCAGTCAGAGATCACGTTACCGTCAACGTGTGTGTTTCTACCAGTCAGAGATCACGTTACCGTCAACGTGTGTGTTTCTACCAGTCAGAGATCACGTTACAGTCAACGTGTGTGTTTCTACCAGTCAGAGATCACGTTACCGTCAACGTGTGTGTTTCTACCAGTCAGAGATCACGTTACAGTCAACGTGTGTGTTTCTACAGTCAGAGATCACGTTACCGTCAACGTGTGTGTTTCTACCAGTCAGAGATCACGTTACCGTCAACGTGTGTGTTTCTACCAGTCAGAGATCACGTTACCGTCAACGTGTGTGTTTCTACCAGTCAGAGATCACGTTACCGTCAACGTGTGTGTTTCTACCAGTCAGAGATCACGTTATCGTCAACGTGTGTGTTTCTACCAGTCAGAGATCACGTTACCGTCAACGTGTGTGTTTCTACCAGTCAGAGATCACGTTACCGTCAACGTGTGTGTTTCTACCAGTCAGAGATCACGTTACCGTCAACGTGTGTGTTTCTACCAGTCAGAGATCACGTTACCGTCAACGTGTGTGTTTCTACCAGTCAGAGATCACGTTACCGTCAACGTGTGTGTTTCTACCAGTCAGAGATCACGTTACCGTCAACGTGTGTGTTTCTACCAGTCAGAGATCACGTTACCGTCAACGTGTGTTTCTACCAGTCAGAGATCACGTTACCGTCAACGTGTGTGTTTCTACCAGTCAGAGATCACGTTACCGTCAACGTGTGTGTTTCTACCAGTCAGAGATCACGTTACCGTCAACGTGTGTGTTTCTACCAGTCAGAGATCACGTTACCGTCAACGTGTGTGTTTCTACCAGTCAGAGATCACGTTACCGTCAACGTGTGTGTTTCTACCAGTCAGAGATCACGTTACCGTCAACGTGTGTGTTTCTACCAGTCAGAGATCACGTTACCGTCAACGTGTGTGTTTCTACCAGTCAGAGATCACGTTACCGTCAACGTGTGTGTTTCTACCAGTCAGAGATCACGTTACCGTCAACGTGTGTGTTTCTACCAGTCAGAGATCACGTTACCGTCAACGTGTGTGTTTCTACCAGTCAGAGATCACGTTACCGTCAACGTGTGTGTTTCTACCAGTCAGAGATCACGTTACCGTCAACGTGTGTGTTTCTACCAGTCAGAGATCACGTTACCGTCAACGTGTGTGTTTCTACCAGTCAGAGATCACGTTACCGTCAACGTGTGTGTTTCTACCAGTCAGAGATCACGTTACCGTCAACGTGTGTGTTTCTACCAGTCAGAGATCACGTTACCGTCAACGTGTGTGTTTCTACCAGTCAGAGATCACGTTACCGTCAACGTGTGTGTTTCTACCAGTCAGAGATCACGTTACCGTCAACGTGTGTGTTTCTACCAGTCAGAGATCACGTTACCGTCAACGTGTGTGTTTCTACCAGTCAGAGATCACGTTACCGTCAACGTGTGTGTTTCTACCAGTCAGAGATCACGTTACCGTCAACGTGTGTGTTTCTACCAGTCAGAGATCACGTTACCGTCAACGTGTGTGTTTCTACCAGTCAGAGATCACGTTACCGTCAACGTGTGTGTTTCTACCAGTCAGAGATCACGTTACCGTCAACGTGTGTGTTTCTACCAGTCAGAGATCACGTTACCGTCAACGTGTGTGTTTCTACCAGTCAGAGATCACGTTACCGTCAACGTGTGTGTTTCTACCAGTCAGAGATCACGTTACCGTCAACGTGTGTGTCTCTACCAGTCAGAGATCACGTTACCGTCAACGTGTGTGTTTCTACCAGTCAGAGATCACGTTACCGTCAACGTGTGTGTTTCTACCAGTCAGAGATCACGTTACCGTCAACGTGTGTGTTTCTACCAGTCAGAGATCACGTTACCGTCAACGTGTGTGTTTCTACCAGTCAGAGATCACGTTACCGTCAACGTGTGTGTTTCTACCAGTCAGAGATCACGTTACCGTCAACGTGTGTGTTTCTACCAGTCAGAGATCACGTTACCGTCAACGTGTGTGTTTCTACCAGTCAGAGATCACGTTACCGTCAACGTGTGTGTTTCTACCAGTCAGAGATCACGTTACCGTCAACGTGTGTGTTTCTACCAGTCAGAGATCACGTTACCGTCAACGTGTGTGTTTCTACCAGTCAGAGATCACGTTACCGTCAACGTGTGTGTTTCTACCAGTCAGAGATCACGTTACCGTCAACGTGTGTGTTTCTACCAGTCAGAGATCACGTTACCGTCAACGTGTGTGTTTCTACCAGTCAGAGATCACGTTACCGTCAACGTGTGTGTTTCTACCAGTCAGAGATCACGTTACCGTCAACGTGTGTGTTTCTACCAGTCAGAGATCACGTTACCGTCAACGTGTGTGTTTCTACCAGTCAGAGATCACATTACCGTCAACGTGTGTGTTTCTACCAGTCAGAGATCACATTACCGTCAACGTGTGTGTTTCTACCAGTCAGAGATCACGTTACCGTCAACGTGTGTGTTTCTACCAGTCAGAGATCACGTTACCGTCAACGTGTGTGTTTCTACCAGTCAGAGATCACGTTACCGTCAACGTGTGTGTTTCTACCAGTCAGAGATCACGTTACCGTCAACGTGTGTGTTTCTACCAGTCAGAGATCACGTTACCGTCAACGTGTGTGTTTCTACCAGTCAGAGATCACGTTACCGTCAACGTGTGTGTTTCTACCAGTCAGAGATCACGTTACCGTCAACGTGTGTGTTTCTACCAGTCAGAGATCACGTTACTGTCAACGTGTGTGTTTCTACCAGTCAGAGATCATGTTACCGTCAACGTGTGTGTTTCTACCAGTCAGAGATCACGTTACTGTCAACGTGTGTGTTTCTACCAGTCAGAGATCATGTTACCGTCAACGTGTGTGTTTCTACCAGTCAGAGATCATGTTACCGTCAACGTGTGTGTTTCTACCAGTCAGAGATCACGTTACCGTCAACGTGTGTGTTTCTACCAGTCAGAGATCACGTTACCGTCAACGTGTGTGTTTCTACCAGTCAGAGATCACGTTACCGTCAACGTGTGTGTTTCTACCAGTCAGAGATCACGTTACTGTCAACGTGTGTGTTTCTACCAGTCAGAGATCACGTTACCGTCAACGTGTGTGTTTCTACCAGTCAGAGATCACGTTACCGTCAACGTGTGTGTTTCTACCAGTCAGAGATCACGTTACCGTCAACGTGTGTGTTTCTACCAGTCAGAGATCACGTTACCGTCAACGTGTGTGTTTCTACCAGTCAGAGATCACGTTACCGTCAACGTGTGTGTTTCTACCAGTCAGAGATCACGTTACTGTCAACGTGTGTGTTTCTACCAGTCAGAGATCACGTTACCGTCAACGTGTGTGTTTCTACCAGTCAGAGATCACTGTTACCGTCAACGTGTGTGTTTCTACCAGTCAGAGATCACGTTACCGTCAACGTGTGTGTTTCTACCAGTCAGAGATCACGTTACTGTCAACGTGTGTGTTTCTACCAGTCAGAGATCACGTTACTGTCAACGTGTGTGTTTCTACGAGTCAGAGATCACGTTACCGTCAACGTGTGTGTTTCTACCAGTCAGAGATCACGTTACCGTCAACGTGTGTGTTTCTACCAGTCAGAGATCACGTTACCGTCAACGTGTGTGTTTCTACCAGTCAGAGATCACGTTACCGTCAACGTGTGTGTTTCTACCAGTCAGAGATCACGTTACCGTCAACGTGTGTGTTTCTACCAGTCAGAGATCATGTTACCGTCAACGTGTGTGTTTCTACCAGTCAGAGATCACGTTACCGTCAACGTGTGTGTTTCTACCAGTCAGAGATCACGTTACCGTCAACGTGTGTGTTTCTACCAGTCAGAGATCACGTTACCGTCAACGTGTGTGTTTCTACCAGTCAGAGATCATGTTACCGTCAACGTGTGTGTTTCTACCAGTCAGAGATCACGTTACCGTCAACGTGTGTGTTTCTACCAGTCAGAGATCACATTACTGTCAACGTGTGTGTTTCTACCAGTCAGAGATCACGTTACCGTCAACGTGTGTGTTTCTACCAGTCAGAGATCACGTTACCGTCAACGTGTGTGTTTCTACCAGTCAGAGATCACGTTACTGTCAACGTGTGTGTTTCTACCAGTCAGAGATCACGTTACCGTCAACGTGTGTGTTTCTACCAGTCAGAGATCACGTTACCGTCAACGTGTGTGTTTCTACCAGTCAGAGATCACGTTACCGTCAACGTGTGTGTTTCTACCAGTCAGAGATCACGTTACCGTCAACGTGTGTGTTTCTACCAGTCAGAGATCACGTTACCGTCAACGTGTGTGTTTCTACCAGTCAGAGATCACGTTACCGTCAACGTGTGTGTTTCTACCAGTCAGAGATCACGTTACCGTCAACGTGTGTGTTTCTACCAGTCAGAGATCACGTTACCGTCAACGTGTGTGTTTCTACCAGTCAGAGATCACGTTACCGTCAACGTGTGTGTTTCTACCAGTCAGAGATCACGTTACCGTCAACGTGTGTGTTTCTACCAGTCAGAGATCACGTTACCGTCAACGTGTGTTTCTACCAGTCAGAGATCACGTTACCGTCAACGTGTGTGTTTCTACCAGTCAGAGATCACGTTACCGTCAACGTGTGTGTTTCTACCAGTCAGAGATCACGTTATCGTCAACGTGTGTGTTTCTACCAGTCAGAGATCACGTTACCGTCAACGTGTGTGTTTCTACCAGTCAGAGATCACGTTACCGTCAACGTGTGTGTTTCTACCAGTCAGAGATCACGTTACCGTCAACGTGTGTGGTTTCTACCAGTCAGAGATCACGTTACCGTCAACGTGTGTGTTTCTACCAGTCAGAGATCACGTTACCGTCAACGTGTGTGTTTCTACCAGTCAGAGATCACGTTACCGTCAACGTGTGTGTTTCTACCAGTCAGAGATCACGTTACCGTCAACGTGTGTGTTTCTACCAGTCAGAGATCACGTTACCGTCAACGTGTGTGTTTCTACCAGTCAGAGATCACGTTACTGTCAACGTGTGTGTTTCTACCAGTCAGAGATCACGTTACCGTCAACGTGTGTGTTTCTACCAGTCAGAGATCACGTTACAGTCAACGTGTGTGTTTCTACCAGTCAGAGATCACGTTACAGTCAACGTGTGTGTTTCTACCAGTCAGAGATCACGTTACCGTCAACGTGTGTGTTTCTACCAGTCAGAGATCACGTTACTGTCAACGTGTGTGTTTCTACCAGTCAGAGATCACGTTACCGTCAACGTGTGTGTTTCTACCAGTCAGAGATCACGTTACCGTCAACGTGTGTTTCTACCAGTCAGAGATCACGTTACCGTCAACGTGTGTGTTTCTACCAGTCAGAGATCACGTTACAGTCAACGTGTGTGTTTCTACCAGTCAGAGATCACGTTACCGTCAACGTGTGTGTTTCTACCAGTCAGAGATCACGTTACCGTCAACGTGTGTTTCTACCAGTCAGAGATCACGTTACCGTCAACGTGTGTGTTTCTACCAGTCAGAGATCACGTTACCGTCAACGTGTGTGTTTCTACCAGTCAGAGATCACGTTACCGTCAACGTGTGTGTTTCTACCAGTCAGAGATCACGTTACCGTCAACGTGTGTTTCTACCAGTCAGAGATCACGTTACCGTCAACGTGTGTGTTTCTACCAGTCAGAGATCACATTACCGTCAACGTGTGTGTTTCTACCAGTCAGAGATCACGTTATCGTCAACGTGTGTGTTTCTACCAGTCAGAGATCACGTTATCGTCAACGTGTGTGTTTCTACCAGTCAGAGATCACGTTACCGTCAACGTGTGTGTTTCTACCAGTCAGAGATCACGTTACCGTCAACGTGTGTGTTTCAGATCACGTTACCGTCAACGTGTGTGTTTCTACCAGTCAGAGATCACGTTACTGTCAACGTGTGTGTTTCTACCAGTCAGAGATCACGTTATCGTCAACGTGTGTGTTTCTACCAGTCAGAGATCACGTTACCGTCAACGTGTGTGTTTCTACCAGTCAGAGATCACGTTTACCTGTCAACGTGTGTGTTTCTACCAGTCAGAGATCACGTTACTCGTCAACGTGTGTGTTTCTACCAGTCAGAGATCACGTTACCGTCAACGTGTGTGTTTCTACCAGTCAGAGATCACGTTACCGTCAACGTGTGTGTTTCTACCAGTCAGAGATCACGTTACCGTCAACGTGTGTGTTTCTACCAGTCAGAGATCACGTTACCGTCAACGTGTGTGTTTCTACCAGTCAGAGATCACGTTACCGTCAACGTGTGTGTTTCTACCAGTCAGAGATCACGTTACCGTCAACGTGTGTGTTTCTACCAGTCAGAGATCACGTTACCGTCAACGTGTGTGTTTCTACCAGTCAGAGATCACGTTACCGTCAACGTGTGTGTTTCTACCAGTCAGAGATCACGTTACCGTCAACGTGTGTGTTTCTACCAGTCAGAGATCACGTTACCGTCAACGTGTGTGTTTCTACCAGTCAGAGATCACGTTACCGTCAACGTGTGTGTTTCTACCAGTCAGAGATCACGTTACCGTCAACGTGTGTGTTTCTACCAGTCAGAGATCACGTTACCGTCAACGTGTGTGTTTCTACCAGTCAGAGATCACGTTACCGTCAACGTGTGTGTTTCTACCAGTCAGAGATCACGTTACCGTCAACGTGTGTGTTTCTACCAGTCAGAGATCACGTTACCGTCAACGTGTGTGTTTCTACCAGTCAGAGATCACGTTACCGTCAACGTGTGTGTTTCTACCAGTCAGAGATCACGTTACCGTCAACGTGTGTGTTTCTACCAGTCAGAGATCACGTTACCGTCAACGTGTGTGTTTCTACCAGTCAGAGATCACGTTACCGTCAACGTGTGTGTTTCTACCAGTCAGAGATCACGTTACCGTCAACGTGTGTGTTTCTACCAGTCAGAGATCACGTTACCGTCAACGTGTGTGTTTCTACCAGTCAGAGATCACGTTACCGTCAACGTGTGTGTTTCTACCAGTCAGAGATCACGTTACCGTCAACGTGTGTGTTTCTACCAGTCAGAGATCACGTTACCGTCAACGTGTGTGTTTCTACCAGTCAGAGATCGTTACGTCAACGTGTGTTTCTACCAGTCAGATATCACGTTACCGTCAACGTGTGTGTTTCTACCAGTCAGAGATCACGTTACCGTCAACGTGTGTTTCTACCAGTCAGAGATCACGTTACCGTCAACGTGTGTGTTTCTACCAGTCAGAGATCACGTTACCGTCAACGTGTGTGTTTCTACCAGTCAGAGATCACGTTACCGTCAACGTGTGTTTCTACCAGTCAGAGATCACGTTACTGTCAACGTGTGTGTTTCTACAGTCAGAGATCACGTTACCGTCAACGTGTGTGTTTCTACCAGTCAGAGATCACGTTACCGTCAACGTGTGTTTCTACCAGTCAGAGATCACGTTATTGTCAACGTGTGTGTTTCTACCAGTCAGAGATCACGTTACCGTCAACGGTGTGTGTTTCTACCAGTCAGAGATCACGTTACCTGTCAACGTGTGTGTTTCTACCAGTCAGAGATCACGTTACCGTCAACGTGTGTGTTTCTACCAGTCAGAGATCACGTTACCTGTCAACGTGTGTGTTTCTACCAGTCAGAGATCACGTTACCGTCAACGTGTGTGTTTCTACCAGTCAGAGATCACGTTACCGTCAACGTGTGTGTTTCTACCAGTCAGAGATCACGTTACCGTCAACGTGTGTGTTTCTACCAGTCAGAGATCACGTTACCGTCAACGTGTGTGTTTCTACCAGTCAGAGATCACGTTACCGTCAACGTGTGTGTTTCTACCAGTCAGAGATCACGTTACCGTCAACGTGTGTGTTTCTACCAGTCAGAGATCACGTTACCGTCAACGTGTGTGTTTCTACCAGTCAGAGATCACGTTACCGTCAACGTGTGTGTTTCTACCAGTCAGAGATCACGTTACCGTCAACGTGTGTGTTTCTACCAGTCAGAGATCACGTTACCGTCAACGTGTGTGTTTCTACCAGTCAGAGATCACGTTACCGTCAACGTGTGTGTTTCTACCAGTCAGAGATCACGTTACCGTCAACGTGTGTTTCTACCAGTCAGAGATCACGTTACCGTCAACGTGTGTGTTTCTACCAGTCAGAGATCACGTTATCGTCAACGTGTGTTTCTACCAGTCAGAGATCACGTTACCGTCAACGTGTGTGTTTCTACCAGTCAGAGATCACGTTACCGTCAACGTGTGTTTCTACCAGTCAGAGATCACGTTACCGTCAACGTGTGTGTTTCTACCAGTCAGAGATCACGTTACCGTCAACGTGTGTTTCTACCAGTCAGAGATCACGTTACCGTCAACGTGTGTGTTTCTACCAGTCAGAGATCACGTTACCGTCAACGTGTGTGTTTCTACCAGTCAGAGATCACGTTACCGTCAACGTGTGTGTTTCTACCAGTCAGAGATCACGTTACCGTCAACGTGTGTGTTTCTACCAGTCAGAGATCACGTTACCGTCAACGTGTGTGTTTCTACCAGTCAGAGATCACGTTACCGTCAACGTGTGTGTTTCTACCAGTCAGAGATCACGTTACCGTCAACAGTGTGTGTTTCTACCAGTCAGAGATCACGTTACCGTCAACGTGTGTGTTTCTACCAGTCAGAGATCACGTTACCGTCAACGTGTGTGTTTCTACCAGTCAGAGATCACGTTACCGTCAACGTGTGTGTTTCTACCAGTCAGAGATCACGTTACCGTCAACGTGTGTGTTTCTACCAGTCAGAGATCACGTTACCGTCAACGTGTGTGTTTCTACCAGTCAGAGATCACGTTACCGTCAACGTGTGTGTTTCTACCAGTCAGAGATCACGTTACCGTCAACGTGTGTGTTTCTACCAGTCAGAGATCACGTTACCTCAACGTGTGTGTTTCTACCAGTCAGAGATCACGTTACCGTCAACGTGTGTGTTTCTACCAGTCAGAGATCACGTTACCGTCAACGTGTGTGTTTCTACCAGTCAGAGATCACGTTACCGTCAACGTGTGTGTTTCTACCAGTCAGAGATCACGTTACCGTCAACGTGTGTGTTTCTACCAGTCAGAGATCACGTTACCGTCAACGTGTGTGTTTCTACCAGTCAGAGATCACGGTTACCGTCAACGTGTGTGTTTCTACCAGTCAGAGATCACGTTACCGTCAACGTGTGTGTTTCTACCAGTCAGAGATCACGTTACCGTCAACGTGTGTGTTTCTACCAGTCAGAGATCACGTTACCGTCAACGTGTGTGTTTCTACCAGTCAGAGATCACGTTACCGTCAACGTGTGTGTTCAACTTCTAACCTGACCACCCCTCTTCACTACCACCACTTCAGGTCAAACTCTTCTCCAACCACTCTGATAATCGGTGACTCAGTTGTGAGAAACTTGAGATGGTGCTCCATAGTTAGAGACATGACATGGTGTTAGATGCATCAGGGATCGTGCTTAAATACATTACGGGTACCCAAGCAGGAGACCTTATATCCTATCTAAAACTACTGCTAAACATAAATACAGCAAGATTATTACCACCCCACCACCTCCCAGAAAGAATAAAACAAAATGCACAGGTGGCGCAAATCATGAAAACCTCATTAATATCAAAACAATTAATATAATAAGATATAATAATAAAACCATTAAAAGCAGTTTATTGAATATCAGATCTCTTGTGTCTGAGTCTGTTAATCAATGACCTGATTACTGATCATCATATTGATCTATCTTGTCTTACGGAAACCTGCTGCAGCAGGAGGATCATGTTAGTATTAATGAATCGACTCCACCAGATTGTCTAACTGTTCATGTTCCCAGAACTACAGGTCGAGGAGGAGGTGTGGCAGCTATCTTTAAATCAGAACTATTGATTAGTTTTGTCCAGAATTTAAGCAGCAGACTGATGTTCTGCTGAGCAAATTTATTTTGTCAAGGGAACTTTTATAGATGTAATGATCCCCTTGTATTTCTTGATTCTTATTTTATTTTCCTATATTTGTTTTGGATAATAGTTTGTATTACAGAGTTTATGCTGCTGGACCGGAAAGGATAGAAAAGGGGCAGAAAGAGAACAGAGAAAACAAAAGAAAGAGATCAATGCATACACGTATATGCACATACATACCCACCTACATATACATGTATATACACTCGACCGCACACACACACACACACACACATACATATATATATATATATATATATATATATATATATATATATATATATATATATAAATATCTATATATATATATATAGATATATATCTATATCTATATATATATATAGATATATATACATATACACAACACACATACATACATATACACACACATACACATACACACACACACACACACGTAAATATATACACCCACACAAGCCAACTCTAGATTCGTGGAGAACAAAACCGTTGACAATCATGAGGACCAGAAACTAGCAAGTTAAGTCAAAAAGACAGAAAGAGAGGTACCTGCTGTTAGTGAATAAACTTGCTGGATGACTCAGTGACTGTGACACATGCAGAACATTCATGCAGAACATTCAGAGTGGAACGTGTTTAGAGAAGAGTGATCATGCCAATGTGACCCCGCCCGCCTACAGCTAGAGGAAGGCCAGGAGAACCCAGAGACCCGGGTAACCGACAGTCACCCCCAGGTACAGATCCCAACCCCCCCACTCCAGAGCCAGCCATGCATCTGCCCAGGAGGTGGCGAAGGAGGTGCCCAACCAGAGTCCCCCGCAGTCAGGGGGAACAGGCCCCAGCAGGCCCAGGCCGGCAAGGGCCGATCCCGCCGGGCACCGGCCCCCCAGGGCAGACAGAGCGCAGGCCCCAGGGCCCCAAGAGCCCGTGAGCAGCCCCCCGCCCCCGCAGGCAGAGGGTACAGCCCACACCGATGGAGGACCAGGATCCCCAGACCGCCACCCAGCGGCAGCCAGGTCGCACCCCAGCGCACCAGCTGCGCCCCCGGGTACAGGACACCACCCCCCCACCACCAAACCACACACACATAAACATGCACACCCTCCCTCCCCCAACACGTACTCCCCTCTCAGCCCCCATCCACACACCCCTCCGCCATCCACACACATCTCCCATCACATACACAACCCCACCCCACCTCTACTCACTCACCCATACCAAGTCACACAAACCCCTACCGACCCCTCCACCCCATCCCCTCCACACACATTCACACCCCCCTCCCCCATCCCTCTACTTCCACCCAACCACACATGCCCCACCAAACACCCCTCCCCAACCCACAGCCCCCCCCCTCCAAACTTCACCCTCACTCACACATCCCACTCAGCATATAACACACACACCTTTCTCACCACCCAGCGCCACGTGCACACCTCCCAATACCCTGCCTGTGTGTGATGGGGGGCGGGGAGGAAGAGGGGTCGAGGGATTTAAGAAGGTGAGCCGCCAGCGGCACTAGGCATGCCCCCCACTCCCAGGGCCTCCCAAGGACCAGGACAAGCCAGGGGCAGCCGTCCCCGTAACCAGAGCCTTCGGCGACTCTAACCAGAGAGCCCCCCACCGACCCCAGAGGGACCAACTCACCACACGCAGAAGGGGGCCATGAGGACAGAGAAGAGGAGGGGCGGCAGAAGGGGAATCCCAGACCGATGGTCCACCGTCCCCTCACTCACAGAGGACACCCCCACCTGGGGACATGAAGTCCCCCCTTGTCCACACATCGGCACTTTCACACACATCCGCCACTGTCTCAGCACACACACCTACAGATAGTGTTGTTAACAAATTTAAGAAGTCTATTTCAGCAGTATTTCCTCCAACACCATGTGTTAACCTGACAGGAAACACCCATCCGAGCTTTACTCCAACACAGGTCCATGAATGTGTTGCTGGAATGACGGCTTTAACGCGTATAACACTAGATAATGTTGCTCCTCTAAAGAAGAAGCCAGAAGAAGCGGCCCGGTGGTTTAATTCCCAGCTTCAAGCTTTAAAACAGACATCAAGGCGTAGAAGAGTGTCACATAGTCTGGAAAGAAAGTTTAATAGTGTATAAAAAAGTCTGGCGTGTGGCTAGAACAGCTTATTATTCATCAAATTGTAGAGAAAACAGTTTCAGCCCAAATATGTTCCCATCAGAAACAATCTGAAGAGTTCCAGTCAGGATTTAGAGCTCATCATAGCACAGAGACAGCACTGGTGAAAGTCTAATGATCTTCTCATGGCCTCAGATAAAGGACTTCTGTCTGGACTCATTCTTTTAGATCTCAGTTCTGCATTCGACACTATTGATCACAATATTCTGCTACAGAGGCTGGAACATGTTATTGGGATTAAAGGGACTGCATTAGACTGGTTCCAGTCATATTTATCTGATATATTTCAGTTTATTAATATCTTCAGACAGCATGGTAGAAACTATCTATATAGACCGTTCCAAATGGTCCATGCAGATGACCGCCCTCCCTGAAGACCATCCAATCTTGATCCAAGTCAAGATTCAATGCAACATGTATGTTTTTCTGTAACTGGGCAATTTATCATGAATTGATGTGTCTGTAAAGTGTCCTCAGATGATGTTGTTGTGAAGTGATGCTGTACAAATAAAGCTAAATTGAACTGAACTGAAATCCAATCAACAAGTGTTGCTACTGTTCAGAGCTTTAGTTATTATTAATGTGTGATCCTACCTGTCAGAGATCGTGTGACGGCACTCTCATACAAAGGAACTCCTTCTCCAGCATTGTTGAAGGCCTTCAGGGAAATCACATAGTGTGAGCTGGCCTCTGAGGAAGACACAGAGAAACAACGTTATTCGTTTTAAATGACTTTCAGCAATGTGTATCGTCATTTCAGAATGTGACTCGTGTTAAAACGTAATTAATGAGCGAAATGAAATGTCAAGCTGAGCTTGACAGGAACAGTTTAGTGATCTTATCAGATACTTTTGCAGATTTTTTCTTCAGGTAATAAAGCAGAGGGAGTTTTATCCTGACATGTTTCATTTGGCGTTGACCTGACGTGAACTGAGGGTCATACAGCAGCTAATTTCTGTTGATGTGGTGATGCAGCCTGTTCTCTGCATCAATCATCAAACTCTTGGCTCAGTAAAGCAAACACGGCAGCTGTAATCCCCAGATACCTTGCCACATGAATTAATAATCACAATGAATAATAAACGCCATGTACATATGTGTATTTGGTGTCATGTGTGCACACAAAACAACTGCTACATTTTATATTTCATTGCAACTCCATTATAAACCTGAAAGGAAAAATTTTAGCTTTGCAAAAAATCTATCCAATTTATCATTGTCTTCTGTGGCCTGCAAATTGCTTGTTGCTCTCACTGGGGAGGATGTTTTCTCTTTTAGACCTCTCCCAATTAGATTTCCACCCCAAGCAGCTTTCTTATTACATTCATTTAAATCATTGATGGGAATTAAATGGGGACTCCATCATCATAATGCATAAATAGAAGAGGGAAACACTGTCAATATTGGCACAAGGTTGACAGAATTCATGAAGAATGAACACACAAAATCTTGATGAGCATTTTCAGCTAAACAAGAAGTCTTTAATGCAACTCTTTAGGGGTTTCTAGGTGTTGGTCTTGTATCAGTATCATCAGTATCATCAGTGTCACCAGCGCTTTTATTTGTATGAGCAGCAGGCTGAAATCATTTCCTGGAGGAATTTCAAAGCATAGATCGTGAGAGGAAGCCTGACCTAGTCATCAGTGATCTCCATCCTTTAGTCAGCCCTGCGTCATGCGGCTGTTTTACCCCGATCAACACAGGGTTCCTGGGGGAAACCTTTGTTCCAGATCATGGAAAACCAGTTTATTTTCATTTTACATGGAGACATGTAAAATGTTTGCATGGAATGAGCTGCAGAGTTGAGTATGTGGGTTGTTCCCATAACAACCTGCCCATTCTGATCTCATTACTGGTATCTCAGATGCAGAAGATGCAGGTCCTGTTTAGCAGCACCTGAAAGCAAAGACCTGCTATGGACAGTCAGGCTCATGGGTCAAAGTGAGGTGGAGATGTAGACCACCTAAATTCACCTCTGGACCTGTAGCGTGGCAGCTTTCTGTAGATTCTGTATGATGGTGTGGCCTGCAACCTCCCTAACTGGAGAGAGCAAACTGGTTCATATTGCCTCAGACTGGAGACCAGTATGAGGAGGAGGAACCAGACTGGAGACCAGTATGAGGAGGAGAAACCAGACTGGAGACCAGTATGAGGAGGAGAAACCAGACTGGAGACCAGTATGAGGAGGAGGAACCAGACTGGAGACCAGTATGAGGAGGAGGAACCAGACTGGAAACCAGTATGAGGAGGAGGAACCAGACTGGAGACCAGTATGAGGAGGAGGAACCAGACTGGAAACCAGTATGAGGAGGAGGAACCAGACTGGAGACCAGTATGAGGAGGAGGAACCAGACTGGAGACCAGTATGAGGAGGAGGAACCAGACTGGAGACCAGTATGAGGAGGAGGAACCAGACTGGAGACCAGTATGAGGAGGAGGAACCAGACTGGAGACCAGTATGAGGAGGAGGAACCAGACTGGAGACCAGTATGAGGAGGAGAAACCAGACTGGAGACCAGTATGAGGAGGAGGAACCAGACTGGAGACCAGTATGAGGAGGAGGAACCAGACTGGAAACCAGTATGAGGAGGAGGAACCAGACTGGAGACCAGTATGAGGAGGAGGAACCAGACTGGAAACCAGTATGAGGAGGAGGAACCAGACTGGAGACCAGTATGAGGAGGAGGAACCAGACTGGAGACCAGTATGAGGAGGAGGAACCAGACTGGAGACCAGTATGAGGAGGAGGAACCAGACTGGAGACCAGTATGAGGAGGAGGAACCAGACTGGAGACCAGTATGAGGAGGAGGAACCAGACTGGAGACCAGTATGAGGAGGAGGAACCAGACTGGAGACCAGTATGAAGAGGAGGAACCAGACTGGAGACCAGTATGAGGAGGAGGAACCAGAGACATGTGACCACTTGGACGTCATATGTGCGGCTGAACACTACGACATGGATTCTTTGTTTCCTGGACGTTAATGCAACCCCAACCAGACGCCACTGAAACGGCAGCAAAGTTTCGTTGCCATGAAGCTCATGGTTTCCTGTTGTTCTCAGAGCTGCGAGTCCATTCCTGACTCCTTACCCAGATTTTCTATGGAGTAGTATCTTTGCTTGTTGTCCACCCGAACCGTCTCAGCATACGGACTCCCCACTCCATAACCGATGATGTAACCTCGCACCAGGATGTTGGGGCTGAGCGGTGGAGTCCAGGACATGATGATGCTGTTGGGAAGGGGTCTGACGTGCAAAGAGCTGGGCTGGTCAGGCACCTGACTCTCTGTCGGAGAAAAAAGAAATATCAGCAAAGCAGCAGACACAGAGGATCCAATCAATGTCACCATGTTGAACAGATGCTCACAGCAGCTGTGGCTAACACATGCTAACTGTTTAAGCGGTGCAATGAGCTCCTACAAGAACTGACACTTTGTGTTCCTCCTCAGGATCAGATTAGATCAGCTTACTGAGCTCTCAGTCCTCAAAGGGAGAAGCTTAATATCACTTCACTGAGTGATAATCTATTGAAATGAGATTTGTGTGTCTCTCTATCCCAGGCTACAAACACAGTTAGCATGGATGTGTTTGTTTGTACTGAACAGAACATTGTGGTCCTGAGTATTAGCCTCAGGTTAGTGCTTTTTAATGATTATTTGGAGTATTATCATGTTTTTCTTGTTGGTTGGCTTTATTCAATAATGTCTGTTTCTGCATTTATCCATATACATACTGATGTTGGTTTAAACATATGGTCAGACATCTTCAAATGTAATAAATGTGTTTAGGCTACAAAATTGTAAATTGTTAATTTTAAAATGATGCTGGTTAATAAATAAATTCACAATAAAACCCACACATTTTAATTTGACTATTTCTTAAACCTGTAGATGGTGCATTCCTACATCGTGAAAATTCTCATTGTAGGAGAGTTGGGTAAAGGGTTAAAGAGTGGGACAGTTGGAGGGTTGGTTAATGTGTAGGTAAGAGGGTCGAATAGTGGGCCAGTTTGAGGGTTTCGTAGCGTGTCGGTAAGAAGACTGGTGAGAGGCTCGGTTTGAGGGTTGGGTGGAGAGTTTTTAGAGAGTTGGATAGATGGTCAGATAGTGGGTTTGGTAAAGGATTGTTAAAGTGTTGATAATACGGTTGGGTAGAGGATCAAATCATGGGTCAGTTAAAGGTTGGTTATAATTTTGGGAAGAGGGTCAAATAGTGGGTCAGGTAGAGGGTTGGGTAGAGAGTCAGAAACAGGGTTTGATGAGTAGAAGGTTGGTTAGAGCGTCAATTAGAGGGTTGGGTAGAGAGTTGCTAGAGAGTTGGGTAGATGGTCAGGTTGGGTAAAGGGTTTGGTAGAAGGTTAGTTATACGCATGGGTAGAGGGTCCGATTGTGGCTCCGTTAGACGATTGGGTAGAGGACAGAGGGTCAGTTAGAAGGTTGGTTAGGGTTGTTTTTAGTTTCGGCTTCATCATGACGATGTTTATGTTGTTGTTTTTAGTTTCGGCTTTAGCATGACAATGTTTATCATGTTTTTTTTTAGTTTTGGATTCATCATGACAATGTAATTGTTGTTTTTAGTTTTGGCTTCATCATGACGATGTAAATGTTTGTTTTTTTTTAGTTTCGGCTTTAGCATGACGATGTTTATGTTGTTGTTTTTAGCTTCGACTTCATCATGACGATGTTTATGTTGTTGTTTTTAGCTTCGACTTCATCATGACGATGTTTATGTTGTTGTTTTTAGTTTTGGCTTCATCATGACGATGTTTATGTTGTTGTTTTTAGTTTCGGCTTTATCATGACGATGTTTATGTTGTTGTTTTTAGCTTCGACTTCATCATGACGATGTTTATGTTGTTGTTTTTAGCTTCGACTTCATCATGACGATGTTTATGTTGTTGTTTTTAGTTTTGGCTTCATCATGACGATGTTTATGTTGTTGTTTTTAGTTTTGGCTTCATCATGACGATGTTTATGTTGTTGTTTTTAGTTTCGGCTTTAGCATGACGATGTTTATGTTGTTTTTAGTTTCGGCTTTAGCATGACGATGTTTATGTTGTTGTTTTTAGTTTCGGCTTTAGCATGACGATGTTTATGTTGTTGTTTTTAGTTTCGGCTTTAGCATGACGATGTTTATGTTGTTGTTTTTAGTTTCGGCTTTATCATGACGATGTTTATGTTGTTGTTTTTAGTTTCGGCTTTAGCATGACGATGTTCATGTTGTTGTTTTTAGCTTCGACTTCATCATGACGATGTTTATGTTGTTGTTTTTAGCTTCGACTTCATCATGACGATGTTTATGTTGTTGTTTTTAGTTTTGGCTTCATCATGACGATGTTTATGTTGTTGTTTTTAGTTTCGGCTTTATCATGACGATGTTTATGTTGTTGTTTTTAGCTTCGACTTCATCATGACGATGTTTATGTTGTTGTTTTTAGCTTCGACTTCATCATGACGATGTTTATGTTGTTGTTTTTAGTTTTGGCTTCATCATGACGATGTTTATGTTGTTGTTTTTAGTTTTGGCTTCATCATGACGATGTTTATGTTGTTGTTTTTAGTTTCGGCTTTAGCATGACGATGTTTATGTTGTTGTTTTTAGTTTCGGCTTTAGCATGACGATGTTTATGTTGTTTTTAGTTTCGGCTTTAGCATGACGATGTTTATGTTGTTGTTTTTAGTTTCGGCTTTAGCATGACGATGTTTATGTTGTTGTTTTTAGTTTCGGCTTTAGCATGACGATGTTTATGTTGTTGTTTTTAGTTTCGGCTTTATCATGACGATGTTTATGTTGTTGTTTTTAGTTTCGGCTTTAGCATGACGATGTTCATGTTGTTGTTTTTAGCTTCGGCTTTATCATGACGATGTTTATGTTGTTGTTTTTAGATTTGGCATCAGCATGACGATGTTCATGTTGTTTTTACTTTCGGCTTTAGCATGAGGATGTTTATGTTGTTGTTTTTAGTTTCGGCCTGAGCATGACGATGTTTATGTTGTTTTTAGTTTCGGCTTTAGCGTGACGATGTTTATGTTGTTTCTAGTTTTGGCATGAGCATGACGATGTTTATGTTGTTTTTAGTTTCGGCTTTAGCATGACGATGTTTATGTTGTTTCTAGTTTCGGCTTTAGCGTGACGATGTTTATGTTGTTTCTAGTTTTGGCATGAGCATGACGATGTTTATGTTGTTTTTAGTTTCGGCTTTGGCGTGACGATGTTTATGTTGTTTCTAGTTTCGGCTTTAGCGTGACGATGTTTATGTTGTTTCTAGTTTTGGCATGAGCATGACGATGTTTATGTTGTTTTTAGTTTCGGCTTTAGCATGACGATGTTTATCTTGTTGTCTTTAGTTTTGGCTTCATCACGACGATGTAAATGTTGCTGTTTTTAACTTCGGCTTTAGCATGACGATGTTTATGTTTTTTTTAGTTTCAGTTTCAGCATGACAATGTTTATGTTGTTTTTTAGTTTCGGCTTCAGCATGATGATGTAAATGTTGTTTTTAGTTTTGGCTATAGCATGACGATGTTCATGTTGTTGTTTTTAGTTTCGGCTTTAGCATGACGATGTTTATGTTGTTGTTTTTAGATTTGGCATCAGCATGACGATGTTCATGTTGTTTTTACTTTCGGCTTTAGCATGAGGATGTTTATGTTGTTGTTTTTAGTTTCGGCCTGAGCATGACGATGTTTATGTTGTTTTTAGTTTCGGCTTTAGCGTGACGATGTTTATGTTGTTTCTAGTTTCGGCTTTAGCATGACGATGTTTATGTTGTTTCTAGTTTTGGCATGAGCATGACGATGTTTATGTTGTTTTTACTTTCGGCTTTAGCATGAGGATGTTTATGTTGTTGTTTTTAGTTTCGGCCTGAGCATGACGATGTTTATGTTGTTTCTAGTTTCGGCTTTAGCGTGACGATGTTTATGTTGTTTCTAGTTTTGGCATGAGCATGACGATGTTTATGTTGTTTTTAGTTTCGGCTTTAGCATGACGATGTTTATCTTGTTGTCTTTAGTTTTGGCTTCATCACGACGATGTAAATGTTGCTGTTTTTAACTTCGGCTTTAGCATGACGATGTTTATGTTTTTTTAGTTTCAGTTTCAGCATGACAATGTTTATGTTGTTTTTTAGTTTCGGCTTCAGCATGATGATGTAAATGTTGTTTTTAGTTTTGGCTATAGCGTGACAATGTTTATGTTGTTGTTTTTAGTTTCGGTTTTAGCTTGACGATGTTTATGTTGTTGTTTCTAGTTTCGGCTTTGGCATGACGATGTTTATGTTTTTTTTTTTATTTTCGGCTTCAGTATGATGATTTTTATGTTGATTTTAGTTTCACCTTCATCATGACAATGTAAATGCTTTTAGTTTCGTCTTTAGCATGACGATGTTCATGTTGTTTTTAGTTTCGGCTTTAGCATGAGGATGTTTATGTTGTTGTTTTTAGTTTCGGCTTTGGCATGACGATGTTTATGTTTTTTTTTATTTTCGGCTTCAGTATGATGATTTTTATGTTGATTTTAGTTTCACCTTCATCATGACAATGTAAATGCTTTTAGTTTCGTCTTTAGCATGACGATGTTCATGTTGTTTTTAGTTTTGGCTTTAGCATGACTATGTAAATGTTGTTGTTTTTAGTTTTGGCTAGAGCATGACGATGTTTATGTTGTATTTAGTTTCGGCTTTAGCATGACAATGTATATCTTGTTGTTTTTAGTTTTGGCTTTAGCATGATGATGTAAATGTTGTTTTTAGTTTCGGCTTCATCATGACAATGTTTCCCTTGTTTTTAGTTTTGGCTTTATCATGACAATGTAAATGTTGTTGTTTATAGTTTCAGCATTAGCATGACGATGTAAATGTTGTTGTTTTTAGTTTTGTTTTTAGCATGACAATGTTTTTGTTGATTTTAGTTTCGCCTTCATCATGACAATGTAAATGTTGTTTTTAGTTTTGGCTTTAGCATGACGATGTAAATGTTGTTGTTTTTTAGTTTCAGTTTTAGTATGACAATGTTTATGTTTTTGTTTTTAGTTTCAGTTTTAGTATGACAATGTTTATGTTTTTGTTTTTAGTTTCAGTTTTAGTATGACAATGTTTATGTTTTTGTTTTTAGTTTCAGTTTTAGTATGACAATGTTTATGTTTTTGTTTTTAGTTTCAGTTTTAGTATGACAATGTTTATGTTTTTGTTTTTAGTTTCAGTTTTAGTATGACAATGTTTATGTTTTTGTTTTTAGTTTCGGCTTTAGCATGATGATGTAAATGTTGTTTTTAAATTCGGATTTAGCATGACGATGTTTATATTGTTTTTAGTTTCGGCATTAGCATGATGATGTTTATGTTGTTCTTTTTAGTTTCGGCTTTGGCGTGACGATGTAAAGGTTGTTTTTAGTTTCAGTTTTAGTATGACAATGTTTATGTTTTTGTTTTTAGTTTCGGCTTTAGCATGATGATGTAAATGTTGTTTTTAAATTCGGATTTAGCATGATGATGTTTATGTTGTTCTTTTTAGTTTCGGCTTTGGCGTGACGATGTAAAGGTTGTTTTTAGTTTAGGCTTTAGCATGACGATGTATATGTTGTTTTTCCTTTTCACCACAGAAAATCATCACTCGGGTAAATTTACATATTTTTACGTCGGATGTCATCCCTGACACAACCCTCTTCATTTATCCTGTTTTGGGGAATGGCGATCAGAGAACATTCCCCTCAAGGCTGTAGCGTAGTGGAGGGGTTTTTTGTGGAAGTAAATGAAACGTGGCGGACATTAAAAATTCTTTTTACTCATGCAGTGAGATGTGTTTAGGACATTACGAAGCACTGTCTTCAGGTCAGACGACGGATCTTTTGGAGGAAAATGTGATTGTAGCTCACAGTATATCTTGCTCTGATTACGGTGTTGTGTTGGTTTTGTAAAATCAATGTTCCACTGATGAGTTAATAATACAGAAACGCTGAATCTGTGAACAGCTTTCTAACGCTACCGAAGTCTCCTGGTCCACCATGTTCCCGTTTAACAAGGACGACGGGTCAGGTTCAGATTTCCGCGACTTTCCTCATCAATAACAACCTAAAATAAAGTGAGAATTTATTCTCTTTACACACACAACTATTCTCATTCACACATCTCAACATGCGGTTTGGCTTTCAGTCCTTTTGACACTTCCACGTGGATGTTTGGATTTATGTACAGGTATATGTAATAAAGCATGTCAGTAAACATAAGAATGTATGATCATGTGTGCAAGAGGCTATAGAAGTATCAGTGAAACTCTGCAATCCAACCACAGATCTTTTTTCTGCACTTCCTCTTGTTGTTAACTTCCGCCCATCTCTCTCTGGCCTCTCCTCCTTTCCTCCCTTCTCCCTGGAGATGAGACTTTCACCCCATCCAGCTTCAGCTCTTCTCCAGGTAAACATGAATACATTTGGGGATGGTGGAGGAAGGAACATGTACGGTCCAGCTTGCGTTGCAGCAGGGACACATGGAAAACCTGTAGGACAGCGGCCTCCAGGACCGACCTTGGACCCCCCTGGATGACGTGGATCAAATGGAGTGGGAAGGAACAGACTCACCATCCAGATCGTTCTCCGGCGTCTCTGCTGTGGTCCACTCGCTGGCAGGACCAGTTCCATTCACGGTCATTGCTGCTACCTGGAAGCTGTACTGGCTGCCTCTCTCCAGGCCTGGATGGGGAACAGAAAGCAGCATGTCATCACATGTTCACTGGAAATCTAAAGAAACTGCATCTGAAAAACATTTAGAGGGATATATTTAGAGTTGTAAAAAAAAAAAAAGCTTGTTTTAACCCTGAAAGCGCCAAGGTCACAAGAAAACAACAAACAGCAGAACGTCTCCAGAACCTGGTTCCACCAGCATGGGGCGCCACATGCAGACCTGCTGGAAACACAGGCTGGAGGGGGGGAAGGAAAGGAGAAGGGAGGAGAGGTGAGGGCAGGAGAAGGGAGGAGAGGGGAGGTTTCTGAAGTTTCTGAGAAATCAGAGAGACGTGAAGGGAGACGATGAGGAAGATGATGAGTGCAGATGAAGAGTGGGTGACACGGTGATGGAGAACCTTCGAACCAATCAGCATCTCTGATTCTGGAGGGATGATTTGCCTCCCGAGGGTGATGACTGGTCTCCTAGCAACAGTAAAAGTCATGAGGTTCTACCTCAGCGAGCTTGCGGTGGAATTCTGATGCTGTCATGAAAAACCAGATCAGTAATTTACTGTCACAGAAAACTCTGGATGTTCTGAAACATTTCCAGTTCAGAGAGAGATCTGCTGTATCACATGACTTTATCACCGATCAATACATGGAGGCATCGCTAGAAAAACTAAAGCTGGTGCCAGTTCTAATAGTACTGGAGACAGACATTCAGACAGACAGACAGTTATACAGTTGGACAGGCAGACAGTTAAAAAGACAGATAGACAGACAGACAGACAGACAGTTAGACAGTTAAACATACAGTTAGACAGACATTTACACAGACAGACAGACAGAACGTTAGACAGAAAGACAGACAGACAGTTAGACATACATTTAGACAGACAGTTAGACAGTTAGACATACAGAAAGACAGACAGACAGTTAGACAGTTAGACATACAGTTAGACAGACATTTACACAGACAGACAGACAGAACGTTAGACAGAAAGACAGACAGACAGTTAGACAGTTAGACATACATTTAGACAGACAGTTAGACAGTTAGACATACAGAAAGACAGACAGACAGTTAGACAGTTAGACATACATTTAGACAGACAGTTAGACAGTTAGACATACAGAAAGACAGACAGACAGTTAGACAGACAGACAGAGAGATAGACAGTTAGACACGACAGACAAACAGTTAGACAGTTAGACATACATTTAGACAGACAGTTAGACAGTTAGACATACAGAAAGACAGACAGACAGTTAGACAGAAAGACAGACAGACAGTTAGAAAGACAGACAGAAAGACAGACAGACAGTTAGACAGACAGACAGTTAGACAGACAGTTAGACAGTTAGACCGACAGACAGACAGAAAGACAGACAGACAGAATGACAGTTAGACAGACAGAGGGACAGACATTTAGACAGACAGACAGAGAGACGGACAGTTGGACAGACAGACAGTAAGACAGAGAGACAGAAGGACAGACAGACAATGAGACAGTTAGAAAGACAGACAATTAGACAGAAAGACAGACAGACAGACGGTTAGACAGACAGATAGACAGACAGACAGTTAGATAGACAGGCAGTGAGACAGTGAGACAGTTAGACAGACTGTTAGACATACAGACAGTTAGACAGACAGTTAGACAGACAGACAGTTAGATAGACAGACAGACAGTTAGATAGACAGACAGAAAGTTAGACAGACAGACAGTTAGATAGACAGACAGACAGTTAGATAGACAGACAGAAAGTTAGACAGAGAGACAGGAAGACAGACAGACAGTTAGACAGACAGACAGGAAGACAGACAGACAGTTAGACAGTTAGACTGAGAGACAGAAGGAAAGAAAGAGAGTTAGATAGACAGAAAGTTAGACCGACAGAAAGACAGACAGTTAGACAGACACACAGTTAGACAGACAGACAGAGAGACAGTTAGACAGACACACAGTTAGACAGACAGACAGACAGACAGAAAGAGAGACAGACAGACAGTTAGACCGACAGATAGACATAGAGTTAGACAGACAGAGGGACAGGCAGACAGACAGACAGTTAGACAGAGAGACAGACAGACAGACAGACAGTTAGAAAGACAGACAGTTAGACAGACAGACAGTTAGACAGAGAGACAGAAAGACCGACAGACAGACAGACAGACAGTTAGAAAGACAGACAGTTAGACAGACAGACAGTTAGACAGACAGAAAGAGAGACAGACAGTTGGACAGACAGACAGACAGTTGGACAGTTAGAAATACAGACAGTCAGACAGACAGAAGGAAAGACAGACAGACAGACAGACAGTTATACAGTTGGACAGACAGACAGTTAGACAGAGAGACAGACAGTTGGACAGACAGACAGACAGTTAGACAGACAGAGAGGAAGACAGACAGACAGACAGAGAGAAAAAAGGAGAGACAGACAGTGAGACAGTTAGAAAGACAGACAGTTAGACCGACAGACAGACAGAGAGATAGAAAGTTGGACAGACAGACAGTTAGACAGACAGACAGATAGAGTTAGACAGCTGGACAGACAGACAGTTAGACAGTTAGATAGACAGGCAGACAGTTAGACAGAGAGACAGAAAGACAGACAGACAGTTAGATAGACAGACAGCTAGACCGACCGACAGACAGTTATACAGTTGGAAAGACAGACAGTTAGACAGACATACAGTGAGACAGACAGTTGGACAGACAGACAGACAGTTAGACAGTTAGAAATACAGACAGTTAGACAGACAGAAGGAAAGACAGACAGACAGACAGACAGTTATACAGTTGGACAGACAGACAGTTAGACCAACAGACAGAGAGACAGACAGAGAGACAGACAGTTGGACAGACAGACAGACAGTTAGACAGAAAGACAGGAAGACAGACAGACAGACAGACAGTTAGAAAGACAGACAGTTAGACAGACAGACAGTTAGACAGAGAGACAGAAAGACCGACAGACAGACAGACAGACAGTTAGAAAGACAGACAGTTAGACAGACAGACAGTTAGACAGAGAGACAGAAAGACCGACAGATAGACAGTTATACAGTTGGAAAGACAGACAGTTAGACAGACAGACAGTTAGACAGACAGAAAGAGAGACAGACAGACAGTTAGACAGACAGACAGTTAGACAGACAGAAAGAGAGACAGACAGTTGGACAGACAGACAGACAGTTGGACAGTTAGAAATACAGACAGTCAGACAGACAGAAGGAAAGACAGACAGACAGACAGACAGTTATACAGTTGGACAGACAGACAGTTAGACAGAGAGACAGACAGTTGGACAGACAGACAGACAGTTAGACAGACAGAGAGGAAGACAGACAGACAGACAGAGAGAAAAAAGGAGAGACAGACAGTGAGACAGTTAGAAAGACAGACAGTTAGACCGACAGACAGACAGAGAGATAGAAAGTTGGACAGACAGACAGTTAGACAGACAGACAGATAGAGTTAGACAGCTGGACAGACAGACAGTTAGACAGTTAGATAGACAGGCAGACAGTTAGACAGAGAGACAGAAAGACAGACAGACAGTTAGATAGACAGACAGCTAGACCGACCGACAGACAGACAGACAGACAGACAGTTAGAAAGACAGACAGACAGACCGACAGACAGACAGTTATACAGTTGGAAAGACAGACAGTTAGACAGACATACAGTGAGACAGACAGTTGGACAGACAGACAGACAGTTAGACAGTTAGAAATACAGACAGTTAGACAGACAGAAGGAAAGACAGACAGACAGACAGACAGTTAGACCAACAGACAGAGAGACAGACAGAGAGACAGACAGTTGGACAGACAGACAGACAGTTAGACAGAAAGACAGGAAGACAGACAGACAGACAGAGAGAAAGAAGGACAGACAGACAGTGAGACAATTAGAAAGACAAACAGTTAGACCGACAGACAGACAGTTAGACAGACAGACAGACAGACAGACAGTTATACAGTTGGACAGACAGACAGTTAGACAGACAGACAGAAAGTTAGACCGACAGACAGTGAGACAGTGAGACAGCTAGACAGACAGACATTGAGACATACAGACAGACAGTTAGAAAGACAGAAGGTTAGACAGTTAGATAGACAGGCAGACAGTTAGACAGAGAGACAGTTAGACCGACCGACAGACAGACAGACAGACAGACAGACAGACAGACAGACAGTTAGACAGACAGTTAGACAGACAGACAGTTAGACATACAGAAGGAAAGACAGACAGTTAGATAGACAGACAGTGAGACCGACAGACAGACACACAGACAGTTAGACAGACAGACAGACAGAGAGTTAGACAGAAAGGCATACAGACAGTCAGTTAGACAGACAGAACGAAAGACAGACAGACAGTTATACAGTTGGAAAGACAGACAGTTAGACAGAC
>NC_136615.1:36909548-36912048 GCF_933228915.1 Telmatherina bonti
CAACGTCATCATAATCATCATCATCACCATCATCATCAGCATCATCATCATCATCATCATCATAATCATCACAATCATCATCATCATCATCATCACCATCATCATCGTCATCCACATTGTTATCATCATCACCATTATAATTATCATCACCATGTCATCATTGTCATTATTATCACCATCATCATTACCACCATCATCATCACTGCCATCATCATCAGTATCATCACCATCATCATCATCATCATCATCATCATCATCATCATCATCATCATCATCATCACCATCATCACCATCATCATCATCATTATCACAGCCATCATCATCATCGTCACTATCATCATCATCATTATTACCATCATCATCACCATAATCATCATCACCATTGTCATCATCATCATCATCGTCATCATAATCATTATCATCATCATAATCATTATCATCACCGCCATCATCACAATCATCATTATCATCATCATCACCATCATCATCATCATCCACATTGTTATCATCATCACCATCATCATCATCACCATTATAATTATCATCACCATGTCATCATTGTCATTATGATCACCATCATCATTACCACCATCATCATCACTGCCATCATCATCAGTATCATCACCATCATCATCATCATCATCATCATCATCATCATCATCACCATCATCACCATCATCATCATCACAGCCATCATCATCATCGTCACTATCATCATCATCATCATTATTACCATCATCATCACCATAATCATCATCATCATCATCATCATCATCACCATCATCGCCATCATCATCATCACAGCCATCATCATCATCGTCACTATCATCATCATCATCATTATTACCATCATCATCACCATAATCATCATCACCATCATCATCATCATTATTACCATCATCATCACCATCATCATCATTCTGATCGTCATCATCATCATCATCATCATCATCATCATCATCACCATCATCACCATCATCATCATCACAGCCATCATCATCATCGTCACTATCATCATCATCATCATTATTACCATCATCATCACCATAATCATCATCACCATCATCATCATCATTATTACCATCATCATCACCATCATCATCATTCTGATCGTCATCATCATCATCATCATCATCATCATCACAATCATCAGTATCATCATCATCATCAGAGCCATCATCTTCATCATCACTATCATCATCATCACCATCATCATCATTCTGATCGTCATCATCATCATCATCATCATCATCATCACAATCATCAGTATCATCATCATCATCAGAGCCATCATCTTCATCATCACTATCATCATCACCACCATCATCATCGTCAACGTCATCATAATTATCATCATCACCATCATCATCATCATTATCATCACCATCACCATCATCATCCACATTGTTATCATCATCACCATCATCATCATCACCATTATAATTATCATCACCATGTCATCATTGTCATTATGATCACCATCATCATTACCACCATCATCATCACTGCCATCATCATCAGTATCATCACCATCATCATCATCATCATCATCATCATCATCATCATCATCATCACCATCATCACCATCATCATCATCACAGCCATCATCATCATCGTCACTATCATCATCATCATCATTATTACCATCATCATCACCATAATCATCATCATCATCATCATCATCATCATCATCACCATCATCACCATCATCATCATCACAGCCATCATCATCATCGTCACTATCATCATCATCATCATTATTACCATCATCATCACCATAATCATCATCACCATCATCATCATCATTATTACCATCATCATCACCATCATCATCATTCTGATCGTCATCACCATTGTCATCATCATCATCATCGTCATCATAATCATTATCATCATCATAATCATTATCATCACCGCCATCATCACAATCATCATTATCATCATCATCACCATCATCATCATCATCCACATTGTTATCATCATCACCATCATCATCATCACCATTATAATTATCATCACCATGTCATCATTGTCATTATGATCACCATCATCATTACCACCATCATCATCACTGCCATCATCATCAGTATCATCACCATCATCATCATCATCATCATCATCATCATCATCATCATCATCACCATCATCACCATCATCATCATCACAGCCATCATCATCATCGTCACTATCATCATCATCATCATTATTACCATCATCATCACCATAATCATCATCATCATCATCATCATCATCACCATCATCGCCATCATCATCATCACAGCCATCATCATCATCGTCACTATCATCATCATCATCATTATTACCATCATCATCACCATCATCATCATCATTATTACCATCATCATCACCATCATCATCATTCTGATCGTCATCATCATCATCATCATCATCATCATCATCATCACCATCATCACCATCATCATCATCACAGCCATCATCATCATCGTCACTATCATCATCATCATCATTATTACCATCA
>NC_136615.1:36917048-36954548 GCF_933228915.1 Telmatherina bonti
CTATCCGTAACTGGTCTACTTCTTTACTGTTCTACTGGTCTACTGGTTTACTGGTCTACTGGTCTACTGGTTCACTGGTCTACTTGTTTACTGGTTTACTGGTCTGCTGGTCTACTAGTTTACTGGTCTAATTGTCTACCGGTCTACTTGTTTACTGGTCAGTGGTATACTAGGTTTACTGGGTTACTGGTTTGCTTGTCTACTGGAGTCCTGGTTTACTGGTTTACTTGTCTACTGGTCTACTGGTTTACTGATTTACCGGTGTACTAGTTTACTGGTCTACTGGAGTACTGGTTTACTGGTTTACTTGTCTCTTGGTTTAGTGTTTTACTGGTCTACTGGTTTGCCGGTTTACTGGTCTACTGGTTTGCCGGTTTACTGGTCTACTGGTTTACTGGTTGACTGGTCTACTTGTTTCCTGGTCTACTTGTTTACTGGTCTACCTGTTTACTGGTCTACTGGTTTACTGGTCTACTGGTCTACTGGTCCACTTGTTTACTGGTCTACTGGTCCACTGGTTTACTGGTCTACTTGTTTACTGGTTTACTGGTCTGCTGGTCTACTAGTTTACTGGTCTAATTGTCTACTGGTCAACTTGTTTACTGGTCTACTTGTTTACTTGTCTACTGGTTTACTGGTTTACTAGTTTACTGGTTTACTTGTCTATTGGTCTACTGGTTCACTGGTCTACTTGTTTACTGGTTTACTGGTCTGCTGGTCTACTAGTTTACTGGTCTAATTGTCTACTGGTCTACTTGTTTACTGGTCTACTTGTTTACTTGTGTACTGGTTTACTGGTTTACTAGTTTACTGGTTTACTTGTCTATTGGTCTACTGGTTCACTGGTCTAGTGGTTTACTAGTTTACTGGTCTACTGGAGTAATGGTTTACTGATTCACTTTACTACTGGTCTACTGGTTTACTGGTCTACTTCTTTACTGGTCTACTGGTCTACTTATTCAGTGGTATACTAGGTTTACTGGGTTACTGGTTTGCTTGTCTACTGGAGTCCTGGTTTACTGGTTTACTTGTCTACTGGTCTACTGGTTTACTGATTTACCGGAGTACTAGTTTACTGGTCCACTGGAGTACTGGTTTACTGGTTTACTTGTCTCTTGGTTTAGTGTTTTACTGGTCTACTGGTTTGCCGGTTTACTGGTCTACTGGTTTGCCGGTTTACTGGTCTACTGGTTTACTGGTTGACTGGTCTACTTGTTTCCTGGTCTACTTGTTTACTGGTCTACCTGTTTACTGGTCTACTGGTTTACTGGTCTACTGGTCTACTGGTCTACTTGTTTACTGGTCTACTGGTCCACTGGTCTACTGGTTTACTGGTCTACTGGTTTACTGGTTTACTGTTCTACTGGTCTACTTGTTTACTGGTCTACTGGTTTACTGGTCTACTTGTTTACTGATCTACTGGTCTACTTCTTTACTGTTCTACTGGTCTACTGATTTACTGGTCTACTGGGTTACTGGTTTACTGGTTTACTGGTCTGCTGGTCTAGTAGTTTACTGGTCTACTTGTTTACTGGTCTACTTGTTTAGTGGTCTACTGGTTTACTGGTCTACTGGTCTACTTGTTTACTCGTCTAGTGGTTTACTGGTTTACTAGTTTACTGGTTTACTTGTCTACTGGTCTACTTGTTTACTCGTCTAGTGGTTTACTGGTTTACTAGTTTACTGGTTTACTTGTCTATTGGTCTACTGGTTTACTGGTCTAGTGGTTTACTAGTTTACTGGTCTACTGGAGTAATGGTTTACTGATTCACTTTACTACTGGTCTACTGGTTTACTGGTCTACTTGTTTACTGGTCTACTGGTTTACTGGTCTACTTCTTTACTGGTCTACTGGTCTACTTATTCAGTGGTATACTAGGTTTACTGGGTTACTGGTTTGCTTGTCTACTGGAGTCCTGGTTTACTGGTTTACTTGTCTACTGGTCTACTGGTTTACTGATTTACCGGTGTACTAGTTTACTGGTCCACTGGAGTACTGGTTTACTGGTTTACTTGTCTCTTGGTTTAGTGTTTTACTGGTCTACTGGTTTGCCGGTTTACTGGTCTACTGGTTTGCCGGTTTACTGGTCTACTGGTTCACTGGTTGACTGGTCTACTTGTTTCCTGGTCTACTTGTTTACTGGTCTACCTGTTTACTGGTCTACTGGTTTACTGGTCTACTGGTCTACTGGTCTACTTGTTTACTGGTCTACTGGTCTACTTGTTTACTGGTTTACTGGTCTGCTGGTCTACTAGTTTACTGGTCTAATTGTCTACTGGTCTACTTGTTTACTGGTCTACTTGTTTACTTGTCTACTGGTTTACTGGTTTACTAGTTTACTGGTTTACTAGTTTACTGGTTTACTTGTCTATTGGTCTACTGGTTCACTGGTCTACTTGTTTACTGGTTTACTGGTCTGCTGGTCTACTAGTTTACTGGTCTAATTGTCTACTGGTCTACTTGTTTACTGGTCTACTTGTTTACTTGTCTACTGGTTTACTGGTTTACTAGTTTACTGGTTTACTTGTCTATTGGTCTACTGGTTTACTGGTCTAGTGGTTTACTAGTTTACTGGTCTACTGGAGTAATGGTTTACTGATTCACTTTACTACTGGTCTACTGGTTTACCGGTCTACTTGTTTACTGGTCTACTGGTTTACTGGTCTACTTCTTTACTGGTCTACTTGTTTACTTGTCTACTGGTTTACTAGTTTACTGGTTTACTTGTCTTTTGGTCTACTGGTTTACTGGTCTAGTGGTTTACTAGTTTACTGGTCTACTGGAGTAATGGTTTACTGATTCACTTTACTACTGGTCTACTGGTTTACTGGTCTACTTGTTTACTGGTCTACTGGTTTACTGGTCTACTTCTTTACTGGTCTACTGGTCTACTTATTCAGTGGTATACTAGGTTTACTGGGTTACTGGTTTGCTTGTCTACTGGAGTCCTGGTTTACTGGTTTACTTGTCTACTGGTTTACTGATTTACCGGTGTACTAGTTTACTGGTCTACTGGAGTACTGGTTTACTGGTTTACTGGTTTACTGATTTACCGGTGTACTAGTTTACTGGTCTACTGGAGTACTGGTTTACTGGTTTACTTGTCTCTTGGTTTAGTGTTTTACTGGTCTACTGGTTTGCCGGTTTACTGGTCTACTGGTTTGCCGGTTTACTGGTCTACTGGTTCACTGGTTGACTGGTCTACTTGTTTCCTGGTCTACTTGTTTACTGGTCTACCTGTTTACTGGTCTGCTGGTTCACTGGTCTACTGGTCTACTTGTTTACTGGTCTACTGGTCCACTGGTTTACTGGTCTACTTGTTTACATGGTTTACTGGTCTGCTGGTCTACTAGTTTACTGGTCTAATTGTCTACTGGTCTACTTGTTTACTGGTCTACTTGTTTACTTGTCTACTGGTTTACTGGTTTACTAGTTTACTGGTTTACTTGTCTATTGGTCTACTGGTTTACTGGTCTAGTGGTTTACTAGTTTACTGGTCTACTGGAGTAATGGTTTACTGATTCACTTTACTACTGGTCTACTGGTTTACTGGTCTACTTGTTTACTGGTCTACTGGTTTACTGGTCTACTTCTTTACTGGTCTACTGGTCTACTTATTCAGTGGTATACTAGGTTTACTGGGTTACTGGTTTACTGGTCTACTGGAGTCCTGGTTTACTGGTTTACTTGTCTACTGGTCTACTGGTTTACTGATTTACCGGTGTACTAGTTTACTGGTCTACTGGAGTACTGGTTTACTGGAGTACTGGTTTACTGATTTACCAGTGTACTAGTTTACTGGTCTACTGGAGTACTGGTTTACTGGTTTACCTGTCTCTTGGTTTAGTGTTTTACTGGTCTACTGGTTTGCCGGTTTACTGGTCTACTGGTTTGCCGGTTTACTGGTCTACTGGTTTACTGGTTGACTGGTCTACTTGTTTCCTGGTCTACTTGTTTACTGGTCTACCTGTTTACTGGTCTACTGGTTTACTGGTCTACTGGTCTACTGGTCTACTTGTTTACTGGTCTACTGGTCCACTGGTCTACTGGTTTACTGGTCTACTGGTTTACTGGTTTACTGTTCTACTGGTCTACTTGTTAACTGGTCTACTGGTTTACTGGTCTACTTGTTTACTGATCTACTGGTCTACTTCTTTACTGTTCTACTGGTCTACTGATTTACTGGTCTACTGGGTTACTGGTTTACTGGTTTACTGGTCTGCTGGTCTAGTAGTTTACTGGTCTACTTGTTTACTGGTCTACTTGTTTAGTGGTCTACTGGTTTACTGGTCTACTGGTCTACTTGTTTACTCGTCTAGTGGTTTACTGGTTTACTTGTCTACTAGTCTACTTGTTTACTCCTCTAGTGGTTTACTGGTTTACTAGTTTACTGGTTTACTTGTCTACTGGTCTACTTGTTTACTGGTCTACTGGTCTACTTCTTTACTGGTCTACTTCTTTACTGGTCTACTGGTCTACTGGTTTACTGGTCTACTGGTCTACTGGTTTCCTAGTTTACTGGTCTACTGGTCTACTGGAGTAATGGTTTACTGATTCACTTTACTACTGGTCTACTGGTTTACTGGTCTACTTGTTTACTGGTCTACTTGCTTACTGGTCTACTCGTTTACTGATCTACTGGTCTACTTGTTTACTCGTCTACTGGTTTACTAGTTTACTGGTTTACTTGTCTACTGGTTTACTGATCTACTGGTTCACTAGTTTACTGGTCTACTGGTTCACTGGTCTGTTGGTCTACTTGTTTAGTGGTCTACTGGTTTACTGGTCTACTGGTCTACTTGTTTACTCGTCTAGTGGTTCACTGGTTTACTAGTTTACTGGTTTACTTGTCTACTGGTCTACTTGTTTACTTGTCTACTGGTTTACTGGCTTACTAGTTTACTGGTCTACTGGTTTACTGGTCTACTGGTTTACTAGTTTACTGGTCTACTTGTTTACTGGTCTACTTGTTTAGTGGTCTACTGGTTTACTGGTCTACTGGTCTACTTGTTTACTCGTCTAGTGGTTTACTGGTTTACTAGTTTACTGGTTTACTTGTCTACTGGTCTACTTGTTTACTTGTCTACTGGTTTACTGGCTTACTAGTTTACTGGTCTACTGGTTTACTGGTCTACTGGTTTACTAGTTTACTGGTCTACTGGTCTACTGGAGTAATGGTTTACTGATTCACTTGTCTACTGGTCGACTGGTTTACTGGTCTACTTGTTTACTGTTCTACTAGTTTACTGGTCTACTTGTTTAATGGTCTACTGGTCTACTTGTTTTGTGATCTACTGGTTAACTGGTTTACTTGTCTACTGGAGTCCTGGTTTACTGGTTTACGTGTCTACTGGTCTACTGGTTCACTGGTCTACTACTACTGGAGTACTGCTTCACTGGAAGACTGAGGGAAGGGACAGACGGAAGGGACAGATGGATGGGACAGACGGAAGGGACAGATGGAGAGGAGACATTTGGAAGGGACAGATGGAGGGGACAGACGGAGAGGAGACAGATGGAAGGGACAGATGGACAGGAGACTGAGGGAAGGGACAGATGGAAGGGACAGACGGACGGGACAGATGGACAGGAGACTGAGGGAAGGGACAGATGGATGGGACAGATGGAAGGGACAGACGGACGGGACAGACGGACGGGACAGATGGACGGGACAGATGGACAGGAGACTGAGGGAAGGGACAGACGGATGGGAGTCTGAGGGAAGGGACAGATGGAAGGGACAGACAGACGGGACAGACGGACGGGAGACTGAGGGAAGGGACAGATGGAAGGGACAGACAGACGGGACAGACGGACGGGAGACTGAGGGAAGGGACAGATGGAAGGGACAGATGGACGGAACAGACGGACAGGAGACTGAGGGAAGGGACAGATGGAAGGGACAGATGGACGGGACAGATGGACGGGACAGACAGACGGGACAGATGGATGGGAGACTGAGGGAAGAACGGGGTCTTGTCCGTGGGACATCTGCTCCCACAGGGTTAAAATGTGTGGTTCCAAGAAAGTTGTGGAGGATGGAACAAGTCCTAGCTAGCAGCTAGACATGCTAACAAGGCTTCTCCTTGCTGTGATACCTGATGATGCCTGCAGGACTGGTCCTGCAGTGTTTTCCCAGAGCCTGAAGACAGCCACAGAAACCTGGAGCTAATCAGCAACTCTTAAATGAAATGAATGACTTCCTTTCCAGTGAGGTGACCCTCTGTTCTCCTAAAACAGCATCTGGGAAAAGGTCCTGCAAGGTCCAGGATACCTGACCCACTGGTCCACTCCAGCAGAACAATTATGTGTCTGTTCATGACAACCAACATCAGTTTAGAGACTCGGAGTGTAAAGTCGGGTAAATGAGCAGCTTGTAGAGAACCGGCAGGAAAATGGACGTAGATGGTCATCAATCAGTGAAACGAGGTCAGATCAGTGGAGAAAACCTCCTGATTTATGTTCCTGTCATGGTTCCACTGAGTGTCAGAATAAACCGCTAGCAGTCACGTCCAGGGTCTGAAAGTCCGCCGGTATGACGAGTTCAGGGTGTGCAGATCCACCACCTGCTTCACGCTGACTCCCCTGTCACCGGTCCCGCTCTAGAACCAGTCCATGCCGGGGTCACTGGTCCCGCTCTAGAACCAGTCCACGGCCAGGTCACCGGTCCCGCTTTAGAACCAGTCCTCGTCCCGCCAGTCCTTGTCCCGCCAGTCCACGCCGGGGTCACCGGTCCCGCTCTAGAACCGGTCCACTTCCCGCTCTAGAACCGGTCCATGACGGGGTCACCGGTCCCGCTCTAGAACCAGTCCATGGCAGGGTCACTGGTCCCGCTCTAGAACCGGTCCACGGCCAGGTCACCGGTCCCACTTTAGAACCAGTCCTCGTCCTGCCAGTCCACGCCGGGGTCACCGGTCCCGCTCTAGACCCGGTCCATGTCGCGCTCTAGAACCAGTCCATGGCGGGGTCACTGGTCCCGCTCTAGAACCAGTCCATGGCAGGGTCACTGGTCCCGCTCTAGAACCGGTCCACGGCCAGGTCACCGGTCCCACTTTAGAACCAGTCCTCGTCCTGCCAGTCCACGCCGGGGTCACCGGTCCCGCTCTAGACCCGGTCCATGTCGCGCTCTAGAACCAGTCCATGGCGGGGTCACTGGTCCCGCTCTAGAACCGGTCCACAGCCAGGTCACCACTCCCGCTTTAGAACCGGTCTTCATCCCGTTCTAGAACCGGTCAACTGCGGGGTCACCGGTCCCGCTCTAGAACCAGTCCACGGCCAGGTCACCGGTCCCGCTTTAGAACCAGTCCTCGTCCCGCCAGTCCACGCCGGGGTCACTGGTCCCGCTCTAGAACCGGTCCACGTCCCGCTCTAGAACCGGTCCATGGCGGGGTCACCGGTCCCGCTCTAGAACCGGTCCACGTCCCGCTCTAGAACCGGTCCATGGCGGGGTCACCGGTCCCGCTCTAGAACCGGTCCTCGTCCCGCTCTGATATAAATTCATGCATGGATGTTTAATGGGAGGTCTACATGTCTGTCGATGGGAAACCATGGGGCACGTTACCCAGAAGGCAGTCGTGCTCCTCTGCAGGATCCCAGAACTGTTTCAGGCGACAGCAGCACGGTGGGGGGCGTGGCCATGTAGGCCCCCCCCCCATGTAGGCGACACCGTGGACAAGTGGAGCTAATGCGTGCTTTTGAAGGACACTAGGAAGGTGGATTCTCAGGCTTACCCGGGACAGGACGACCTCCAAGGTGATGTTCTGAGGAGGACCACCGGGCACTGCAGAGACAAAGAGAAATGTTGGATAAATGAACATCTCAACGTGGAACAAAAAGGCTTCAAGAGGCACCCAACTGCAGAAAAATGGCCGACAGGGACGCCACCATATCTCTGCTGTACTCTGGAAATCAGCAGACCTCAACAGCAAGAGTTCCTCTTCTTTCCAATCTTATAATACATTTATATTCCTTAACAACAGCGTTACTTTTCAAAAATCACTTAAACTAGTCAGGGTATACATGCCGGACCTTTGGTTTGAACTGTGTTAAACTTTAACATCGCAACAAGAACAGATAAGAGACAAAGTTAGCCATCAATGGAGAAAAAGCAGTCAAATGAAGCAGGTGTTCTTTACAGTGGTTAGTTCTGAGATGTGCCTCAGTTGTTTCTCCTCTCAGTTCATCTCTGCGGGCGCCCATCGTCGGGTGACCGCTAGAAAAGTCTGCATTAGAAATTTATTCAGAGGTTTATTAATTTAATCTTCCTTTTCGATTGGTTGTATAAAACATGTTGGCACACAGTACCTTCTGAGAGGAATGTGAAAAAGCATCAATCTGTTCTCTAAAACAGTCAAAAATGTTCTTTAAATACAACATTAATCCTGAAAGAATTGGTGACATTGTAAAGATTAGTTTAGGTTTTAGATTTACTAGAAAAGCTCTCAGAGAGCACAAACCTCCACCAAGCACAATGTTACAAAATCCTTTAAAAAGTTCCAGGATCCAAACGGTGATCTGGGTATAAAACTAAATCACTTCTTCCTCTTCACATTTCCAACAAGTGCTGAAAATTTCACGAAAATCCGTCCATAACTTTCTGAGTTATCTCGAACACGAACAGACAAACCGATAAACAAACAGAACCTGCTTGGTGGGAGGTAGCTCCTTTCTCCATCATCAGCTGCAGGTTCACCTTTTCCCCTTTACTCGTCGTTCAGATGATGATCTGATCAACGTTTCGAGGCAGAACAAAAGGGATAGAACATAAAAGACTGCTGTTGTTTCCTTTCGGCCTGGTCGCCAGGGGTCTCCACAGCAAACCATCACTCGGGTGAACTGGCACATTGAACGGCAGATGTCCTTGCTGATGTAACTCTCTGCATTTATCTGGGCTTGGGACCGGCCCTCAGCGAGGAGTCCTCCTCGGGGCTGCAGCAGAGTAGGGGAGCAGGACGCCAACAACTGACCATCAGGTCACAAGACAAGAAGCTCAACCAAATGAGCCATGTCCGTATACCATCAAAATGTACTAATTTATTTAATCATCAGACTTAAACTAGTGAGCGTGATGCGGACATCTGATCAATGATGAAAGAGAGGAGAAGAAATGACTGGATTTAGTCTCAGAGGGTACGGTGGTCTCTCCAGCGTGCTTTGGAAATGGAATGAAATGATTGGTTTGTTTTCTTTAATATTTTATTCCTTTAAAAAAACAGTACTTGTGGGCAGTACAGGTTATGACTTGATGATTTCACTGTTTTTCAGGTCTTGCTTGAATGACAAGCTGAGGTCATGATGGCCAGAAGAAGCTGTTTCAAGTCTGACTCCACACTGAGTTGATTCGGTGTTTGTGGTTTGTTTTGTTTTTCTGTTGTGTAATATTGAGTTTGCAATGAAGGCTCTTAGACAGCCATTGATATTGTAAAACTTCAGGCATTCCGGGATTCATGTGTGAGTCATTCATTTCTTTCCTTTTAACTTATGTGGTATTACCCTGCCACTGGGAGTACACCTCAGCTGGGTTAGTCCAGAACTGATGGTTTATTAGCCTAGCCGCTATTTCTCTTGTGTGTCTCCTCAGTCTTGCAGCCAATGCTTGAAGTCTTTGTTTGGCAGTTTCCAGAGCCTCAGGTATGGAGGTCTGGCTGTACCTCCTCTGTATCCCTTTCTGGATTTCTGACAGATGGCTAACTTCGCTTGAGTTCTTGATTTTGGCTTTACCTTCTCTTCCATGGAGCCTCCTTCTTGCCCTTCATATTGATGTTACGTCGACCGAGCTTCTCCAGAATCAGTGTTGCTGTACTGTATATCAGCTCATTGGTTTCTAGTGAAGATTGCAGGAGGGATCGTACATTCACATCAGCTAGCAGACAGGCAGAGGAGGAGGTGTTGCACAAATTCTCACTAGTGGGTGTTGGGGTTATCAGGCTCTCATCTTAGCCATGATCTTATCTCTCAGGTCAGTTACGCCCTAGTTGCCATGGCGATGTGGAGGCAGCTGCCTTTCCAGTAGCTTTCCAACTTTCAGCTCTTTTCAACCCTTTTAAACCTCATTGTTCTATTTTCTTTTACTATTATTGCAAAGATATTGGGTGTGTTCAACTTTAAAATGCAACCAAGAGCCAGTTTCCTCACTTATTCATGGGAGGAACTACTGGCTCTGCGATCAAAGGGACGAGCCGGGATACAACACCCCATCCCGGCGGAGCAGAGGAGACAACCTCAAAGCTACAAGGCTAGGGCTAAGCTAAAGGCTGAGCTAGCAGAAAATCAGAGGTGTTACAAATCATCGATTCCCTCCGTCATCATGGGGAATGTGAACTCCTTGCCTAACAAGATGGATGAGATATCTGCATTGATCCACCAACAAAACTACAGGGAGAGCTGCTTGTTCATCTTTACAGAAACATGGCTGAACCACCTAGCACCAGATGCTAACGGGGAACTGCTGGGATTCTCTGCTGGGAGAGCTGACAGACAGACTCCTCTGTCTGTCTGTCAGTTGTTTAATTATTGTTTGTTTCATTTGTAATTATTTTTTATTTTCTATGTGTTTATTTTGTATTTATTTCATGTTTATGTGATGTTCCTTTTCCTTTTTGCTGCTGGAAATTGTAATTTACCTTTCGGAGTCATCCCAGAGGGATCAGTAAAGTCAAGTCTACGTCTTCCCTCTGGTCCGACTCCATTGTCACTGGGACTCAACCATCTGACCTGCCGTCCTCGCCCCCCTTTGCATCTTGTTTCCAGTGCTATCTGTTGTGTTCCAGTTGCCCATTCCCAGTCAGATCCGTCACTGTGTGAGAGCACAGGGCCTCGCGCCACTCCAGGGTCTCGCTCCTGAAACAAAACTGCCTTTTTATGTGAAGTGTTGTCTGTAGGTCGGTAGTTGCAGAGCAACGAAAGTTGTGGTTCTAATGAAAAGGACCATATGATTGAAAAACGTCCTAAACTGCTTTTTAAAGTGTCAAAATGGCAACATAGAGCTACTGAGCTGACTTGATGTCACACCATTCACAGCTGACTGGTAATGCCCCACAGTGTCTCCATGGAGTTCATTACTGACCACACAACTCTCTGAGCATCTGTCAGCAGCCGCCAACTCAGTAGAGTGATTGGCTGTCTAAACGTAAAGGATTGCCTTGATGATCCCGACTGGAGCATCGGTTCATCCAGAAACTGCTCACTTTCAACAGGAGGCAGGTGGAAGGTGAAGGCAACCGTCCATGACCTCCAACCGTCCCCGACCACCAACCGTCCCCGACCTCCAACCGTCCCCGACCACCAACCATCCCCAACTTCCAATCGTCCCCTAACTCCAACCATCCCCAACTTCCAACCGTCCCCGACCACCAACCATCCCCAACTTCCAATCGTCCCCGACCACCAACCATCCCCAACTTCCAACCGTCCCCGACCACCAACCATCCCCAACTTCCAATCGTTCCCGACCTCCAACCATCCCCAACTTCCAACCGTCCCCGACCACCAACCATCCCCAACTTCCAAACGTCCACGACCACCAACCATCCCCAACTTCCAACCGTCCCCGACCACCAACCATCCCCAACTTCCAACCGTCCCCGACCACCAACCCTCCCCAACTTCCAATCGTCCCCGACCTCCAACCATATCCAACTTCCAACCGTCCCCGACCACCAACCATCCCCAACTTCCAACCGTTCCCGACCTCCAACCGTCCCCAACCTCCAACCATCCCCAACTTCCAACCGTCCCCAACCACCAACCATCCCCAACTTCAAACTGTCCCCGACCTCCAACCGTCCCCGACCTCCAACCGTCCCCGACCACCAACCGTCCTCGACCTCCAACCGTCCTCGACCTCCAACCGTCCCCGACCTCCAACTGTCCCCGACCACCAACCGTCCTCGACCTCCAACCGTCCTCGACCTCCAACCGTCCCCGACCTCCAACCGTCCCCGACCACCAACCGTCCCCGACCTCCAACCGTCCCCAACTTCAAACCAAACCCGACCTCCAACTGTCCTCGACCTCCACCGTCCTCGACCTCCAACCATCCTCGACCTCCAACCGTCCCCGACCACCAACCGTCCCCGACCTCCAACCGTCCCCGACCTCCAACCGTCCCCAACTTCAAACCAAACCCGACCTCCAACTGTCCTCGACCTCCACCGTCCCCAACCTCCAACCAACCCCGACCTCCAACCGTCCCTGACCTCCAACAAAAACCCGACCTCCAACCGTCCCTGACTTCCAACTGTCCCCAACCTCCAACCGTCCCCGACCTCCAACCATCCCCGACCTCCAACCATCCCTGACTTCCAACTGTCCCCGACCTCCAACCGTCCCTGACTTCCAACCATCCCTGACCTCCAACCGTCCCCGACTTCCAACCGTCCCCGACCTCCAACCGTCCTCGACCTCCAACCGTCCCCGACCTCCAACCGTCCCCGACCACCAACCATCCCCGACCTCCAACCGTCTCCGACCACCAACCGTCCCCGACCTCCAACCGTCCCCGACCTCCAACCGTCCCCAACTTCAAACCAAACCCGACCTCCAACTGTCCTCGACCTCCACCGTCCCCAACCTCCAACCAACCCCGACCTCCAACCGTCCCTGACCTCCAACAAAAACCCGACCTCCAACCGTCCCTGACCTCCAACAAAAACCCGACCTCCAACCGTCCCTGACTTCCAACTGTCCCCAACCTCCAACCGTCCCCGACCTCCAACCGTCCCCGACCTCCAACCGTCCCTGACTCCCAACTGTCCCCGACCTCCAACCGTCCCTGACTCCCAACCGTCCCCGACCTCCAACCATCCCCAACTTCCAATCGTCCCCGACCTCCAACCATATCCAACTTCCAACCGTCCCCAACCACCAACCATCCCCAACTTCCAATCGTCCCCGACCTCCAACCATATCCAACTTCCAACCGTCCCCGACCACCAACCATCCCCAACTTCCAACCGTCCCCGACCTCCAACCGTCCCCAACCTCCAACCATCCCCAACTTCAAACTGTCCCCGACCTCCAACCGTCCCCGACCTCCAACCGTCCCCGACCACCAACCGTCCTCGACCTCCAACCGTCCTCGACCTCCAACCGTCCCCGACCTCCAACCGTCCTCGACCTCCAACCGTCCTCGACCTCCAACCGTCCCCGACCTCCAACCGTCCCCGACCACCAACCGTCCCCGACCTCCAACCATCCCCGACCTCCAACCGTCCCCAACTTCAAACCAAACCCGACCTCCAACTGTCCTCGACCTCCACCGTCCCCGACCTCCAACCAACCCCGACCTCCAACCGTCCCTGACCTCCAACAAAAACCCGACCTCCAACCGTCCCCGACCTCCAACCGTCCCCAACTTCAAACCAAACCCGACCTCCAACTGTCCTCGACCTCCACCGTCCCCAACCTCCAACCAACCCCGACCTCCAACCGTCCCTGACCTCCAACAAAAACCCGACCTCCAACCGTCCCTGACCTCCAACAAAAACCCGACCTCCAACCGTCCCTGACTTCCAACTGTCCCCAACCTCCAACCGTCCCCGACCTCCAACCGTCCCCGACCTCCAACCGTCCCTGACTCCCAACTGTCCCCGACCTCCAACCGTCCCTGACTCCCAACCGTCCCCGACCTCCAACCATCCCCAACTTCCAATCGTCCCCGACCTCCAACCATATCCAACTTCCAACCGTCCCCAACCACCAACCATCCCCAACTTCCAATCGTCCCCGACCTCCAACCATATCCAACTTCCAACCGTCCCCGACCACCAACCATCCCCAACTTCCAACCGTCCCCGACCTCCAACCGTCCCCAACCTCCAACCATCCCCAACTTCAAACTGTCCCCGACCTCCAACCGTCCCCGACCTCCAACCGTCCCCGACCACCAACCGTCCTCGACCTCCAACCGTCCTCGACCTCCAACCGTCCCCGACCTCCAACCGTCCTCGACCTCCAACCGTCCTCGACCTCCAACCGTCCCCGACCTCCAACCGTCCCCGACCTCCAACCGTCCCCGACTTCCAACCAAACCCGACCTCCAACCGTCCTCGACCTCCAACCGTCCCCGACCTCCAACCGTCCCCGACCACCAACCATCCCCGACCTCCAACCGTCCCCGACCACCAACCGTCCCCGACCTCCAACCGTCCCCGACCTCCAACCGTCCCCAACTTCAAACCAAACCCGACCTCCAACTGTCCTCGACCTCCACCGTCCCCAACCTCCAACCAACCCCGACCTCCAACCGTCCCTGACCTCCAACAAAAACCCGACCTCCAACCGTCCCCGACCTCCAACAAAAACCCGACCTCCAACCGTCCCTGACTTCCAACTGTCCCCATCCTCCAACCGTCCCCGACCTCCAACCGTCCCCGACCTCCAACCGTCCCTGACTCCCAACTGTCCCCGACCTCCAACCGTCCCTGACTCCCAACCGTCCCCGACCTCCAACCGTCCCCGACCTCCAACCGTCCCTGACTCCCAACTGTCCCCGACCTCCAACCGTCCCCGACTTCCAACCAAACCCAACCTCCAACTGTCCCCGACTTCCAACCAAACCCGACCTCCAACTGTCCCCGACCTCCAACCAAACCCGACCTCCGACCTTCCCCGACTTCCAACCAAACCCGACCTCCAACCAAACCTGACCTCCGACCTTCCCCGACTTCCAACCGTCCCCGACCTCCAACTGTCATGTTGGAACCAAACTGCTGCCAAACGTCTAGAAGTGATTAACACATCAGAGGGTCTAGGGTCGCCACCTGTCCCGTAAAATATGGAATCGTCCTTTAACTGACCGACAAGTGTTTCGTCCCGGATTGAACTATACGGGTCACACTTTGTTCCGTATTTCCATATTTACTTCCCAGCAGCCTACACGTCTGTCTTGTCAACACTCCATTTAAACATTATTAACTAAATAAAACACAGCAGCCAGCAAAAATGTTCTTTGCGTGCAGAACCTGCAGGTCCCGCCTCCTCTCCTCTGCGCCTGTTGGACAGTCACTGTTGCCTAGAGACAGACATGCGTCCATTATTTTGATTTATGAAAGGTGAGTAGGCGGTTTATTTCTCTCCATCTCCTGCACCTCCTCCTTCATAGTGATTATTGGTTCCTCTGCGAGGACACGGCAGCTAGGACACAAGGTGGAACCACTGCCCCCCCTCTCCGACCACATCTGCAGCGCTGCAACCCAGCTGGGACACACAGGAACACCAGTATGTTCCCAGTAAATAAACTGGAGTCAGAGACGTCTCATTTATGTCCGTTCATTTTATCATCTGAAACAAAGGAATGAAGCACTTCCAGCATCATCTGGAGCATTTTGTTCCAGCGTATCTCTGGACTCCTTCATTTTCCCGCCAGCTTCTAATCTGTGGGAGTGGGCAGCGCCCCCCCTTCCTCCTCCTGTGGACCAAGATGCACTTTCTCCCTACATTTTACTGTCTGACCACTTTATTTGTCCTTTCTGGATAAGTCCGGTGGTCTGATGAGACGCTGACAGCATCTGTCCCCTGCTGACCTCCTCTGTCTTTCTGCTGGTGGTGATGTCCATCCCGTCTCCACCAGATAAAATACTTTTACATTTTACAACTTTATCTGTTAGAATTTCTTCCTCAGCAGGGATGTGTGTGTGAGGGGGTGTGTGTATAAAGAACGGGGGTAGGAGAGTGTGAGTTTGAGCGTGTGTAAGAGAATGGGTGTATAGGGTGTGTTTAAGGAGGAAGTGTGGATGCGTGTGTGTGTGTGTGTGTGTGTGTGTGTGTGTGTGTGTGTGTGTGCGTGTGTGTGTGTGTGCACATGTGTGTGCGTGTGTGCGTATGTGTGTGTGTGTGTGTGTTTGTGTGCGTGGGTGCGTGGAGGGTCTTGGTGCTCGGGGAGCGCTGCTGGTGTGCTGGGGTGCAGCCTGGCTGCCAATCGGTGGCGGTCTGGGGATCCCGGCCCTCCGTCGGTGTGGGCTGGGCCCTCTGCCTGCAGGGGTGGGGGGTTGCTTCTGGGCTCTTGGGGCCGTGGGGCCCGCGCTCTGTCTGCCCTGGGTGGCCGGTGCCCGGCGGGGTCGGTCCTCGCTGGTCCGGGCCTGCTGGGGCCTGTTCCCCCTGACTGCGGGGGACTCTGGCTGGGACCCCCCTCTGCCGCCTCCTGGGTCGGTGCATGGTTGGCTCCGGGGTGGGGCGGTTGGGGTCTGCGCCTGGGGATGGCTGCCGATGGCCCTGGTCTCGTGGGTCCTCCTGGCGTGCCTCTTGCCTTTGTGTGGGAGGGGTCACACTGGCATGATCTTCTCTGAACACGTTCCACTCTGCATGTTCTGCATGTGACACAGTCACCGAGTCGTCTGCAGGTTTATTCACTAACAGCAGCTGGTTTTCTCATTTCTGTTTGTTTCTCATTTATATTTAACTTTTTAGATTCATAGTTTAGTTACTATGATCTAAAGTTGGCTTGTATGTGTATGTATATGTGTTAATACTGGCAAGTGCGTAAATGTTTGTACGTATGTATGTGTGTGTATGTGTGTGCATAGAGGTGTGTGTGTAAATGTATGTAAGTGTATATGTATATGTGTACATATGTATATATTTGTGTATATATATATATATTATGTGTGTATACGTGTGTGTATATGTATGTGGATGTATGCGTGTGTATGTGTGTGTATATGTATGTGTGTGCCTGTATGTGTGTATGTATACATCTGTAGGTTGTTTTCTTTCTTTTTGTTTTTGGGTTATTTTTTAGTTGTTGTTTTTTTCTCTCCCTTTATCTCTTTCCCTTTTCTTATGAGGTGTTTCTTCTCCTTTCTCTTTCTGTCTTTCGTCTGTCCTCTCCGGTCCAGCAGTACAAACTCTACAATTCAAACAACAATACAAAATAAACATAGAAATAAAATAAAAAAATCAGAAAGTCAAGGGGATCATTATATCTATAAAGCTTCCCTTGGCAGAGAAAATTTGCTCAGCAGAACATCCAGACCATTATTCTGCTTGCCTAAATGCTGGACAAGACAGCAAAAAAAAAAAATTTCTTCCTCATTTTCCAGAAAATTCCTCTTTTTTCCTGCAGAACCGTCATGGAAATGAGATGGATTCATATTTATCAGGGTGTTCACCTGACCTTTTATGGCCAACATGTGGGCGTGGCCATATGTTCCCTCACCGTGTTAAATTTCCTGTTGATCCTGATTTATGAAGGAAACAGGCGTGGGACGTGCTGCTGTAGAAACCTGGAAGGTTTTCCTGGTTTCCGTACGGAACCTGGAGTCAGCGTCGGTACGTAGGGTGAGAAATGAGGCTCCTGGTCTGGTCTGAAGATACTATTACAAAGCTCTGACATCAATGGCAGTCCATCTGATGCTCCATCTTTCAGGTAAGGTTAGGGTGGGAACGGACAGTTAAACGAACCACCCGCTGGTGGAAACCGGGCTACTGGTAGGTGGTTGGAGCACTGCCCCCATGTGGCTGTGGAAAGCTAAAGCAGCTCATGGTGCGTTAGCATGAGACTACGCAGAGTAAGGCTCATCAGAGCAGGATCTTTCTTTTAAATCAAGGAAATGTTGGAATATTTATAAAGCAGTCCTATAAGGAGCCATCTGAGCTTCAGCTCCCATCATAGCTGCTGGTGTGAAATGTCTTTGTGTCCTTGTCAGGCATAAAAACGTCATTCTGGACCAAATAGAAGCCTTCCTGCTGTGTGACTTGAAGGAGACTCTTAAACAGAAGAGTTCTTCGGCTGACATGCGCTGCAGAGATACGGAGGAATCCAGACTCAGAAAGGTCAAGAGTCTTTTGACATTTCCAAGTCTCACAGAGAAGACAGACTGCCATCATATGAGCGGTGGCCATGTGCCGAGAAACACAAGCAGGTCCAGCCATGATCTTCTAACCATGTCTGCTGGAAGGTTGGCTAATCAGACCGTCGATGTTCCACTGAACACGTCCGTCTCCGTCACAGTCGGGACTTGGTTTGTTCTAAAACCCCCTTACCTTCATCCTGCTGCTTGGTCCGGTCCAGACCGTACCCCCTTACCTTCATCCTGCTGCTTGGTCCGGTCCAGACCGTACCCCCTTACCTTCATCCTGCTGCTTGGTCCGGTCCAGACCGTACCCCCTTACCTTCATCCTGCTGCTTGGTCCGGTCCAGACCGTACCCCCTTACCTTCATCCTGCTGCTTGGTCCGGTCCAGACCGTACCCCCTTACCTTCATCCTGCTGCTTGGTCCGGTCCAGACCGTACCCCCTTACCTTCATCCTGCTGAACCCTACCCCAGCGATCATCAGGTGAGAGGAAGGATACTCCCTGCACAGGTTGCCAGTCCATCACAGCAGCTACATTTTCAGTTGGATTTATTCTGCAGTTTAACCACTAGGTGTCAGTATCGCCTCTGATTCTCCATTGCAGCTTTCTGGTCTTCAGTCCAGAAGTTCCACATTTCTCTGTTTTGGGTGTATCTGCTGGAATTCTTCTCACATTTTCATCCGAGCTTGTGAGTGTGAAGGTGTGTGTGGGAGTGTGCATGGACTCCATTAATGTGTCGGACTGAAATGAAGCGGTTCCCTTCTTTCTCCCAACTTAATTAAAGATGTCCAAGTTCTCTAATAAAAGTCCTGACAGCAGGCAAGTCAATGGGAACACACACACACACACACACACACACACACACAAGACACAGGTTCAGCAGTTTTCTGGTCTAAGTGGGACCAGTATAAACCAGCAGGCTTCAGTTTTTTCACAATGTTTATATGATGTCATGTTTGAGGATGTTTCTGTGGACCTTCGGTTCTGACGGTGTTATTAAGGCTTTTCTGGCAATTAGTTCACCAGTCAGTCATGTGGCTTTGCTGCTTCACTGAGACATTTTTCTGATGTATGTGCCATTGTCATGCATCGTCCTTGCAGCGTAGGTCGCTACAGTCAAGTATTATCTGCTCAGGTGTGGCTGCCAACGCTGCAAGGGGGGGTGGATAGTAAAATCCAGCTCTAATCGCAGTCTACAAGTGCGGTCTGAGGAACAGCGTGCACCTGGCGCTGCTGAAGCAGGAGGGTTGCTATGGACGCGACCGGGTGGACTTCTACCTGGTTAGCGCTGCGCCTACAAGGCCAACAGCCCTGTGGACAGCGTTATATTCCAGATGAACCGTGGTGTGCTGGGTGCAAACAATGGAAAAACCAGTTCAATCCAAGCAAAAGACGAAAGTTGTGTTTAAATCCTGCCTGCAGGCCTGGACGCACCGGCTGGCAGACACCCCCTAACCCTCCCCAGCCAGTTAGCAACAGAGGCGTGCAGCTCACCGTCTGACTGCGTGATGACGCTGATGGTCTCCGATGCGGTTCCTGGTCCATAGCGGTTCACTGCTAAAACCCGAACCGTGTATTGAGTGAACTTGTTAAGTCCATCCATCTTGTAGTTGAGTCCACTGACCTCCACGCTCTGAACACACAACAGCAACGGTGTTAATCACATCTGTGGTGTAACAAAGACCCCAGAGGGAGAAGGATGTGGGTGCGGCAGCTCGGCTCTGACCTGCTCCTTGCCGGATGGGCTTTCGGTCCACAGCAGTCGGTAGCCCAGGATGGGCCCGTTGGGATAACTGGGAGGCTCCCAGCTCACCTGGATGGACGTTGGAGACAGAGCCAGAGCTCGGAGAGACTCCACCCTGCTGGGAACCTGGACTGCAGAGACACAGCTCATGTTCAGTTCATCTGCTGGTCGTCAGTGTCTCCACGTCTGCTGAGGAGTTCTGTCACAGTGACGGAATACCGAGAAGTCTCGTGTTTCTAGTTCAAATAAAACCGCTGATGATCTGGACAAAAAGCTAAAGAAGACAAAGCCGTCTGCCTTTTACACCAACACATCAGCACATTTGGTAACTTCTAAAACCCGATGAGTGACTCAGACCGGCAGCGCTGTCTCGTGTCTCACGGTGCTTTGCTGGATTTAAGCCTGAGTGGTTTCCAGACATTCAGTCCTTCATTTCACACATGAAGAAAGTTTCGTTAAATTTGATCATCATTTTTCCATTTTAGCCAACTTTATTAAAACACTGGGTCCAAAAACAACCTTTCTCCCATCAAATTATCTTAATCTCTTTGTTTTTATGCCGTCTCAGCATCAAACACAATCTGGACCTTTCAGTCATCTGTGTTTTCATTGCAAGGGAGATGATTCTGCAGGTTTTCAGGAGGACAACCCCCAGTCTCATCTCTGCTCATCCCACAGATGTTTTGCTTTTAGATGTGGATCATTTGAAAAGGAAATAAGCAGACATTTCCATGGAATCCACTACTATTGATGCTAACTTATGATATGCATTTCATTAGCATGACATCCAAGCATGAAAACTGTGAAGCCGGATTCATTAAAACATAGAAACAAAAACATTTGCTGTGCATTTTATCTTTCAGGTGATGGCGTCACAGCTAAATGGGAGCCGGAGGACTCGGTCCTGTCAAGTTCACGACACTTCCAGTATCATGGTAAAACCTGTCTGTGTCTTTATCTGAAGGGACCAAACAAGGATCAGGCGAGCTGCCCAGTGTTGCCCTTTATTTCACACTTTGCAAAAAGATTCCAGTTGTTCTCCAGACTGCTTGGAAACTGGAACCAGTTTCTGTCTGAGACCTCTACAGACAGAAGTAGCATCTAACAACCAGATTGATGGAAACCTGCATGCAGAGCAACATGGATTTCTCATGGATCAGGAGGGCCAAGCACAATGTCATCTCTGAGCTAAAATGAGGAGTCTCCCAACTGTCTCTTTAGCATTATTGGCTGGTTTGTTGCATCTGGAGCTTTCATGACTTTTACATGGTCTTCATGATGCATAAACAGCACAGATGTATATAAAAAGATGGGCGGAGCCTCCGTGACGTCACCGTAGGTTTCTAAAGAGCTGAATTGAAGCTCGGTGGGCGGTTCCTACCATCACCATCTTGGCAGCGTCATGCGTGTCGTCCAAATATGGGCAAAGAGGTGGAGCTGAGAGGGGGGCTGTGAGCGTCATGGTGGATGATTGACATCGAGCGAACTCCGAGCTTTCTGTAGCTAAGAGCTAACCAAGCTAACCTGGAGATAACAGGAGCTAACCAGCTAACGGAGGTAAGCGGGCTAAAGCTAAGTCACGTTGTTAACCGGCTAAAAACCGCGGTTGTTCTACGTTCTTCTGACTTGAAGCAGGAGATTGATACCTGTCAATCAAAACATGAAATTACTTCTAAATGAAGGAGTAAGAAAACAATTCACTCCCCCCACAGTTGTCATGAAGAAAAACATGACCTATTAAACGTGTTTATTTCTGCTGTAAACGTGTTTACTCCTGCTGTAAACATGTTTATTTCTGCTGTAAACATGTTTATTTCTGCTGTAAACATTATTTTTGCTGTAAATTTTGATTTCTGCTGTGAACATTATTATTTCTGCTGTAAACATGTTTATTTCTGCTGTAAATGTGTTTATTTCTGCTGTAAACATTATTTTTGCTGTAAATGTTTATTTCTGCTGTGAACATTATTATTTCTGCTGTAAACATGTTTATTTCTGCTGTAAATGTGTTTATTTCTGCTGTAAACATTATTTTTGCTGTAAATGTTTATTTCTGCTGTAAACATGTTTATTTCTGCTGTAAATGTTTTTATTTCTGCTGTAAACATTTTCATTCTGCTCTGAATGTTTGATCAGCTGGTGGGATGAGGCTGCATGAAAGATGCATTGTGATGCAGAGTCGTGTTGATGAAGAATAACACAGATTAAATGCTGCACTTGTACTTATCTGAGGTTGAGCAAATAGAGGACAGTTAAAACTGAATTTTTATTAAAACTTCTTTGTTTAGTGATGGACTGGCACCTGGGGAGACCTGTGTCCCCTCAGACCACTCCTCATTCCATCATTAACAGAACACTTATAAGTCCAGTCATTGTGTGTGTGTGTGTGTGTGTGTGTGTGTGTGTGTGTGTGTGTGTGTGTGTGTGTGAGACGGGGTCTTACTGTCAGGCTTTGTAGAGATCCTGAGGGGGGCGGAACTCTCGCCAGGCCCCACTTCATTGTAGGCAAGGACTCTGAAGGTGTAGCTCTCCTCTGGTTTCAGGTTGGACACGGTCAGGTCCAGAGACTCCGGCTCCGAGACATTCACTGACCTCTCCCTGGAGTAGGAAAACACAGTGAAACAAAGAGAAGTGAGAGATGTGATAATCTGATGATCACAGCTTAAATCTGTGTCGTCCCTCCGATGATAGACACAGAAATGCAGCTGTTCAAGTTTTACAGGTGGGAAATGTGAACACCGAGACGTCCCACGTTTCCACCGAGACGTCCCACGTTTCCACCGAGACGTCCCACGTTTCCACCGAGACGTCCCACGTTTCCACCGAGACGTCTAACGTTTCCACCGAGACGTCCCACGTTTCCACCGAGACGTCCAACGTTTCCACCGAGACGTCCCAAGTTTCCACCGAGACGTCCCAAGTTTCCACCGAGACGTCCAACGTTTCCACCGAGACGTCCCACACTCCAACGTTTCCACCGAGACGGCCAACGTTTCCACCGAGAGGTCTAACGTTTCCACCGAGACGTCCCACGTTTCCACCGAGAGGTCTAACGTTTCCACCGAGACGTCCCACGTTTCCACCGAGACGTCCAACGTTTCCACCGAGACGTCCCACGTTTCCACCGAGACGTCCAACGTTTCCACCGAGACGTCCCAAGTTTCCACCGAGACGTCCCAAGTTTCCACCGAGACGTCCAACGTTTCCACCGAGACGTCCCAAGTTTCCACCGAGACGTCCCAAGTTTCCACCGAGACGTCCCACACTCCAACGTTTCCACCGAGACGTCCAACGTTTCCACCGAGACGTCCCAAGTTTCCACCGAGACGTCCCAAGTTTCCACCGAGACGTCCCACACTCCAACGTTTCCACCGAGACGTCCCAAGTTTCCACCGAGACGTCCCAAGTTTCCACCGAGACGTCCCACGTTTCCACCGAGACGTCCCACGTTTCCACCGAGACGTCCCACGTTTCCACCGAGACGTCCCACGTTTCCACCGAGACGTCCCACGTTTCCAACGAGACGTCCAACGTTTCCACCGAGACGTCCAACGTTTCCACCGAGACGTCCCACGTTTCCACCGAGACGTCCCACGTTTCCACCGAGACGTCCAACGTTTCCACCGAGACGTCCCACGTTTCCACCGAGACGTCCCACGTTTCCACCGAGACGTCCCACGTTTCAACCGAGACGTCCCAGGTTTGCACCGAGACGTCCCAGGTTTCCACCGAGACGTCCCACGTTTCCACCGAGACGTCCCACGTTTCCACCGAGACGTCCAACGTTTCCACCGAGACGTCCCACGTTTCCACCGAGACGTCCCACGTTTCCACCGAGACGTCCCACGTTTCCACCGAGACGTCTAACGTTTCCACCGAGACGTCCCACGTTTCCACCGAGACGTCTAACGTTTCCACCGAGACGTCCCACGTTTCCACCGAGACGTCCCACGTTTCCACCGAGACGTCCCACATTTCCACCGAGACGTCCCACATTTCCACCGAGACGTCCAACGTTTCCACCGAGACGTCCCACGTTTCCACCGAGACGTCCAACGTTTCCACCGAGACGTCCCACGGTTCCACCGAGACGTCCCACGTTTCCACCGAGACGTCCCAAGTTTCCACCGAGACGTCCCACGTTTCCACCGAGACGTCCCACGCTCCCACGTTTCCACCGAGACGTCCCACGTTTCCACCGAGACGTCCCACGTTTCCACCAAGACGTCTCACGTTTTCACCGAGACGTCCCGCGTTTTCACCGAGACGTCCCACACTCCCACGTTTCAACCGAGACGTCCCATGTTTCCACCGATACGTCCCACGTTTCCACCGAGACGTCCCACGTTTCCACTGAGACATCCGACTTTTCAACCAAAACGTCTCACGTTTTCACCAAGACGTCCCATGTTTCCACCGAGCCGTCCACCGTTTCCACCGAGACGTCTCATGAATCCACCGAGATGTCCCACGTTCCCATCGAGATGTCCCACACTCCCACGTTTCCACCGAGATGTCCGACGTTTTGACCGAGACGTTACACGCTTCCACCGAGACGTCCCACGTTTCCACCGAATCGTCCCACGTTTCAACCGAGGCGTCCCACATTTCCACCGAGGCGTTCCACGTTTCCACCGAGACGTCCCACGTTTCCACCGAGACGTCCCAAACTCCCACGTTTCCACCAAGACGTCCCACGTTTCCACCGAGATGTCCCACGTTTCCACCGAGACGTCCCACGTTTCCACCGAGACGTCCCACCTCTCCACCAAGATGTCACACGTTTCCACCGAGACGTCCCACTTTTCCACCGAGACGTCCCACTTTTCCACCAAAACGTCTCACGTTTTCACCGAGACGTCTCAAGCTCCCACGTTTCCAACGAGACCCCCAACGTTTCCACGGATACGTCCCACGTTTCCACCGAGGCGTCCCAAGTTTCCACCGAGGCGTCCCACGTTTCCATCGAGACGTCCCACACTCCCACGTTTCCACCGAGACGTCCCAAGTTTCCACCGAGGCGTCCCACGTTTCCATCGAGACGTCCCACACTTCCACGTTTCCACCGAGATGTCCCACACTCCCACGTTTCAACGGAGACTTCCAATGTTTCCACCGAGACATCACAAGTTTCCACCGAGACGTCTCACGATTCCACCGAGATGTCCCACGTTCCCATCGAGATGTCCCACACTCCCACGTTTCCACCGAGATGTCCGACGTTTTGACCGAGACGTTACACGCTTCCACCGAGACGTCCCACGTTTCCACCAAGGCGTCCTACGTTTCCACCGAGACGTCCCACATTTCCACCGAGACGTCCCACGTTTCCACCGAGGCGTCCCACGTTTCCACCAAGACGTCCCACGTTTCCACCGAGACGTCCCACACTCCCACGTTTCCACAGAGACGTCCCACGTTTCCACCAAGACGTCCCATGTTTCAACGGAGACGTCCCATGTTTTCATCGAGACGTCTCAAGCTCCCACGTTTCCAACGAGACCCCCAACGTTTCCACCGATACGTCCCACGTATCCACAGAGTTGTCGCAAGTTTCCACCGAGACGTCCCACGTTCCCATCGAGACGTCCCACACTCCCACGTTTCCACCGAGACGTCCCACGTTTTCATCGAGACGTCCCACACTCCCACGTTTCCACCGAAACGTTCTACACTCCCACATTTCCACCGAGACGTCCCACGTTTTCACCGAGACGTCCCACACTCCCATCGAGACGTCCCACACTCCCACGTTTCCACCGAGACGTCCTACACTCCCACGTTTCCACCGAGATGTCCCACGTTTCCACCAAGACGTCCCACGTTTCAACGGAGACGTCCCACCTCTCCACCGAGACATCTCACCTTTCCACCGAGACGTCCCACGTTCCCATCGAGACGTCCCACACTCCCACGTTTCCACCGAGATGTCCCACGTTTCCACCGAGACGTCCCACGTTTCCACCGAGACGTCCCATGTTTCCACCGAGGCGTCCTACACTCCCACGTTTCCACCGAGATGTCCCACGTTTCCACCAAGACGTCCCACGTTTCAACGGAGACGTCCCACCTCTCCACCGAGACATCTCACGTTTCCAACGAGACGTCCCACGTTCCCATCGAGACGTCCCACACTCCCACGTTTCCACCGAGACGTCCCACGTTCCCATCGAGACGTCCCACACTCCCACGTTTCCACCGAGACGTCCCACGTTTCCACCGAGACGTCCCACGTTTCCACCGAGGCGTCCCACGTTTCCACCAAGACGTCCCACGTTTCCACCGAGACGTCCCACACTCCCACGTTTCCACCGAGACGTCCCACGTTTCCACCGAGACGTCCCACACTCCCACGTTTCCACCGAGACGTCCCACGTTTCCACTGAGGCGTCGCATGTTTCCACAGAGGCGTCCCACGTTTCCACCAAGGCGTCCCACGTTTCCACCGAGACGTCCCACGTTTTCACCGAGACGTCCTACACGCCCACGTTTCCACCGACACGTCCCACGTTTCCACCGAGACGTCTCACATTTTCATCGAGACGTCCCACGTTTCCACCAAGACGTCCCACTTTTCCACCGAGACGTCCCACACTCCCACGTTTCTACCGAGACGTCCCACACTCCAACGTTTCCACCGAGACGTCTCGGTTTTCACCGAGACGTCCCACAATTCCACCGAGGCGTCCCACGTTTCCACCAAGACGTCCCACGTTTCCACCGAGACGTCCCACACTCCCACGTTTCCACCGAGACGTCCCATGTTTCCACAGAGACGTCCCACGTTTCCACCAAGGCGTCCCACGTTTCCACCGAGACGTCCAACGTTTCCACCGAGACGTCCCACGTTTCCACCGAGACGTCCCACGTTTCCACTGAGGCGTCGCATGTTTCCACAGAGACGTCCCACGTTTCCACCAAGGCGTCCCACGTTTTCACCGAGACGTCCTACACTCCCACGTTTCCACCGAGACGTCCCACGTTTCCACCAAGACGTCCCACGTTTCCACCGAGACGTCCCACACTCCCACGTTTCCACCGAGACGTCCCACGTTTCCACCGAGACGTCCCACGTTTCCACCGAGACGTCCCACGTTCCCATCGAGACGTCCCACACTCCCACGTTTCTACCGAGATGTCCCACGTTTCCACCGAGACGTTCTACACTCCCACGTTTCCACCGTTACGTCCCACGTTTTCACCGAGACGTCCCACACTCCCACCGAGACGTCCCACACTCCCACGTTTCCACCGAGACGTTCCATGTTTCCACCGAGACGTCCCATGTTTCCCCCGAGACGTCCCATGTTTCCCCCGAGACGTCCCACGTTTCCACCGAGACGTCCCCACACTCCCACGTTTCTACCGAGACGTCCCACGTTTTCACCGAGACGTCCCACGCTCCCACGTTTCAACCGAGACGTCCCACGCTCCCACGTTTCAACCGAGACGTCCCACACTCCCTCGTTTTCGACAAGACGTCCCATGTTTCCACCGAGACGTCCCACACTCCCAGGTTTTCACCGAGACGTCCCATGTTTCCACCGAGACGTCCCACACTCCCACGTTTCCACGGAGACATCCCACGTTTCGACGGAGACGTCCCACGTTTCCACCGAGGCGTCCCATGTTTCCACCAAGACGCCTCTCGTTTCCACCGAGACCTCTCTCGTTTCCACCGAGACGTCCCACATTTCCACCGAGACGTCCCACGTTTCCACCAAGACGTCTCACGTTTTCACCGAGACGTCCCGCGTTTTCACCGAGACGTCCCACACTCCCACGTTTCAACCGAGACGTCCCATGTTTCCACCGATACGTCCCACGTTTCCACCGAGACGTCCCACGTTTCCACTGAGACATCCGACTTTTCAACCAAAACGTCTCACGTTTTCACCAAGACGTCCCATGTTTCCACCGAGCCGTCCACCGTTTCCACCGAGACGTCTCATGAATCCACCGAGATGTCCCACGTTCCCATCGAGATGTCCCACACTCCCACGTTTCAACGGAGACTTCCAATGTTTCCACCGAGACGTCACAAGTTTCCACCGAGACGTCTCACGATTCCACCGAGATGTCCCACGTTCCCATCGAGATGTCCCACACTCCCACGTTTCCACCGAGATGTCCGACGTTTTGACCGAGACGTTACACGCTTCCACCGAGACGTCCCACGTTTCCACCGAATCGTCCCACGTTTCAACCGAGGCGTCCCACATTTCCACCGAGGCGTTCCACGTTTCCACCGAGACGTCCCACGTTTCCACCGAGACGTCCCAAACTCCCACGTTTCCACCAAGACGTCCCACGTTTCCACCGAGATGTCCCACGTTTCCACCGAGACGTCCCACACTCCCACGTTTCCACCGAGACGTCCCACACTCCCACGTTTCCACCGAGACGTCCCACGTTTCCACCGAGACGTCCCACCTCTCCACCAAGATGTCACACGTTTCCACCGAGACGTCCCACTTTTCCACCGAGACGTCCCACTTTTCCACCAAAACGTCTCACGTTTTCACCGAGACGTCTCAAGCTCCCACGTTTCCAACGAGACCCCCAACGTTTCCACGGATACGTCCCACGTTTCCACCGAGGCGTCCCAAGTTTCCACCGAGGCGTCCCACGTTTCCATCGAGACGTCCCACACTCCCACGTTTCCACCGAGACGTCCCAAGTTTCCACCGAGGCGTCCCACGTTTCCATCGAGACGTCCCACACTTCCACGTTTCCACCGAGATGTCCCACACTCCCACGTTTCAACGGAGACTTCCAATGTTTCCACCGAGACATCACAAGTTTCCACCGAGACGTCTCACGATTCCACCGAGATGTCCCACGTTCCCATCGAGATGTCCCACACTCCCACGTTTCCACCGAGATGTCCGACGTTTTGACCGAGACGTTACACGCTTCCACCGAGACGTCCCACGTTTCCACCAAGGCGTCCTACGTTTCCACCGAGACGTCCCACATTTCCACCGAGACGTCCCACGTTTCCACCGAGGCGTCCCACGTTTCCACCAAGACGTCCCACGTTTCCACCGAGACGTCCCACACTCCCACGTTTCCACAGAGACGTCCCACGTTTCCACCAAGACGTCCCATGTTTCAACGGAGACGTCCCATGTTTTCATCGAGACGTCTCAAGCTCCCACGTTTCCAACGAGACCCCCAACGTTTCCACCGATACGTCCCACGTATCCACAGAGTTGTCGCAAGTTTCCACCGAGACGTCCCACGTTCCCATCGAGACGTCCCACACTCCCACGTTTCCACCGAGACGTCCCACGTTTTCATCGAGACGTCCCACACTCCCACGTTTCCACCGAAACGTTCTACACTCCCACATTTCCACCGAGACGTCCCACGTTTTCACCGAGACGTCCCACACTCCCATCGAGACGTCCCACACTCCCACGTTTCCACCGAGACGTCCTACACTCCCACGTTTCCACCGAGATGTCCCACGTTTCCACCAAGACGTCCCACGTTTCAACGGAGACGTCCCACCTCTCCACCGAGACATCTCACCTTTCCACCGAGACGTCCCACGTTCCCATCGAGACGTCCCACACTCCCACGTTTCCACCGAGATGTCCCACGTTTCCACCGAGACGTCCCACGTTTCCACCGAGACGTCCCATGTTTCCACCGAGGCGTCCTACACTCCCACGTTTCCACCGAGATGTCCCACGTTTCCACCAAGACGTCCCACGTTTCAACGGAGACGTCCCACCTCTCCACCGAGACATCTCACGTTTCCAACGAGACGTCCCACGTTCCCATCGAGACGTCCCACACTCCCACGTTTCCACCGAGACGTCCCACGTTCCCATCGAGACGTCCCACACTCCCACGTTTCCACCGAGACGTCCCACGTTTCCACCGAGACGTCCCACGTTTCCACCGAGGCGTCCCACGTTTCCACCAAGACGTCCCACGTTTCCACCGAGACGTCCCACACTCCCACGTTTCCACCGAGACGTCCCACGTTTCCACCGAGACGTCCCACACTCCCACGTTTCCACCGAGACGTCCCACGTTTCCACTGAGGCGTCGCATGTTTCCACAGAGGCGTCCCACGTTTCCACCAAGGCGTCCCACGTTTCCACCGAGACGTCCCACGTTTTCACCGAGACGTCCTACACGCCCACGTTTCCACCGACACGTCCCACGTTTCCACCGAGACGTCTCACATTTTCATCGAGACGTCCCACGTTTCCACCAAGACGTCCCACTTTTCCACCGAGACGTCCCACACTCCCACGTTTCTACCGAGACGTCCCACACTCCAACGTTTCCACCGAGACGTCTCGGTTTTCACCGAGACGTCCCACAATTCCACCGAGGCGTCCCACGTTTCCACCAAGACGTCCCACGTTTCCACCGAGACGTCCCACACTCCCACGTTTCCACCGAGACGTCCCATGTTTCCACAGAGACGTCCCACGTTTCCACCAAGGCGTCCCACGTTTCCACCGAGACGTCCAACGTTTCCACCGAGACGTCCCACGTTTCCACCGAGACGTCCCACGTTTCCACTGAGGCGTCGCATGTTTCCACAGAGACGTCCCACGTTTCCACCAAGGCGTCCCACGTTTTCACCGAGACGTCCTACACTCCCACGTTTCCACCGAGACGTCCCACGTTTCCACCAAGACGTCCCACGTTTCCACCGAGACGTCCCACACTCCCACGTTTCCACCGAGACGTCCCACGTTTCCACCGAGACGTCCCACGTTTCCACCGAGACGTCCCACGTTCCCATCGAGACGTCCCACACTCCCACGTTTCCACCGAGATGTCCCACGTTTCCACCGAGACGTTCTACACTCCCACGTTTCCACCGTTACGTCCCACGTTTTCACCGAGACGTCCCACACTCCCACCGAGACGTCCCACACTCCCACGTTTCCACCGAGACGTTCCATGTTTCCACCGAGACGTCCCATGTTTCCCCCGAGACGTCCCATGTTTCCGCCGAGACGTCCCACACTCCCACGTTTCCACCGAGACGTCCCACGTTTCCACCGAGACGTCCCACACTCCCACATTTCCACCGAGACGTCCCATGTTTCCACCGAGACGTCCCACGTTTCCACCGAGATGTCCCACACTCCCACATTTCCACCGAGACGTCCCATGTTTCCACCGAGACGTCCCACGTTTCCACCGAGACGTCCCACGTTTTCACCGAGACGTCCCACACTCCCATCGAGACGTCCCACACTCCCACGTTTTCACCGAGACGTCCCACACTCCCATCGAGACGTCCCACACTCCCACGTTTCCACCGAAGCGTTCCACGTTTCCACCGAGACGTCCCACATTTCCACCGAGACGTCCCACGTTTCCACCGAGACGTCCCATGTTTCCCCCGAGACGTCCCACGTTTCCACCGAGACGTCCCACGTTTCCACCGAGACGTCCCACGTTTCCACCGAGGCGTTCCACGTTTCCACCGAGACGTCCCACGTTTCCACCGAGACGTCCCACGTTTCCACCGAAACGTCCCACGTTTCCACCGAGACGTCCCATGTTTCCCCCGAGACGTCCCACGTTTCCAACGAGGCGTTCCATGTTTCCACCGAGGCGTCCCATGTTTCCCCCGAGACGTCCCATGTTTCCCCCGAGACGTCCCACGTTTCCACCGAGGCGTTCCATGTTTCCCCCGAGACGTCCCACGTTTCCACCGAGGCGTTCCATGTTTCCCCCGAGACGTCCCACGTTTCCACCGAGGCGTTCCATGTTTCCACCGAGGCGTCCCATGTTTCCCCCGAGACGTCCCACACTCCCATGTTTCCCCCGAGACGTCCCATGTTTCCCCCGAGACGTCCCACACTCCCATGTTTCCCCCGAGACGTCCCACGTTTCCACCGAGACGTCCCATGTTTCCCCCGAGACGTCCCACGTTTCCACCGAGACGTCCCACGTTTCCACCGAGACGTCCCACGTTTCCACCGAGACGTCCCATGTTTCCCCCGAGACGTCCCACGTTTCCACCGAGACGTCCCACGTTTCCACCGAGACGTCCCATGTTTCCACCGAGACGTCCCACGTTTCCCCCGAGACGTCCCACGTTTCCACCGAGACGTCCCACGTTTCCACCGAGACGTCCCATGTTTCCACCGAGACGTCCCATGTTTCCCCCGAGACGTCCCACGTTTCCACCGAGACGTCCCACGTTTCCACCGAGACGTCCCACGTTTCCACCGAGACGTCCCACGTTTCCACCGAGACGTCCCATGTTTCCACCGAGACGTCCCACGTTTCCCCCGAGACGTCCCACGTTTCCACCGAGACGTCCCACGTTTCCACCGAGACGTCCCATGTTTCCACCGAGACGTCCCACGTTTCCACCGAGACGTCCCATGTTTCCCCCGAGACGTCCCACGTTTCCACCGAGAGGTCCCACGTTTCCACCGAGACGTCCCACATTTCCACCGAGGCGTTCCATGTTTCCACCGAGGCGTTCCATGTTTCCACCGAGACGTCCCACACTCCCATGTTTCCACCGAGGCGTCCCACGTTTCCACCGAGGCGTTCCATGTTTCCACCGAGACGTCCCATGTTTCCCCCGAGACGTCCCACACTCCCATGTTTCCCCCGAGACGTCCCACACTCCCACGTTTCCACCGAGGTGTCGCATGTTTCCACCGAGACGTCCCACACTCCCATGTTTCCCCCGAGACGTCCCACACTCCCACGTTTCCACCGAGGCGTTCCATGTTTCCCCCGAGACGTCCCACACGCCCATGTTTCCCCCGAGACGTCCCATGTTTCCCCCGAGACGTCCCACACTCCCATGTTTCCCCCGAGACGTCCCACGTTTCCACCGAGACGTCCCATGTTTCCACCGAGACGTCCCACGTTTCCACCGAGACGTCCCACACTCCCACGTTTCCACCGAGACGTCCCATGTTTCCCCCGAGACGTCCCACACTCCCACATTTCCACCGAGGCGTTCCATGTTTCCACCGAGACGTCCCATGTTTCCCCCGAGACGTCCCACGTTTCCACCGAGGCGTTCCATGTTTCCCCCGAGACGTCCCACACGCCCATGTTTCCCCCGAGACGTCCCATGTTTCCCCCGAGACGTCCCACACTCCCATGTTTCCCCCGAGACGTCCCACGTTTCCACCGAGACGTCCCATGTTTCCACCGAGACGTCCCACGTTTCCACCAAGACGTCCCACACTCCCACGTTTCCACCGAGACGTCCCACGTTTCCACCGAGACGTCCCATGTTTCCACCGAGACGTCCCACGTTTCCACCGAGGCGTCGCATGTTTCCACCGAGACGTCCCACGTTTCCACCGAGACGTCCCACACTCCCATGTTTCCCCCGAGACGTCCCATGTTTCCCCCGAGACGTCCCACGTTTCCACCGAGACGTCCCACGTTTCCACCGAGACGTCCCACGTTTCCACCGAGACGTCCCACACTCCCACGTTTCCACCGAGACGTCCCACGTTTCCACCGAGGCGTCGCATGTTTCCACCGAGACGTCCCACGTTTCCACCGAGACGTCCCACACTCCCACTTTTCCACCGAGACGTCCCACGTTTCCACCGAGGCGTCGCATGTTTCCCCCGAGACGTCCCACACTCCCACATTTCCACCGAGGCGTTCCATGTTTCCACCGAGGCGTTCCATGTTTCCACCGAGGCGTCGCATGTTTCCCCCGAGACGTCCCACACTCCCACATTTCCACCGAGGCGTTCCATGTTTCCCCCGAGACGTCCCACACTCCCACATTTCCACCGAGGCGTTCCATGTTTCCACCGAGGCGTCGCATGTTTCCCCCGAGACGTCCCACACTCCCACGTTTCCACCGAGACGTCCCATGTTTCCCCCGAGACGTCCCACGTTTCCACCGAGGCGTTCCATGTTTCCCCCGAGACGTCCCACACGCCCATGTTTCCCCCGAGACGTCCCATGTTTCCCCCGAGACGTCCCACACTCCCATGTTTCCCCCGAGACGTCCCACGTTTCCACCGAGACGTCCCATGTTTCCACCGAGACGTCCCACGTTTCCACCGAGACGTCCCACACTCCCACGTTTCCACCGAGACGTCCCACGTTTCCACCGAGACGTCCCATGTTTCCACCGAGACGTCCCACGTTTCCACCGAGGCGTCGCATGTTTCCACCGAGACGTCCCACGTTTCCACCGAGACGTCCCACACTCCCATGTTTCCCCCGAGACGTCCCATGTTTCCCCCGAGACGTCCCACGTTTCCACCGAGACGTCCCACGTTTCCACCGAGACGTCCCACGTTTCCACCGAGACGTCCCACACTCCCACGTTTCCACCGAGACGTCCCACGTTTCCACCGAGACGTCCCACACTCCCACGTTTCCACCGAGACGTCCCACGTTTCCACCGAGGCGTCGCATGTTTCCACCGAGACGTCCCACGTTTCCACCGAGACGTCCCACACTCCCACTTTTCCACCGAGACGTCCCACGTTTCCACCGAGGCGTCGCATGTTTCCACCGAGGCGTTCCATGTTTCCACCGAGGCGTCGCATGTTTCCACCGAGGCGTTCCATGTTTCCACCGAGGCGTTCCATGTTTCCACCGAGGCGTTCCATGTTTCCACCGAGGCGTCGCATGTTTCCCCCGAGACGTCCCACACTCCCACATTTCCACCGAGGCGTTCCATGTTTCCACCGAGGCGTTCCATGTTTCCACCGAGGCGTCGCATGTTTCCCCCGAGACGTCCCACACTCCCACATTTCCACCGAGGCGTTCCATGTTTCCACCGAGACGTCCCATGTTTCTCCCGAGACGTCCCACGTTTCCACCGAGGCGTTCCATGTTTCCACCGAGACGTCCCATGTTTCCCCCGAGACGTCCCACGTTTCCACCGAGGCGTTCCATGTTTCCACCGAGACGTCCCACGAGAGAGAGTGGAGACAGAATTCTCCCGACCTCTGACTGGATATGGAGACACCTAAGTCAAAAGGACGGCTTGGTACCAGGCCTCTGAGGAGGTGACTGAGATGCACATGAGAGAATTCCGTCGTTTGTTTCCGGTGTGTTGGAGAAGGTATAAATCTAAGTTGCAGGAAAGTTTATCTCAAACACCAGCTGTGGGACCTCTGCTCTAAATTCTCAACAGGAGGGCGTGTGATTGGTAATTTGCTTGTCTGTGCGGGTCCAGCAACCTGTCCAGGTGTGCCTGCCTCTCACCTGCTAAATGCTGCGATAGACTGCAGCTTCCCTGTGAACCTGCATTTCAATAAGTCGGATAGAAGATGAATCAACGAGTTAAAATACACTGTGGACCAACATGCCATTAGCATCGTAGCATAACTAGCTCTGTCATATTGGGTACGTTTACATGATGTTTGTTCATTTAGAATCAATTCAAAATTAACATTGTTTTCCAACAAGTTTATGAGACAATCATAATTCTGGAGGTTTACATGAAACACATCCTTACCTAATTCCGCTTTAGACTGGCGGGTTGGGAAGGGTTCTGATTGACAGAAGGTGGACCTGACGTATCGACATCCACCAGAAGTAAGCAAAGTTCACTTCCTGCTTCTCGTCAGTTCAGTCATAAAATGTAAAACTACATGATAAGTATCAGTATTGCCACTATTTTAATAGCTGGGCTATTCTAAGCAGCAGCTCGACACGAGCATACTACTTTCCTGTTTCCAGTAGCTGAGAGAGAAGACAGACCACCAGAGACGGGGGGGGGGGGCAACGTGTGGAACATGTGCGTTATCAGGACGAGATTAGGAGCATGCTCAGAACGACTGGAATTGATTTAGAATTAAATTTTACATGATGGAGAAATTAATCAGTTTGGATTTAAATTGTAACTATACCATGGTCTGGGTGAATACTTATATTATATTATATAGGACACCAGTTTAAAAAAGTTCAGTCAAAAAGCCGAATAATTCTAAATCAATGCACCGGCTCAAACGCCAGCTGGTAACCGTGGCAACAGAAATGTTAGCGACAAACGGACAAAACAGAAAGCAGAAAGAATATCTGGAAGGACTATGTCAAACAGCGACCCATGGTTACTGATGAATGAATCTGCCAAGTTATTTTATTTTTCAGGTTAATTAGACCATCAGTTGAACAATAACCAGAGTAGAAAAGGGGAAAAGGAAAAAAAAGTCTCCTGATCCCTCCCCATCTCACTACTGTAATATGTTCATGTTCCACCGAGATCGTTAGTTAAAATCAGTCACTGCAGAGAAAATATCCATCATATTATTTTGACCGTATTAAATAATATTTAATCAGTTTGTGATGAAGCTCCAGACTATATAAAAGGCATATATATATATGGTCATAAATATATACGGTCATATACGGTCTATGGTTTCTCTGCATTAATGCTCCAGCGGTTATGCCAATTTCACAGCCATCTTCAAGAATTAAAAAAGGTCTGTGCTGTTTGCGTTTACATTTTTTCATGGCCGAATTTTTCTCATGCTGTTATAGAAACCAACCATCGCACGTCCTCCTGGATTTCCTTCATATTGTGAAAAAATATGCATTTTCAGAAAATCACCATAGTTTCATTGGAATCCGTAAAAAGGAGGGGGCGGCACTTCCATTCAACACTTTTATCTTTCAGGCTCGATCAGCTGACGCGCCATGCACACACACTCACTCCCATTCACACACACTCAGCTTTCTGGACCACACAGTCACACACATCCCACAACATTATCATATTTCACCATCATCTGGGATTTGTTGCAGTAGTATCTGCTGCTGGACGAGCTGCAGGTGCTGCCAACGGCGGTTACCTTGGCAACACCACAACAGGAGACATTAAATAGTCCGCTCAGTCGCTTCTTGTTAAAAACATTATTTTAACAGTAAAAACATTAGTAATTGATCCTATATTATTTCCTTTGTGAGTGACCATGGTTTAAGTGGGATAATGCCCTCTGAGGTGTCCATTATAAGAAATTAATGGACTTCGCGGAGTCAACATTCCAATGCTTTGTCCTCCTCGTCGTCCATTCATTTCTGATAATGGACACCTCGCTGGCCATTATCCCTTACATAAATCAGCCACTTACTTTGGAATTAAGTTTAATTCCAAACTGACTTTAGGAATGAGGTTTTTACATGGTCATTTTTCATCAGTTTAAAGTGGAAATAAGTTTTTATGCGGAATTAAAGAGGAATTGAAAGAGCCCTGTAAATGTAGCACATGGTGAATCAGCAGTGTTTAGACAGATATCACAATAGAAATATGTTCCATGCAAGTATGCAGTGGGAGCAACTGTATGTTCCACTGTCTACAACTGACTGAAGGAGGGTTTAGTTGTTTCTGATCAGGCCAGAAGCTGCTGAATAAAACATCAAAGTGTGTTCCTTCTCAGACACCAACTCCTAAACTCATTTACATCCACAAACGCCTTTTTCAGTCAGATTCAGCGTCATTAATCTTCCAGTGTCTGACTCCTGGCTGGTTCTGGGAACTTTTAGGTGTTGTTGCAGGATCTTCCTCTAGGGGGCGAGCAGTCCAAACCCTTGAAGTAAAATACTGCAGACTGAAGTGAAGGATGGCTTTAACACTCTTTTCCACATCTAGGGAGAGGTTTTAGAGACTGAACTTTTCATCTTTATGCACTGCAGTTCTGTTACGTCTTTCCTGTTGTCACCAGACTGTTCATGCACACAGTCAGGTCATCTGGCATAGAAATATGCAGTCATCTTGGGAGTTGCTGCTCTTCTGTTTTCACAAAGGCCAGAGAGCGTCGCTAAATGTCAGAGGCAGCAGTGGCTTCAGCCTCTGGCATTTCCCCAGGTCACACCAATACTCAGGTGGAAATCAGATTCTTGAGACTGGTTTTCTTTCAGTCACTGTTCTGATGAAACTCAGCTTTTCTCTCTAAAACACCTGGATTAGTATTTCATGCCTCTGATCATGACCACGTGGTTGTGTTGATAATTACCTGAAAT
>NC_136615.1:36959548-36969548 GCF_933228915.1 Telmatherina bonti
ACGGGGGGCAGAGGGAAGGGCAACGCCCGGGCTGGGGGACACTGGTGGGGGATCAGAGGAGGAGGAGTAAGTCAAAGGGGTGCCAGAAGGAGCTGGAGGAGGAGCCGGGGAGAGAGTGAAGACAGGGCTGTAGGGAGTGGGCGTGGCCTCTGTTATCAGTTCATCCAGGGGAAGGAAGGAGGGAAGGAGGACAAGCGAGGAGCAGAGGGAGGAGCAGAGAGAGGAGCAGGAGGGAGGAGCAGAGGGAGGAGCAGGAAGGAGATGTAAATAAAAATCAGGGGAAGCAAAGGAGAGAGGAGCAGATGAGGAAGGTAGAAGACAAGAAGGAAGAGAAGGAGGAAGAAGAGTGATGAAGATCACAAGCGAGAAGGAAATGCAGCATCTGAAATGTTTATCTGAAATCAGCTGACAGCTGTGGTGGAAATGTTCTGACTTAGATTTTCATATATTTCCTCGCGTGTTTTCCTTCCTTCCTGAGAAGGTCATGAAGAACTTCCGCTTGGTCCCACAGACTGACTGATTTCCAGACATAGCAGTGTGTAGATCTGACATGTTCAGACTACAGACACAGATTAGTTCCAACGCTCTCTTCCCGGCAGAAGGTTGCCGCTAACAACAGACATTTCTAGTTGAGAATAACATAGATCAGGGCGACAACCAACGCCTTCATGCGAGGGTAAAAGGACGGTTCGGCCCGGGAACCTCTGGACTGTCTCTCCAAACTGCAGTTTGTACTATTCTGTACTTTATTTTCTGTTTTTGTCATCTTTTCCCTTCAGAACCAGACTCCTCGTCATCAACAGACTTTTTTCCACAACATAACCATCAACTAAATGTCCAGAGCGGGACGTAGCGACACCAAGAGAGACCTTTCTGTCCACATGGAGACATGTTGGACCTCCATCTGTTGGTTTCCTTATAGCTGCTGTTATGAACTGATGTTTTCCTCTCTGTCTCTAAGGCGTCTGGAGATGGCGTCGCCGTGATTTGACACTGTATAAATAAAGCTGAATTGAATTAAACCTTTCAAGACCAATGCTGATGGAACACAATGCTAAACCCTCTGTTCCAACTTTTACAGATATGTTTCTGCATCACATTAATGTCACGTCAAATTATAAAACGTCTCAGTTTAATCCTTATGAAAATAATAATCAATTATGAAACAGCAACAACAATAAAAACAATCCTGCATGTTTGTACAATAACATCAAATTAGAAAGAGAATTGCAGAAATTAATGATTAATCTTTCCTTTTTTCTTGTTTTTGGACACATAATGATTACATCGAGGAATACCAGCAATTTTCCTCTTTACTTCTGCTGTCAAGCACTGCTTCCAAACTAGTCACCACGTGGTGAGGTTTAGGCATGAAAAACTCCTTGTTACTTTAGGAAATTATCTCATTTATGTTTAAATGATTTAATTAGCTTTTAAAATCTTTATCAGAAACAAAGAAAACCTGCCAATGAGCTGATTCCTCCATCACCTTAACAGCTCGTTGCCATGGCAACAGCACAGTTATGTCCAGGGTTAAGGGACTGAAGGCATTTTGGACCAAAAGGTTTTGAAGTGGCCAAAGTGGATTTATTCCATTTCCAATCTCTTCTACATACCTCACAAGCATAACTCCTTTGGCTGGTCATATCTCCTCCAGCAAACACCTCAAGAAGCCTTCTGACCTGTCCCTCTGACACCAGCAAGCCTGCTGGATGAAGTTCAGCCCAGTATCCATCACCACAGCCGGGCCAAGACCCTGTCCATTTGTCCTCCATGGACTCCTTTCCAAAGGGACTGGAAGTGGACAACTTTTCATTGGCCCCAAAATCTCAATGAAAAGTTTAGATAAGTGGACACCTGTAGCCAATGGCATGGGGTTGGAAATGGACACCTTGTCCAGTGGTTCTGGTTCTGTTCCCACACGTCTTCAAACGAGGGACGGGAAGCGGGTTCAGGTTCACGACTCTCGGTGAAGGTGTGGCGGTTTGTATGTGATCAGCGGATGCTTCTTCGTGTGATGATGAGTATTTCCAGCTGGATCCCGTAAGCCACAGGACGTCAACGCTGACATGAGGACATCTGTTTGTCCCGGGGTCAGGGTTCTTATTTCTGATGAAACATGAGTTCAGGTCTCATTCTGAGAAGCTGCCTGACTGATCGTGTAACAGCAGCACTTTGCTTTCCAGCTCTGAGCTCCATCACCGGCTGTTTCCAAAGGAAACATGGCAGATTCAGCAAAAGACCAAAAGAAGAGGAAGACGAGTCCCCATCAGAGACGTGAGAGAGGAGACTGGACGGAAGTAGGAGCATGTGGAGGCGCATTTCCTGTGGCGACCTGAAAATGGCCACCTTCCTCCAGCCAAGCAGCAGACGACTTTGTGAATGTAGAAGTGCAGATGGGGGCTGGTGACGCGACATTAGAAACTTCAGGATGTTCCATTGTTTTTTAGATAGGATGAAGCACGTTGTCTTTTTCTTTCCTAAAGCAGTAACAGTTCTGTCACCTGCAGCAACATCTCCAGACTCGCCCTCCTTCATCACCTACTGCGGTGGAAATGCCAAAATTCCCCCCAGCATCAGAACCAATCACATTTCTTGGAGTTCGTAGGACTTTCCAAATGCAAACAAAAAGGCAGGAGATGAAATGTTTTAATTTCTTCATAACGATCTCACTGATTTAACTATGAGTCAATGAACTTCATACGCATACATAACTGCATGTTATTTTTGTGTTGCTGATCATTTTAAATGAAACCCGCTGACTCTGGGATTGCTTTATATTCTGACTGAAATGATCATTTCATCTTCCGAAGATGGATTTACGACTAATAACGCAGGACGTAGGACACTGTAAAACCAGCAAAGCGCTGTGTTGAATGATTTTCTCACTCGATTGAATGGACTTTATCAGTTATCAGCCCATTCATGCGGGCCAGTTGGACATAATAATTGATCCATATCATTGATCAGCAGCATTAATACAGGAAGACTCCTGTCCTGACCTTAAATCCTCATAGTTTTGGTGCATTTTCAGGAAAAATGTGTTATGGACGCTGCTATGCGGTTGCTATGGATGCTGCTATGCGGTTGCTATAGATACTGCTATGTGTGCTATGGACGCTGCTATGCGGTTGCTATAGATACTGCTATGTGTGCTATGGACGCTGCTATGCGGTTGCTATAGATACTGCTATGTGTGCTATGGACGCTGCTATGCGGTTGCTATAGATACTGCTATGTGTGCTATGGACGCTGCTATGCGGTTGCTATAGATACTGCTATGTGTGCTATGGACGCTGCTATGCGGTTGCTATAGATACTGCTATGTGTGCTATGGATGCTGCTATGCGGTTGCTATAGATACTGCTATGTGTGCTATGGACGCTGCTATGCGGTTGCTATAGATACTGCTATGTGTGCTATGGATGCTGCTATGCGGTTGCTATAGATACTGCTATGTGTGCTATGGATGCTGCTATGCGGTTGCTATAGATACTGCTATGTGTGCTATGGACGCTGCTATGCGGTTGCTATAGATACTGCTATGTGTGCTATGGATGCTGCTATGCGGTTTCTATAGATACTGCTATGTGTGCTATGGACGCTGCTATGCGGTTGCTATAGATACTGCTATGTGTGCTATGGACGCTGCTATGCGGTTGCTATAGATACTGCTATGTGTGCTATGGACGCTGCTATGCGGTTGCTATAGATACTGCTATGTGTGCTATGGATGCTGCTATGCGGTTTCTATAGATACTGCTATGTGTGCTATGGACGCTGCTATGCGGTTGCTATAGATACTGCTATGTGTGCTATGGACGCTGCTATGCGGTTGCTATAGATACTGCTATGTGTGCTATGGATGCTGCTATGCGGTTTCTATAGATACTGCTATGTGTGCTATGGACGCTGCTATGCGGTTTCTATAGATACTGCTATGTGTTTGCTATGGACGCTGCTATGTGGTTGCTATGGACACTGCTATGTGGTTGCTATGGATACTGCTATGTGGTTGCTCTGGATACTGCTATGTGGTTGCTATGGATACTGCTATGCGGTTGCTATAGATACTGCTATGTGTTTGCTATGGACGCTGCTATGTGGTTGCTATGGATACTGCTATGTGGTTGCTCTGGATACTGCTATGTGGTTGCTATGGATACTGCTATGCGGTTGCTATAGATACTGCTATGTGTTTGCTATGGACGCTGCTATGTGGTTGCTATGGACACTGCTATGTGGTTGCTATGGATACTGCTATGTGGTTGCTATGGATACTGCTATGTGGTTGCTTTGGACACAGCTACTTGCATGGTGCATTCCAATTCTCTTTTGATCCCTCAGCTGAGAATGATCTTTGTTCCATTTTAAATTTCCGTCCACCAGCAGTATGACATGTGTAATGACATGTCTTTTAATACAGGAGGTTTTTCCTTCCTTCCTTTTTTGCCTTTTTTTTTTTTTGTCCATTTTTGAGTTGATGTTCTTTCTATCTTACTAATGTGAACGTCCATGGGGGCAGATCCTATTCGGCCATTTTTATTATTCTGCCAAACTTTGGCGCGTTTCTCCTCCTCCACCGTTAAACTTACTTCAACCGTTCACATCTCAAACCCTGCAGCTCCTTCGGGAGATGTGTGCTATGACTTTTGTCATTTCAAATCTTTGTAGTTTTTTAGATATTTAACATTTTGCAAACATTAATTCAGCCTTGTGATTGGATGAAAGTCCTTCAAACCAAATGTGCATAATGAGCTGAAAACTGCTTCAACAGGGTTTCAGAGCTCTGCACCAGTTTGCAGTGTCCAGTTCATAAAGTTCCCGTCCCCATTGTCTTTCCTGCTAAATGTTGGGCACGCTACTCCTCCTACACCTTTTGCCTCACTTCAACCATTCAAATATCAAACTGTTCAGCTCATTCAGGAGATATGTGCTGTGACTTTTGGTCTTTCTAACATGTAAACTTTTCAAGTTATTCACGTTATTGCCAAATGTTATAATCCTCTCCAGTGATTGGACATAATGGAATTCAGCTCAGTGATTAGTCTTTTTCCAAGGTGTGTAAGCGTTCTAGTGGTGTAGTGAGTAAAGTCAGTGTGCTTCAATGCAGAAGTTCACAGGTTCAAATCCCAATGTTTGGCAATCAATAAAAATGTTGGTTGTGTTGTTTTTTTTTTTTGTTGTTTTTTTTTGCAATTTCATTTCAATCATTCAGCATAGTTCAATAAAAATTCACATTTGCTATTCTTTCAATAATAGCTGGTTCTACTTTTAAATTGTATTTTCTATATAATGATAAAAACATCAATATTTAATATTTACACAGGTCTTTATGGACCATGTCCACATTAAAAGTTGCTTTGCTTTTATTTTATTTTATTTATTCAACCAAGCAGGACTGCATTAAAACACAGCGGTGCATCGTTCAGTTACCTTTACATAAGCCGTGCTCTGATGTTTTATGTCCAGTTTAAAAACTGCATACTACTGCTTTCTGTCAACAAGTTTTCCATTCTGATTTCACTTCATTAAAACTTCTGTCGTTTTATTGCGGCCTATAGGTGTGCATAGGGTTAGGGTTAGGCATGTGCTGGACTGTGATGTAACCCTGACAGACCTGTGGGCTGTGTCCTGACCTTAAACACAAAACTATGAATGTTGCAGATTGTGAATAATAAAAGTCTAAAGGTGGTTCGATTTGGGAATATACTTCCCACAACGCTGAAGGGAAAAAATACAAAGGCTGATTGTGTTAACCAGGTCTTCTATGTGCACTGAAGCTGAAGCTCTGAAGGTCTTTTGTCAATCAAGTGAAAACAATAAATAAATATATATGTGCTGATAAAAGGTAAACATGATGGTTCATTTGAGATATATAAACTATTATGACATAAAATGGTTGCTGCCTGGTCAAGCCGTTGGAAGAACAGTTTCTTAAATGACATTCAGATTGCACAGCCAAACTAGCCGTTACTTAGCAACTAAATATGTGGAGACAAAAAGTATGTTCCAGCTGAATCAACTGCTTCAGGCACTTCATGGACTCTCCTAGGTTTGCCATCCTGGTTCGATCCCCATTCACTTCATGGACTCTCCTAGGTTTGACGTCCTGGTTCGATCCCCATTCACCTCCTGGACTCTCCTTGGTTTGACGTCCTGGTTCGATCCCTATTCACCTCCTGGACTCTCCTTGGTTTGATGTCCTGGTTCGATCCCCATTTACTTCGTGGACTCTCCTAGGTTTGCCATCCTGGTTCGATCCCCATTCACTTCATGGACTCTCCTAGGTTTGACGTCCTGGTTCGATCCCCATTCACCTCCTGGACTCTCCTTGGTTTGACGTCCTGGTTCGATCCCCATTTACTTCGTGGACTCTCCTAGGTTTGCCATCCTGGTTCGATCCCCATTCGCTTCATGGACTCTCCTAGGTTTGACGTCCTGGTTCGATCCCCATTCACTTCATGGACTCTCCTAGGTTTGCCATCCTGGTTCGATCCCCATTCACCTCCTGGACTCTCCTAGGTTTGACGTCCTGGTTCGATCCCCATTCACTTCGTGGACTCTCCTTGGTTTGACGTCCTGGTTCGATCCCCATTCACCTCCTGGACTCTGTTCGGTTTGACTTCCTGGTTCGATCCTCATTCACCTCGTGGACTCTCCTAGGTTTGACGTCGTGGTTTTGACCCCTTGCCTGTCTTCTGGATCACCCCTTTAAGCTCGCCATCAGCTTGGCGAGATCATCGTTCGTCACCGTTTGTGAATAAACTCGTTCTAAATCTGATCTGTCTTGAGGAGTCCTAGGTTATACCAGGCCTCAAGTTGGGGCATGAAGAGCCTGGTGGCTAAGCCCTTGCTATGGGGCCCAGTTGGGCTCAGTCTGATAAGGCAACACGCCCCTCCAACCCCGCTTTGGGCTCGCCATCCACAGGCTTGGCAGTATATGTTAGAAGCGGAAGGCGGGAACCCTGGCGGTCCGATCCTTGAAACTGAGCTGGTGGGCGAGGTTGAGCGGTGCCAACTTGATGTAGTTGGACTCACCTCAGTGTTTGGGCTCTGGAACCATTCTTCTCGAAGGGCTGGACCTGCTTCCACTCCGGAGTTGTTCCCGGTGAGAAGGGCCGAGCAGGTGTGGGAAAATGTTTCATCAGTTTAACACGAAAAGAACTTTTATTTGGTATTAAAGAGGAATTAAACCTCCGCTGTAAGCGTAGGCATCGTGTCCACACCAGGGGTGTGTTTCCTAGACTCGTGTGTCTACTTTCCCACCACTTCATTTCAGCCTGGTGTGACTGGGAGGAATTTCAATAAATCCAGCGTTCCCCAGTGCTTTCATCCTTGTCAAGGCATTCGCCTGCCGCCGCTTCTCGCTGCCGCTTCTCGCCGCCTGCTAAGGATTGACAGATTGTTGCCACACTTGGTTTGTTCCGTTCTGCGGGAGGTTTCTCTCTGTTTTAGGGTCAGAATAGTTCATCCTGTCAGCGAGGAAAGAAACATAAGCTGCAGCAGGGCGTGAAGAGATGCACGATGAGGAGCAAGAGGTGAAGTCAAGCAACACAGGAGGAAGGAGGATGGAAAAAAGAGATGGATTAAGAACTGTTTGTTGCATGGCAACTGAAATAATACATGGAAATGTTTGGAGATTTTATAGAAAAGACTTCCATGAATAATGGCTCAGGTTACGATCAGTTTCTCCTCAGTTGATAAAAAGTCCAACATGTTCAGCTTCCACCGTCTGAAGTCAGATTTCCACGCTGTGTTCTAGAACCAGAAGCCCTGCGATGGGATGTTTCCGTTTCGCCACGGTGGCGCCGGTTGCCTTCACACACCTCACTCTCATAGGAAGAAATGATTTGCTGAGCTTTGGATGAAAAGTCTGCAATAATATAGAAATTAGTTCAGAAACCTTTTATTTCCGATCTTATGATGGGACAAACGAGCGTCTGAGGACCGCCTTAAAGCGACAGCTTAGAAACTGAACAGTGGACATTAAACATATTCATATTCCTGCTTTGTGATGTTTAAGACTTTTTGGATGTGTGAAAGCAGCCAGACGATACATGATGACTGAACTACACAAGCAGCTCGGCAACACCAATGAAACTCTGGAAAATGCCATGGAGGAATAAGATTTGTTCCAGAAACTCCAAGCAAAACTTTTTAAAACTCAAGCAAAAAACAACAATTAAAACCAAAACTTTCCAAAACTTAAGCAAAATAAATGATCTCAAAATCAAAAATGATCAATCATCATGAAAACTATTAGGCTTTTATTTAGTTAAATTGAGTAGTTTTGTTTACAGTTCCCTCTTCCTCTTTCTCTCTTCTCGCTATTTTGGTTGCCCTTCACAGTCTTTGGGTTTGATTCACGATTATTTGGTTTCATTTCTGACACAAACCTTTCATGGGCGGGCTCTGTCAGGGGCGCATTCCGATTGGCTGGTGAGTCTTGGAGTGAGAAGAGCGAGAAGCGAGAAAGAGGAAGAGGAAACTGCAATCAAAACTACTCAATTTAACTAAATAAAAGCCTAATAGTTTTCATGATGATTGATCATTTTTGATTTTGAGATCATTTATTTTGCTTGAGTTTTAAAAAGTTTTGCTTGGAGATTCTGAAACAAATCTGATTCCATAAATCTGAGGGCCAAATAGAGGAAATAAAAAATAAAAATAAAAGTAATACACGTAGAGACTCGCGCTGAAGAATCTGTGTGGAAACAATGTCAAACGACCCGCAAAACCTACAGAAACGGAGGATCCTGGGGGGAGAGACAACTTGCTTCAACGTAAAGGACGGAGCAGACTTATCTGACTGACACTTTTCCCAACTTCTGGACGTTTGTCAGAACCCCATCCTGATGGAAGAACTCGCCCCCCATGCCACGCCACGTCCCACACACCATGCCTGCCGCTGCCCCGCTATTATGCTAATCTGTTTAAACCGAGATAAATAAAGTTTATCTTAGCAAGATGACTTGAGTTCACTTTCCTGTCGATTTAAAATGATTGCTCTCTCTGAAATGAGAGGGCTGCAGATTCTGCAATCCAAGGAAATGATGTGTATCATAAGCCGCCTAGGAAAGAGAGGCGGAGTGTTGACTGCAATATGAAATACAAAACGATGAAATCAACATGTGTTGCCATGGAGGGAGTTTTGGAAAGTGTTGCGGCTGAAAGGCGAGAATGTGACCTGTATGCTTCTACAGAGCACAAGGTTGGAAGGTTTACTTGTTAAGCAACCATAAAACCCTCTGAATGGGCGCAGACTTCCTAAATGCATGTTCCTGTTTACCAGTCACTGAAGGTGAGATGAATACAAAACATGAAAACAGACAAACAACCGTTAGAAGAAACGCTGAGAAGGATCGTTATCACCATGGAAACGCTGCATGAAGGCCGACATGTGAAGCAGCATGTGATCCCAACCAATCATCACAACGATGATTGGTCCGGTCTACACGACCTCCACCGTCCGGTCCGGTCCGGTCTGGTCCGGTCTACACGACCTCCACCGTCCAGTCCGGTCTGGTCCGGTCTGGTCCGGTCTACACGACCTCCACCGTCCGGTCCGGTCCGGTCTGGTCCGGTCTACACGACCTCCACCGTCCAGTCCGGTCTGGTCCGGTCTGGTCCGGTCTACACGACCTCCACCGTCCAGTCCGGTCTGGTCCGGTCTGGTCCGGTCTACACGACCTCCACCGTCCGGTCCGGTCCGGTCTGGTCCGGTCTACACGACCTCCACCGTCCAGTCCGGTCTGGTCCGGTCTGGTCCGGTCTACACGACCTCCACCGTCCGGTCCGGTCCGGTCTGGTCCGGTCTACACGACCTCCACCGTCCAGTCCGGTCTGGTCCGGTCTGGTCCGGTCTACACGACCTCCACCGTCCGGTCCGGTCCGGTCTGGTCCGGTCTACACGACCTCCACCGTCCAGTCCGGTCTGGTCCGGTCTGGTCCGGTCTACACGACCTCCACCGTCCGGTCCGGTCTGGTCCGGTCCGGT
>NC_136615.1:36984548-37262048 GCF_933228915.1 Telmatherina bonti
TTGTGTTGTTTAATTCTTACTGCTGGGGAGTTGTATAAGGTCAGAATGGGGTTTTGGGTGGGCGGCAGCAGGTGGGAAGCTGCAGAAAAGTGTGTAGGACTACAATTCTTCCTCCTGGTCCCAACCCTGAGTTGTCAATTTAGCTGACTAATAAAAGAGTCCATATTGCTAGATAAGAGAGCGGCTCCATCCAACGTGGGATGGATGCCATCTCTCCTAATAAGACCAGGCTTTCCCCAAAAAGCGCTCCAATTATCTATAAAACCCACGTTGTTATCGGGACACCACCTAGACAACCAGCGGTTGAAGGATGACATGCGGCTAAACATGTCATCGCTGATTAAATTTGGCAAGGGACCAGAGAAAACTACGGAGTCCGACATGCTCTTGGCAAAGTTACACACCGAAGCAACATTAATTTTAGTGACCTCCGATTGGCGTAACCGGGTGTCGTTACCGCCGACGTGAATTACAATCTTACGGTATTTACGTTTAGCCTTAGCCAGCAGTTTCAAATACGATTCGACGTTGCCCGCTCTGGCCCCAGGAATGCATTTGACTATGGTCCCCGGTGTCTCTAGAGCCACGTTTCTGACTATGGAACTACCTATAATCAGGGTTTCTGCCTCAGCGGGTGTGTCGCCGAGCGGGGAAAATCTGTTAGAAACGTGAACAGGTCGGTGGTGGCCAGTGGGTTTTGGTTTGGGGCTACGCTTCCGCCTGACCGTCGTCCAGCTCGCCTCGGCTCCCGGCTGCACGGGAACTGCTGAGGGACGGCTCGGGATGGCTGCCCGGGCTGGTAGCTCCGCACTGGCTAATGGGGGCTTGCTGACTAACTGCTTCCCTGAGTGCGGAGCTGGGCTTCTAACTCACAGAGCCTCGCCTCCAAGGCTGCCAAGCTGCTACACTTAATACACCTACCGTTATCACTAAAGGAGGCGGAGGAGTAGCTAAACATCAGACACACCGAGCAAGAAAAGGCAGGGGACCGGGGTGTGGGAAGAGAGCTAGCAGCCATGCTAAAACCGAGTGCTTGGGCTGTTTAAGTCAAGTAAACAGAAAGCCAAAGATCCCAAAAATAAATGCAATATATAGAACAGTGGTTTGGGAAGATATTGTGCGCTAAAGTGAGTGGTTGGTTAACAATAGATAGAAGTTAGAAAGAAATTAAAGGAGGCAACGGCTCTTAGCAATCCGCAGTGATACACGCTAGGCAAACAGGATATGACATAATACGTTACCACAACGTCAGCCGTCAACTGAGCCTCAGCATGTCCAAATCTCCACAGAGTGGAGACTTCAAAAACCACTCATTAAAAGCCAATTTAAATAGGGACCCTCCCAACCGCCTTCCCTTTAGAAGGCTAATCCAGCCTCTATCCTGAATCCTACCTGGTCAGTAGACCCGGACAGTGTTAAGTAGACCAGGACAGTGGTCAGTAGACCAGGACAGTGTTAAGTAGACCAGGACAGTGGTCAGTAGACCAGGACAGTGTTAAGTAGACCAGGACAGTGGTCAGTAGACCAGGACAGTGTTAAGTAGACCAGGACAGTGGTCAGTAGACCAGGACAGTGTTAAGTAGACCAGGACAGTGGTCAGTAGACCAGGACAGTGTTAAGTAGACCAGGACAGTGGTCAGTAGACCAGGACAGTGGTCAGTAGACCAGGACAGAGGTAAGTAGACCAGGACAGTGGTCAGTAGACCAGGACAGAGGTAAGTAGACCAGGACAGTGGTCAGTAGACCAGGACAGTGGTCAGTAGACCAGGACAGTGTTAAGTAGACCAGGACAGTGGTCAGTAGACCAGGACAGAGGTAAGTAGACCAGGACAGTGGTCAGTAGACCAGGACAGAGGTAAGTAGACCAGGACAGTGGTCAGTAGACCAGGACAGAGGTAAGTAGACCAGGACAGTGGTCAGTAGACCAGGACAGAGGTAAGTAGACCAGGACAGAGGTAAGTAGACCAGGACAGTGGTCAGTAGACCAGGACAGAGGTAAGTAGACCAGGACAGTGGTCAATAGACCAGGACAGTGTTAAGTAGACCAGGACAGTGGTCAGTAGACCAGGACAGAGGTAAGTAGACTAGGACAGTGGTCAGTAGACCAGGACAGAGGTAAGTAGACCAGGACAGTGGTCAGTAGACCAGGACAGAGGTCAGTAGACCAGGACAGTGGTCAGTAGACCAGGACAGAGGTAAGTAGACCAGGACAGAGGTCAGTAGACCAGGACAAAGGTAAGTAGACCAGGACAGTGGTCAGTAGACCAGGACAAAGGTAAGTAGACCAGGACAGTGGTCAGTAGACCAGGACAGTGTTAAGTAGACCAGGACAGAGGTAAGTAGACCAGGACAGTGGTCAGTAGACCAGGACAGTGGTCAGTAGACCAGGACAGAGGTAAGTAGACTGGGACAGTGGTCAGTAGACCAGGACAGAGTTATGTAGACCAGGACAGAGTTAAGTAGACCAGGACAGTGGTCAGTAGACCAGGACAGTGGTCAGTAGACCAGGAAAGAGTTAAGTAGACCAGGACAGTGGTCAGTAGACCAGGAAAGAGTTAAGTAGACCAGGACAGTGGTCAGTAGACCAGGACAGAGTTAAGTAGACCAGGACAGTGGTCAGTAGACCAGGACAGTGGTCAGTAGACCAGGATAGAGGTAAGTAGACTAGGACAGTGGTCAGTAGACCAGGACAGTGGTCAGTAGACCAGGACAGGGGTAAGTAGACCAGGACAGGGGTAAGTAGACCTGGAAAGAGGTAAGTACATCAGAACAGTTGTTCGTAGACCAGGGCTGAAGTAAGTAAACCAGGACAGAGATAAGATCACAAGGACAAAGGTCGGTAGACCAGGACAGAGTTAAGTAGACCAGGACAAAAGTCAGTAGACCAGGACAGAGTTAAGTAGACCAGGACAGGGGTCAGTAGACCAGGAAAAAGGTAAATAGACTGGAAAGAGGTAAGTACATCAGAACCGTCCAGGTGACGGTAGGACGCAGTCTCACAGCGACCCGTCCAGGTGTCGGTAGGACGCAGTCTCACAGCGACCCGTCCAGGTGACGGTAGCACGTGGTCTCACCGCGACCCGTCCAGGTGACGGTAGCACGTGGTCTCACCGCGACCCGTCCAGGTGACGGTAGGACGTGGTCTCACAGCGACCCGTCCAGGTGACGGTAGGACGTGGTCTCACCGCGACCCGTCCAGGTGACGGTAGCACGTGGTCTCACCGCGACCCGTCCAGGTGACGGTAGGACGTGGTCTCACCGCGACCCGTCCAGGTGACGGTAGCACGTGGTCTCACCGCGACCCGTCCAGGTGACGGTAGGACGTGGTCTCACAGCGACCCGTCCAGGTGACGGTAGCACGTGGTCTCACCGCGACCCGTCCAGGTGACGGTAGGACGTGGTCTCACCGCGACCCGTCCAGGTGACGGTAGGACGCGGTCTCACAGCGACCCGTCCAGGTGACGGTAGGACGCGGTCTCACAGCGACCCGTCCAGGTGACGGTAGGACGTGGTCTCACCGCGACCCGTCCAGGTGACGGTAGGACGCAGTCTCACAGCGACCCGTCCAGGTGTCGGTAGGACGCAGTCTCACAGCGACCCGTCCAGGTGACGGTAGCACGTGGTCTCACCGCGACCCGTCCAGGTGACGGTAGGACGTGGTCTCACCGCGACCCGTCCAGGTGACGGTAGGACGTGGTCTCACCGCGACCCGTCCAGGTGACGGTAGGACGTGGTCTCACAGCGACCCGTCCAGGTGACGGTAGGACGTGGTCTCACCGCGACCCGTCCAGGTGACGGTAGGACGTGGTCTCACCGCGACCCGTCCAGGTGACGGTAGGACGTGGTCTCACAGCGACCCGTCCAGGTGACGGTAGGACGTGGTCTCACCGCGACCCGTCCAGGTGACGGTAGGACGTGGTCTCACCGCGACCCGTCCAGGTGACGGTAGGACGCGGTCTCACAGCGACCCGTCCAGGTGACGGTAGGACGCGGTCTCACAGCGACCCGTCCAGGTGACGGTAGGACGCGGTCTCACAGCGACCCGTCCAGGTGACGGTAGGACGTGGTCTCACAGCTACCCGTCCAGGTGACGGTAGGACGTGGTCTCACCGCGACCCGTCCAGGTGACGGTAGGACGTGGTCTCACCGCGACCCGTCCAGGTGACGGTAGGACGTGGTCTCACCGCGACCCGTCCAGGTGACGGTAGGATGTGGTCTCACAGCTACCCGTCCAGGTGTCGGTAGGATGTGGTCTCACAGCGACCCGTCCAGGTGATGGTAGGATGTGGTCTCAGCAGGATGAACTGCAGGAACACTTTGTGTAAATCGATACTTAAACACAAATGAAAGTGAAAATGTGTGAACGTTCTGATGTGACAGCTGAGGGTAACACGCCATCCTGCGGTTGTGTAAATGTTGCAAGTGTCGTGTAGGTGTGTGCCTACCAGGCTCCCGTAGCAACAGCTGAGACATGGCCTGCGAGCTGCCGGCTGAGTTCTCTGCAACACACTGATAAAAGCCCTCATCTGACTTCACCAATCCCAGAATCTGCAGGTTACTGCCGTCCTGAGGGGAAACATTCCAACATGCAGACAGAAAGCGTTAACTGGGATGGAAATGTCAGGAACAGCATGAAACCAGTACAGAGCAACCAGCTGATGGTGGACATGTGTTGTGTATAATCATCAAGGTGAGATTCTTCCTTCATCACGTTTCATGCTCCATGTATGTCTTCATACGTGCTGCCGTGTTCTGCTGGAGCAGCAGGTCCTCCCACACGTCTTCCTAGTTTCAACAACTCACCACTATTTGAAAATAGTCACTGGGGATGACCTCCTCGCCGTTCTTCATCCAGCGGACGGTTGGCTGAGGGTTTCCCGTCACAGCACATTCCAGCTCAATGTCGGTGGACTCGTAGGCGTATGTGTTGGTCGGGTAGTTCAGGAACTGCGGCGCTGCTGCAGAGACACATGCAATCACAGGCCTCGCCGTTATTTACCTTCCCTCAGGACTGGGCTGCACATCAGTAGCTTTCCACAGCAGCATCAGTTCATTACAAACTAGTTCGCCCAATTCACACGCTGAGCCGTCGGCTTCTGACCAGCCAGGTAGACGTGTTGGAATGCAGCTCTACACAAGCGTCTGTTCATGCTCAGCTGCCTCGGCTCTGGTTCTAGCACTAATAAAACACTGAAAGGCTTTCAGTCTGTTAGTCCAAGCGGCTGATGGGAAAGCTTGGAAAGATTATCAGGTACACACCGAAAGCAGAACTTCAAAGAAGGTGCTCGTCACACAATGCTAAGTTTGCTCAGGTAAAACAGAACATGAAGGCAACACAAATGGTTTAATGTCATGAAATATCTTCTAAGCAATATTTCTTAATTCTGAAATCCACATGTGGCTGGCAGTTTGTGACAGTATGAGACAGGAGAGTACATTCCAGTCAGATAAAAGCTCCGTATCACAGTTTACGTGCAGCGCATCATGACTACATCAGTGAACATGTGTAACGTGTTCCGTAGCTCAGGAGAGGAAGGTGTTGGACACATCAAGAGCTTTTCTTTAAAGGTGAATTAATCCTTCTGAATTACAGTATTCTCCTCTGGGTTTACATGCAGCACAACCCTACAGGACATAAAGAAACTTCACTTCCTGCCCCTCATTTTTCAGAGTTAACATGGAGTCGCCACGATGTCGCACGATGTCGCACGATGTCGCACGATGTTGCACGATGTCGCACGATGTCGCACGATGTCACAAGATGTCGCACAATGTCACACGATGTCGCACGATGTCGCACGATGTCACAAGATGTCGCACAATGTCACACGATGTCGCACGATGTCGCACAATGTCACAAGATGTCGCACAATGTCACATGATGTCGCACGATGTCGCACAATGTCACAAGATGTCGCACAATGTCACATGATGTCGCACAATGTCGCACGATGTCACAAGATGTCGCACAATGTCACATGATGTCGCACGATGTCGCACGATGTCACATGATGTCGCACGATGTCGCACGATGTCACAAGATGTCGCACAATGTCACATGATGTCGCACGATGTCACAAGATGTCGCACAATGTCACATGAAGTCGCACGATGTCGCACGATGTCACAAGATGTCGCACAATGTCACATGATGTCGCACGATGTCACATGATGTCGCACGATGTCACAAGATGTCGCACAATGTCACATGAAGTCGCACGATGTCGCACGATGTCACAAGATGTCGCACAATGTCACATGATGTCGCACGATGTTGCACGATGTCACAAGATGTCGCACAATGTCACATGATGTCGCACGATGTCGCACGATGTCACAAGATGTCGCACAATGTCACATGATGTCGCACAATATCACACAATGTCGCACGATGTCGCACAATGTCACATGATGTCGCACGATGTCGCACGATGTCACATGATGTCGCACAATATCACAAGATGTCGCACGATGTCGCACAATGTCACAAGATGTCGCACAATGTCACATGATGTCGCACGATGTCGCACGATGTCACATGATGTCGCACAATATCACACGATGTCGCACGATGTCGCACAATGTCACATGATGTTGCACGATGTCACATGATGTCACACGATGTCGCACGGTGTCGCACGATGTCACATGATGTCACACAATATCACACGATGTCGCACGATGTCGCACAATGTCACATGATGTCGCACGATGTCACATGATGTCACACGATGTCGCACGATGTCACATGATGTCGCACAATATCACACGATGTCGCACGATGTCGCACAATGTCACATGATGTCTCACGATGTCGCACAATGTCACATGATGTCCCACGATGTAACACAACGTCGCAGAATGTAACACGATGTGGCGCAATGTTGCACAATGTAACACGATGTCGCATGATGTCGCACGATGTAAAACGATGTCGGGCAATGCCGTGCGATGTCGCACGATGTCACACGATGTCGCACGATGTCGCACGATGTTGCACGATGTTGCACGATGTTGCATGATGTCACACCGATGTTGCACGATGTCGCACAATGTCGCACGATGTCCCGCGATGTCGGGCGATGTCGCAAAATTTAACACGACGTCCCGCGACATCGCACGATGTAACAAGATGTCGCACAATGTAACAAGATGTCGCACGATGTCACACGATGTCGCACAATGTCACAACATGTCGCGCAATGTCGAACGATGTCACACAATGTGGAACAATGTCATACGATGTCGTACAATGTTGCACGATGTAACACGATGTCGCACGATGTTGCACAATGTCGCACGATGTCGTGCGATGTCACATGATGTCCCACGATGTAAGACAACGTTGCACGACATCCCGCGATGTTGCGCAATGTTGCACGATGTAACACAATGTAATACGACGTCACACGATGTCCCATGATGTCCAATGATGTTGCACGATGTCGCACGACGTCCCACGATACCACACAATGTGGCACGATGTCGCACGATGTCATACGATGCCAAATGATGTCAAACGATGTCGCACAATGTCATACGATGTCACACGATATCGCATGATGTCGCGCAATGTCGCGCAATGTCGCACGATGTCGCTCGATGTCGCTCGATGTCGCACAATGTCGCACAATGTAACACAATGTAATACGATGTAATACAACATCACACGATGTCGCACGATGTAACACGATGTCGCACGATGTCGGACGATGTCGCACAATGTCACACGATATCACACAATGTGGCACGATGTCGCACAATGTCGCACGATGTCGCTCGATGTCGCTCGATGTCGCACGATGTCACACAATGTAACAAAATGTAACAATGTCGCACGATGTCAAACGATGTCAAACGATGTCGACAATGTCATACGATGTCACACGATATCGCATGATGTCGCACAGTGTCGCACGATGTCGCACGATGTCACACAATGTAACACGATGTCGCACGATGTCGCACGATGTCACACGATGTCACACAATGTCGCACGATGTCGCACGATGTCGCACGATGTCACACAATGTAACACAATGTAACACGATGTCGCACGATGTCGCACGATGTCACACGATGTCACACGATATCACACGATGTCACACGATGTCGCACTATGTCACCAGCCCAACACAGACCAGACATGTTTCAGGGCCAGAGCAGCAACAGAAGCCAGGAAAGACGGAAAAAATCAGCTGAAAACTGAAGTGAGGGAGGGCACACAGGGAGACAAAACAGACGTGGAACACTTTAACGTGGGAAGATAAATACATCCAGGTGGAATCAATAAAGCGAACGGAAGAGAAGATAAGTATGACAGAAGAAAAGGAGTCGGATACATGCAGACAGTAAGAGGATGCTAGCCTCCCATCCATACGCCGTTATGTGAAGGCGCAACTTTATCGCTGCATTAATACTCTAATTGAGAGATAACAATTTACTTTTAAGCACAAGAGTCTGTACATGGCGATGCCGACAACACAGCTTCCAGGAATTAGTCAGGTGCCACAGACACAGAAAAGCAATCTGCAAGCATTCCTGTCCCTTGTTAGCCGCAGCGTTAGCACAGCTGATCAACTGTTCCCATCAGCTGTGTGGTTTAAACTGGCTCAGATATATATTGAGTTTATGTCGAGTTTATTTTGGTTTTACTTATTGAATCTTAAACAAGGCTAGCAGTTGATCATTTAACAATGTAGCTATGTTAACTAGCATGGTCGCTGTCATGTGTGACGGGTTTCTGGCAGTTTCTGTCGCACAGACGCATTGCATGCCGCTTCGCTGCCATGTTGATCCTGGGAATTACTGCTTACAGTAAAGATGCTTGATATTAGTCTCTATAAATAACTTGTTAGTCATAATGTAGCCAATGATGGATCCTTTAGCCCGATTTCAGGCATAAGCTGAAAGCATCTGAATGATCCTGGATCCTTTTCAGTGTTAGAGCAATTATTAAAATTCATGTTCATGGTTTTGATTGTGCATTTCTTAAAAACATTTAATAAGTTGTTAGTTGTCGGAGTATGATCTTTCAAAATTCTGTACAATCAACTTCCTGTACGACGTAGTGCAAATATCTGTAAGGACAAAATGAATCTCCTGACTAACACAGTCACAGTAGTCTGTCAGTAGTCTGTCAGTAGTCTGACAGCAGTCTGCCAGCAGTCTGTCAGTAGTCTGTCAGTAGTCTTTAAACAGTTTGTCAGCAGTCTGTCAGTAGTCTTTAAACAGTCTGTCAGCAGTCTGTCAGTAGTCTTTAAACAGTCTGTCAGCAGTCTGTCAGTAGTCTGTCAACAGTCTGTCAACAGTCTGTCAGTAGTCTGTCAACAGTCTGTCAGTAGTCTGTCAACAGTCTGTCAACAGTCTGTCAGTAGTCTGTCAGTAGTCTGTCAACAGTCTGTCAACAGTCTGTCAGTAGTCTGTCAACAGTCTGTCAGTAGTCTGTCAACAGTCTGTCAACAGTCTGTCAGTAGTCTGTCAGTAGTCTTTAAACAGTCTGTCAGCAGTCTGTCAGTAGTCTTTAAACAGTCTGTCAGTAGTCTGTCAGTAGTCTGTCAGTAGTCTTTAAACAGTCTGTCAGTAGTCTGTCAGTAGTCTGTCAACAGTCTGTCAGTAGTCTGTCAGCAGTCTGTCAGTAGTCTGTCAGCAGTCTGTCAGTAGTCTGTCAGTAGTCTGTCAGTAGTCTTTAAATAGTCTGTCAGTAGTCTGTCAACAGTCTGTCAGTAGTCTTTAAACAGTCTGTCAGTAGTCTGTTAGTAGTCTTTAAACAGTCTGTCAGTAGTCTGTCAGTAGTATTTAAACAGTCTGTCAGTAGTCTGTTAGTAGTCTTTAAACAGTCTGTCAACAGTCTGTCAGTAGTCTTTAAACAGTCTGTCAGTAGTCTGTCAACAGTCTGTCAGTAGTCTTTAAACAGTCTGTCAGTAGTCTGTTAGTAGTCTTTAAACAGTCTGTCAACAGTCTGTCAGTAGTCTTTAAACAGTCTGTCAGTAGTCTGTCAGTAGTCTGTCAGTAGTCTTTAAACAGTCTGTCAGCAGTCTGTCAGTAGTCTTTAAACAGTCTGTCAGTAGTCTGTCAGTAGTCTTTAAACAGTCTGTCAGTAGTCTGTCAGTAGTCTGTCAACAGTCTGTCAGTAGTGTGTCAGCAGTCTGTCAGCAGTCTGTCAGTAGTCTGTCAGCAGTCTGTCAGTAGTCTTTAAATAGTCTGTCAGTAGTCTGTCAGTAGTATGTCAGTAGTCTGTCAGCAGTCTGTCAGTAGTCTGTCAACAGTCTGTCAGTAGTCTGTCGACAGTCTGTCAGCAGTCTGTCAGTAGTCTGTCAGTAGTCTTTAAACAGTCTGTCAGCAGTCTGTCAGTAGTCTGTCAACAGTCTGTCAACAGTCTGTCAGTAGTCTGTCAACAGTCTGTCAGTAGTCTGTCAGTAGTCTGTCAACAGTCTGTCAGCAGTCTGTCAGTAGTCTGTCAGTAGTCTTTAAACAGTCTGTCAGCAGTCTGTCAGTAGTCTGTCAACAGTCTGTCAACAGTCTGTCAGTAGTCTGTCAACAGTCTGTCAGTAGTCTGTCAACAGTCTGTCAACAGTCTGTCAGTAGTCTGTCAGTAGTCTGTCAACAGTCTGTCAACAGTCTGTCAGTAGTCTGTCAACAGTCTGTCAGTAGTCTGTCAACAGTCTGTCAACAGTCTGTCAGTAGTCTGTCAGTAGTCTTTAAACAGTCTGTCAGCAGTCTGTCAGTAGTCTTTAAACAGTCTGTCAGTAGTCTGTCAGTAGTCTGTCAGTAGTCTTTAAACAGTCTGTCAGTAGTCTGTCAGTAGTCTGTCAACAGTCTGTCAGTAGTCTGTCAGCAGTCTGTCAGCAGTCTGTCAGTAGTCTGTCAGCAGTCTGTCAGTAGTCTGTCAGTAGTCTGTCAGTAGTCTTTAAATAGTCTGTCAGTAGTCTGTCAACAGTCTGTCAGTAGTCTTTAAACAGTCTGTCAGTAGTCTGTTAGTAGTCTTTAAACAGTCTGTCAGTAGTCTGTCAGTAGTCTTTAAACAGTCTGTCAACAGTCTGTCAGTAGTCTTTAAACAGTCTGTCAGTAGTCTGTCAGTAGTCTGTCAGTAGTCTTTAAACAGTCTGTCAGTAGTCTGTCAGTAGTCTTTAAACAGTCTGTCAGTAGTCTGTCAGTAGTCTGTCAACAGTCTGTCAGTAGTCTGTCAGCAGTCTGTCAGCAGTCTGTAAGTAGTCTGTCAGCAGTCTGTCAGTAGTCTTTAAATAGTCTGTCAGTAGTCTGTCAGTAGTATGTCAGTAGTCTGTCAGCAGTCTGTCAGTAGTCTGTCAACAGTCTGTCAGTAGTCTGTCGACAGTCTGTCAGTAGTCTGTCAACAGTCTGTCAGCAGTCTGTCAGTAGTCTGTCAGTAGTCTTTAAACAATCTGTCAGCAGTCTGTCAGTGGTCTTTAAATAGTCTGTCAGTAGTCTGTCAACAGTCTGTCAGTAGTCTGTCAGTAGTCTGTCAGTAGTCTTTAAACAGTCTGTCAGCAGTCTGTCAACAGTCTGTCAGTAGTCTGTCAACAGTCTGTCAGCAGTCTGTCAGCAGTCTGTCAGTAGTCTGTCAGTAGTCTGTCAATAGTCTTTAAACAGTCTGTCAGCAGTCTGTCAACAGTCTGTCAGTAGTCTGTCAGTAGTCTTTAAACAGTCTGTCAGTAGTCTGTCAACAGTCTGTCAGTAGTCTGTCAGTAGTCTTTAAACAGTCTGTCAGTAGTCTGTCAACAGTCTGTCAGTAGTCTGTCAGTAGTCTGTCAACAGTCTGTCAACAGTCTGTCAGTAGTCTGTCAGTAGTCTTTAAACAGTCTGTCAGCAGTCTGTCAACAGTCTGTCAGTAGTCTGTCAGTAGTCTGTCAACAGTCTGTCAACAGTCTGTCAGTAGTCTGTCAGCAGTCTGTCAGTAGTCTGTCAGCAGTCTGTCAGTAGTCTGTCAGTAGTCTGTCAGTAGTCTTTAAACAGTCTGTCAGCAGTCTGTCAACAGTCTGTCAGTAGTCTGTCAGTAGTCTGTCAACAGTCTGTCAACAGTCTGTCAGTAGTCTGTCAGCAGTCTGTCAGTAGTCTTTAAACAGTCTGTCAGCAGTCTGTCAGTAGTCTTTAAACAGTCTGTCAGCAGTCTGTCAGTAGTCTTTAAACAGTCTGTCAGCAGTCTGTCAGTAGTCTGTCAACAGTCTGTCAGTAGTCTGTCAGTAGTCTGTCAACAGTCTGTCAACAGTCTGTCAGTAGTCTGTCAGTAGTCTTTAAACAGTCTGTCAGCAGTCTGTCAACAGTCTGTCAGTAGTCTGTCAGCAGTCTGTCAGTAGTCTTTAAATAGTCTGTCAGTAGTCTGTCAACAGTCTGTCAGTAGTCTGTCAACAGTCTGTCAGTAGTATGTCAGTAGTCTGTCAGCAGTCTGTCAGCAGTCTGTCAGTAGTCTGTCGTAGTCTGTCAATAGTCTTTAAACAGTCTGTCAGCAGTCTGTCAACAGTCTGTCAGTAGTCTGTCAGTAGTCTGTCAACAGTCTGTCAGTAGTCTGTCAGTAGTCTGTCAACAGTCTGACAGCAGTCTGACAGTAGTCTGTCAGTAGTCTGTCAATGGTCTGTCAGTAGTCTGTCAACAGTCTGTCAGTAGTCTGTCAGCAGTCATTCAGTAGTCTGTCAACAGTCTGTCAGTAGTCTGTCAGTATTCTTTAAACAGTCTGTCAGTAGTCTGTCAGTAGTCTCTCAGTAGTCTGTCAGTAGTATTTAAACAGTCTGTCAGTAGTCTGTCAACAGTCTGTCAGCAGTCTGTCAGTAGTCTGTCAGTAGTCTGTCAGTAGTCTTTAAACAGTCTGTCAACAGTCTGTCAGTAGTCTTTAAACAGTCTGTCAGTAGTCTGTCAGTAGTCTGTCAGTAGTCTTTAAACAGTCTGTCAGTAGTCTGTCAGTAGTCTGTCAACAGTCTGTCAGTAGTCTGTCAGCAGTCTGTCAGCAGTCTGTCAGTAGTCTGTCAGCAGTCTGTCAGTAGTCTGTCAGTAGTCTGTCAGTAGTCTTTAAATAGTCTGTCAGTAGTCTGTCAACAGTCTGTCAGTAGTCTTTAAACAGTCTGTCAGTAGTCTGTTAGTAGTCTTTAAACAGTCTGTCAGTAGTCTGTCAGTAGTCTTTAAAAAGTCTGTCAACAGTCTGTCAGTAGTCTTTAAACAGTCTGTCAGTAGTCTGTCAGTAGTCTGTCAGTAGTCTTTAAACAGTCTGTCAGCAGTCTGTCAGTAGTCTTTAAACCGTCTGTCAGTAGTCTGTCAGTAGTCTGTCAGTAGTCTTTAAACAGTCTGTCAGTAGTCTGTCAGTAGTCTGTCAACAGTCTGTCAGTAGTCTGTCAGCAGTCTGTCAGCAGTCTGTCAGTAGTCTGTCAGCAGTCTGTCAGTAGTCTTTAAATAGTCTGTCAGTAGTCTGTCAGTAGTATGTCAGTAGTCTGTCAGCAGTCTGTCAGTAGTCTGTCAACAGTCTGTCAGTAGTCTGTCGACAGTCTGTCAGTAGTCTGTCAACAGTCTGTCAGCAGTCTGTCAGTAGTCTGTCAGTAGTCTTTAAACAGTCTGTCAGCAGTCTGTCAGTGGTCTTTAAATAGTCTGTCAGTAGTCTGTCAACAGTCTGTCAGTAGTCTGTCAGTAGTCTGTCAGTAGTCTTTAAACAGTCTGTCAGCAGTCTGTCAACAGTCTGTCAGTAGTCTGTCAACAGTCTGTCAGCAGTCTGTCAGCAGTCTGTCAGTAGTCTGTCAGTAGTCTGTCAATAGTCTTTAAACAGTCTGTCAGCAGTCTGTCAACAGTCTGTCAGTAGTCTGTCAGTAGTCTTTAAACAGTCTGTCAGTAGTCTGTCAACAGTCTGTCAGTAGTCTGTCAGTAGTCTTTAAACAGTCTGTCAGTAGTCTGTCAACAGTCTGTCAGTAGTCTGTCAGTAGTCTGTCAACAGTCTGTCAACAGTCTGTCAGTAGTCTGTCAGTAGTCTTTAAACAGTCTGTCAGCAGTCTGTCAACAGTCTGTCAGTAGTCTGTCAGTAGTCTGTCAACAGTCTGTCAACAGTCTGTCAGTAGTCTGTCAGCAGTCTGTCAGTAGTCTGTCAGCAGTCTGTCAGTAGTCTGTCAGTAGTCTGTCAGTAGTCTTTAAACAGTCTGTCAGCAGTCTGTCAACAGTCTGTCAGTAGTCTGTCAGTAGTCTGTCAACAGTCTGTCAACAGTCTGTCAGTAGTCTGTCAGCAGTCTGTCAGTAGTCTTTAAACAGTCTGTCAGCAGTCTGTCAGTAGTCTTTAAACAGTCTGTCAGCAGTCTGTCAGTAGTCTTTAAACAGTCTGTCAGCAGTCTGTCAGTAGTCTGTCAACAGTCTGTCAGTAGTCTGTCAGTAGTCTGTCAACAGTCTGTCAACAGTCTGTCAGTAGTCTGTCAGTAGTCTTTAAACAGTCTGTCAGCAGTCTGTCAACAGTCTGTCAGTAGTCTGTCAGCAGTCTGTCAGTAGTCTTTAAATAGTCTGTCAGTAGTCTGTCAACAGTCTGTCAGTAGTCTGTCAACAGTCTGTCAGTAGTCTGTCAACAGTCTGTCAGTAGTATGTCAGTAGTCTGTCAGCAGTCTGTCAGCAGTCTGTCAGTAGTCTGTCGTAGTCTGTCAATAGTCTTTAAACAGTCTGTCAGCAGTCTGTCAACAGTCTGTCAGTAGTCTGTCAGTAGTCTGTCAACAGTCTGTCAGTAGTCTGTCAGTAGTCTGTCAACAGTCTGACAGCAGTCTGACAGTAGTCTGTCAGTAGTCTGTCAATGGTCTGTCAGTAGTCTGTCAACAGTCTGTCAGTAGTCTGTCAGCAGTCATTCAGTAGTCTGTCAACAGTCTGTCAGTAGTCTGTCAGTATTCTTTAAACAGTCTGTCAGTAGTCTGTCAGTAGTCTCTCAGTAGTCTGTCAGTAGTATTTAAACAGTCTGTCAGTAGTCTGTCAACAGTCTGTCAGCAGTCTGTCAGTAGTCTGTCAGTAGTCTGTCAGTAGTCTTTAAACAGTCTGTCAACAGTCTGTCAGTAGTCTTTAAACAGTCTGTCAGTAGTCTGTCAGTAGTCTGTCAGTAGTCTTTAAACAGTCTGTCAGTAGTCTGTCAGTAGTCTGTCAACAGTCTGTCAGTAGTCTGTCAGCAGTCTGTCAGCAGTCTGTCAGTAGTCTGTCAGCAGTCTGTCAGTAGTCTGTCAGTAGTCTGTCAGTAGTCTTTAAATAGTCTGTCAGTAGTCTGTCAACAGTCTGTCAGTAGTCTTTAAACAGTCTGTCAGTAGTCTGTTAGTAGTCTTTAAACAGTCTGTCAGTAGTCTGTCAGTAGTCTTTAAAAAGTCTGTCAACAGTCTGTCAGTAGTCTTTAAACAGTCTGTCAGTAGTCTGTCAGTAGTCTGTCAGTAGTCTTTAAACAGTCTGTCAGCAGTCTGTCAGTAGTCTTTAAACCGTCTGTCAGTAGTCTGTCAGTAGTCTGTCAGTAGTCTTTAAACAGTCTGTCAGTAGTCTGTCAGTAGTCTGTCAACAGTCTGTCAGTAGTCTGTCAGCAGTCTGTCAGCAGTCTGTCAGTAGTCTGTCAGCAGTCTGTCAGTAGTCTTTAAATAGTCTGTCAGTAGTCTGTCAGTAGTATGTCAGTAGTCTGTCAGCAGTCTGTCAGTAGTCTGTCAACAGTCTGTCAGTAGTCTGTCGACAGTCTGTCAGTAGTCTGTCAACAGTCTGTCAGCAGTCTGTCAGTAGTCTGTCAGTAGTCTTTAAACAGTCTGTCAGCAGTCTGTCAGTGGTCTTTAAATAGTCTGTCAGTAGTCTGTCAACAGTCTGTCAGTAGTCTGTCAGTAGTCTGTCAGTAGTCTTTAAACAGTCTGTCAGCAGTCTGTCAACAGTCTGTCAGTAGTCTGTCAACAGTCTGTCAGCAGTCTGTCAGCAGTCTGTCAGTAGTCTGTCAGTAGTCTGTCAATAGTCTTTAAACAGTCTGTCAGCAGTCTGTCAACAGTCTGTCAGTAGTCTGTCAGTAGTCTTTAAACAGTCTGTCAGTAGTCTGTCAACAGTCTGTCAGTAGTCTGTCAGTAGTCTTTAAACAGTCTGTCAGTAGTCTGTCAACAGTCTGTCAGTAGTCTGTCAGTAGTCTGTCAACAGTCTGTCAGTAGTCTGTCAGTAGTCTTTAAACAGTCTGTCAGCAGTCTGTCAACAGTCTGTCAGTAGTCTGTCAGTAGTCTGTCAACAGTTTGTCAACAGTCTGTCAGTAGTCTGTCAGCAGTCTGTCAGTAGTCTGTCAGCAGTCTGTCAGTAGTCTGTCAGTAGTCTGTCAGTAGTCTTTAAACAGTCTGTCAGCAGTCTGTCAACAGTCTGTCAGTAGTCTGTCAGTAGTCTGTCAACAGTCTGTCAACAGTCTGTCAGTAGTCTGTCAGCAGTCTGTCAGTAGTCTTTAAACAGTCTGTCAGCAGTCTGTCAGTAGTCTTTAAACAGTCTGTCAGCAGTCTGTCAGTAGTCTTTAAACAGTCTGTCAGCAGTCTGTCAGTAGTCTGTCAACAGTCTGTCAGTAGTCTGTCAACAGTCTGTCAGTAGTCTGTCAGTAGTCTGTCAACAGTCTGTCAACAGTCTGTCAGTAGTCTGTCAGTAGTCTTTAAACAGTCTGTCAGCAGTCTGTCAACAGTCTGTCAGTAGTCTGTCAGCAGTCTGTCAGTAGTCTTTAAATAGTCTGTCAGTAGTCTGTCAACAGTCTGTCAGTAGTCTGTCAACAGTCTGTCAGTAGTCTGTCAACAGTCTGTCAGTAGTATGTCAGTAGTCTGTCAGCAGTCTGTCAGCAGTCTGTCAGTAGTCTGTCAGTAGTCTGTCAACAGTCTGTCAGTAGTATGTCAGTAGTCTGTCAGTAGTCTGTCAGTAGTCTGTCAACAGTCTGTCAGTAGTCTGTCAACAGTCTGTCAGTAGTCTGTGAGTAGTCTTTAAACAGTCTGTCAGCAGTCTGTCAGTAGTCTGTCAACAGTCTGTCAGTAGTCTGTCAGTAGTCTGTCAACAGTCTGTCAGTAGTCTGTCAACAGTCTGTCAGTAGTCTTTAAACAGTCTGTCAGTAGTCTGTCAATAGTCTTTAAGCAGTCTGTCAGCAGTCTGTCGTAGTCTGTCAATAGTCTTTAAACAGTCTGTCAGCAGTCTGTCAACAGTCTGTCAACAGTCTGTCAGTAGTCTGTCAGTAGTCTGTCAACAGTCTGTCAGTAGTCTGTCAGTAGTCTGTCAACAGTCTGACAGCAGTCTGACAGTAGTCTGTCAGTAGTCTGTCAATGGTCTGTCAGTAGTCTGTCAACAGTCTGTCAGTAGTCTGTCAGCAGTCTGTCAGTAGTCTGTCAACAGTCTGTCAGTAGTCTGTCAGTATTCTTTAAACAGTCTGTCAGTAGTCTGTCAGTAGTCTCTCAGTAGTCTGTCAGTAGTATTTAAACAGTCTGTCAGTAGTCTTTAAACAGTCTGTCAACAGTCTGTCAGTAGTCTGTCAGTAGTCTGTCAACAGTCTGTCAGCAGTCTGTCAGTAGTCTTTAAACAGTCTGTCAGTAGTCTGTCAGGAGTCTGTCAACAGTCTGTCAGTAGTCTTTAAACAGTCTGTCAGCAGTCTGTCAGTAGTCTGTCAACAGTCTGTCAGTAGACTGTCAACAGTCTGTCAATAGTCTGTCAGTAGTCTTTAAACAGTCTGTCAGTAGTCTGTCAACAGTCTGTCAGTAGTCTGTCAGTAGTCTGTCAGTAGTCTTTAAACAGTCTGTCAGCAGTCTGTCAGTAGTCTGTCAACAGTCTGTCAGTAGTCTTTAAACAGTCTGTCAGTAGTCTAAACAGTCTGTCAGTAGTCTGTCAGTAGTCTTTAAACAGTCTGTCAGTAGTCTGTCAGTAGTCTTTAAACAGTCTGTCAGTAGTCTGTCAGTAGTCTATCAATAGTCTTTAAACAGTCTGTCAGCAGTCTGTCAACAGTCTGTCAGTAGTTTGTCAACAGTCTGTCAGTAGTCTGTCAGTAGTCTGTCAACAGTCTGTCAACAGTCTGTCAGTAGTCTGTCAATAGTCTTTAAACAGTCTGTCAGCAGTCTGTCAGTAGTCTGTCAACAGTCTGTCAGTAGACTGTCAACAGTCTGTCAGTAGTCTGTCAGTAGTCTTTAAACAGTCTGTCAGTAGTCTGTCAGTAGTCTGTCAGCAGTCTGTCAGTAGTCTGTCAGTAGTCTTTAAACAGTCTGTCAGTAGTCTGTCAACAGTCTGTCAGTAGTCTGTCAGCAGTCTGTCAGTAGTCTGTCAGTAGTCTTTAAACAGTGTGTCAGCAGTCTGTCAACAGTCTTTAAATAGTCTGTCAGTAGTCTGTCAGTAGTCTGTCAGTAGTCTGTCAGCAGTCTGTCAGTAGTCTGTCAGTAGTCTTTAAACAGTCTGTCAACAGTCTGTCAGTAGTCTGTCAGTTGTCTGTCAACAGTCTGTCAACAGTCTGTCAGGAGTCTGTCAACAGTCTGTCAGTAGTCTTTAGTCTGTCAGCAGTCTGTCAGTAGTCTGTCAACAGTCTGTCAGTAGACTGTCAACAGTCTGTCAATAGTCTGTCAGTAGTCTTTAAACAGTCTGTCAGTAGTCTGTCAACAGTCTGTCAGTAGTCTGTCAGTAGTCTTTAAACAGTCTGTCAGCAGTCTGTCAGTAGTCTGTCAACCGTCTGTCAGTAGTCTTTAAACAGTCTGTCAGTAGTCTGTCAGTAGTCTTTAAACAGTCTGTCAGTAGTCTGTCAGTAGTCTTTAAACAGTCTGTCAGTAGTCTGTCAGTAGTCTGTCAATAGTCTTTAAACAGTCTGTCAGTAGTCTGTCAGTAGTCTGTCAGCAGTCTGTCAGTAGTCTGTCAGTAGTCTGTCAGTAGTCTGTCCGTAGTCTGTCAACAGTCTGTCAGTAGTCTGTCAGCAGTCTGTCAGTAGTCTGTCAGTAGTCTTTAAACAGTGTGTCAGCAGTCTGTCAACAGTCTTTAAATAGTCTGTCAGTAGTCTGTCAACAGTCTGTCAGTAGTCTGTCAGTAGTCTTTAAACAGTCTGTCAGCAGTCTGTCAGTAGTCTTTAAACAGTCTGTCAGTAGTCTGTCAGTAGTCTTTAAACAGTCTGTCAGTAGTCTGTCAACAGTCTGTCAGTAGTCTGTCAGTAGTCTGTCAGCAGTCTGTCAGTAGTCTGTCAGTAGTCTTTAAACAGTCTGTCAACAGTCTGTCAGTAGTCTGTCAGTAGTTTGTCAACAGTCTGTCAACAGTCTGTCAGGAGTCTGTCAACAGTCTGTCAGTAGTCTTTAGTCTGTCAGCAGTCTGTCAGTAGACTGTCAACAGTCTGTCAATAGTCTGTCAGTAGTCTTTAAACAGTCTGTCAGTAGTCTGTCAACAGTCTGTCAGTAGTCTGTCAGTAGTCTTTAAACAGTCTGTCAGCAGTCTGTCAGTAGTCTTTAAACAGTCTGTCAGTAGTCTTTAAACAGTCTGTCAGTAGTCTGTCAGTAGTCTTTAAACAGTCTGTCAGTAGTCTGTCAGTAGTCTTTAAACAGTCTGTCAGTAGTCTGTCAGTAGTCTGTCAATAGTCTTTAAACAGTCTGTCAGTAGTCTGTCAGTAGTCTGTCAGTAGTCTGTCAACAGTCTGTCAGCAGTCTGTCAGTAGTCTGTCAGTAGTCTTTAAACAGTCTGTCAGCAGTCTGTCAGTAGTCTGTCAACAGTCTGTCAACAGTCTGTCAGTAGTCTGTCAACAGTCTGTCAGTAGTCTGTCAACAGTCTGTCAACAGTCTGTCAGTAGTCTGTCAGTAGTCTGTCAACAGTCTGTCAACAGTCTGTCAGTAGTCTGTCAACAGTCTGTCAGTAGTCTGTCAACAGTCTGTCAACAGTCTGTCAGTAGTCTGTCAGTAGTCTTTAAACAGTCTGTCAGCAGTCTGTCAGTAGTCTTTAAACAGTCTGTCAGTAGTCTGTCAGTAGTCTGTCAGTAGTCTTTAAACAGTCTGTCAGTAGTCTGTCAGTAGTCTGTCAACAGTCTGTCAGTAGTCTGTCAGCAGTCTGTCAGCAGTCTGTCAGTAGTCTGTCAGCAGTCTGTCAGTAGTCTGTCAGTAGTCTGTCAGTAGTCTTTAAATAGTCTGTCAACAGTCTGTCAGTAGTCTGTCGACAGTCTGTCAGTAGTCTGTCAACAGTCTGTCAGCAGTCTGTCAGTAGTCTGTCAGTAGTCTTTAAACAATCTGTCAGCAGTCTGTCAGTGGTCTTTAAATAGTCTGTCAGTAGTCTGTCAACAGTCTGTCAGTAGTCTGTCAGTAGTCTGTCAGTAGTCTTTAAACAGTCTGTCAGCAGTCTGTCAACAGTCTGTCAGTAGTCTGTCAGTAGTCTTTAAACAGTCTGTCAGTAGTCTGTCAACAGTCTGTCAGTAGTCTGTCAGTAGTCTTTAAACAGTCTGTCAGTAGTCTGTCAACAGTCTGTCAGTAGTCTGTCAGTAGTCTGTCAACAGTCTGTCAACAGTCTGTCAGTAGTCTGTCAGTAGTCTTTAAACAGTCTGTCAACAGTCTGTCAACAGTCTGTCAGTAGTCTGTCAGCAGTCTGTCAGTAGTCTGTCAGCAGTCTGTCAGTAGTCTGTCAGTAGTCTGTCAGTAGTCTTTAAACAGTCTGTCAGCAGTCTGTCGACAGTCTGTCAGTAGTCTGTCAACAGTCTGTCAGCAGTCTGTCAGTAGTCTGTCAGTAGTCTTTAAACAATCTGTCAGCAGTCTGTCAGTGGTCTTTAAATAGTCTGTCAGTAGTCTGTCAACAGTCTGTCAGTAGTCTGTCAGTAGTCTGTCAGTAGTCTTTAAACAGTCTGTCAGCAGTCTGTCAACAGTCTGTCAGTAGTCTGTCAGTAGTCTTTAAACAGTCTGTCAGTAGTCTGTCAACAGTCTGTCAGTAGTCTGTCAGTAGTCTTTAAACAGTCTGTCAGTAGTCTGTCAACAGTCTGTCAGTAGTCTGTCAGTAGTCTGTCAACAGTCTGTCAACAGTCTGTCAGTAGTCTGTCAGTAGTCTTTAAACAGTCTGTCAACAGTCTGTCAACAGTCTGTCAGTAGTCTGTCAGCAGTCTGTCAGTAGTCTGTCAGCAGTCTGTCAGTAGTCTGTCAGTAGTCTGTCAGTAGTCTTTAAACAGTCTGTCAGCAGTCTGTCAACAGTCTGTCAGTAGTCTGTCAGTAGTCTGTCAACAGTCTGTCAACAGTCTGTCAGTAGTCTGTCAGCAGTCTGTCAGTAGTCTTTAAACAGTCTGTCAGCAGTCTGTCAGTAGTCTTTAAACAGTCTGTCAGCAGTCTGTCAGTAGTCTTTAAACAGTCTGTCAGCAGTCTGTCAGTAGTCTGTCAACAGTCTGTCAGTAGTCTGTCAACAGTCTGTCAGTAGTCTGTCAGTAGTCTGTCAACAGTCTGTCAACAGTCTGTCAGTAGTCTGTCAGTAGTCTTTAAACAGTCTGTCAGCAGTCTGTCAACAGTCTGTCAGTAGTCTGTCAGCAGTCTGTCAGTAGTCTTTAAATAGTCTGTCAGTAGTCTGTCAACAGTCTGTCAGTAGTCTGTCAACAGTCTGTCAGTAGTCTGTCAACAGTCTGTCAGTAGTATGTCAGTAGTCTGTCAGCAGTCTGTCAGCAGTCTGTCAGTAGTCTGTCGTAGTCTGTCAATAGTCTTTAAACAGTCTGTCAGCAGTCTGTCAACAGTCTGTCAGTAGTCTGTCAGTAGTCTGTCAACAGTCTGTCAGTAGTCTGTCAGTAGTCTGTCAACAGTCTGACAGCAGTCTGACAGTAGTCTGTCAGTAGTCTGTCAATGGTCTGTCAGTAGTCTGTCAACAGTCTGTCAGTAGTCTGTCAGCAGTCATTCAGTAGTCTGTCAACAGTCTGTCAGTAGTCTGTCAGTATTCTTTAAACAGTCTGTCAGTAGTCTGTCAGTAGTCTCTCAGTAGTCTGTCAGTAGTCTGTCAGTAGTCTGTCAACAGTCTGTCAGCAGTCTGTCAGTAGTCTGTCAGTAGTCTGTCAGTAGTCTTTAAACAGTCTGTCAACAGTCTGTCAGTAGTCTGTCAGTAGTCTGTCAGTAGTCTTTAAACAGTCTGTCAGTAGTCTGTCAGTAGTCTGTCAACAGTCTGTCAGTAGTCTGTCAGCAGTCTGTCAGCAGTCTGTCAGTAGTCTGTCAGCAGTCTGTCAGTAGTCTGTCAGTAGTCTGTCAGTAGTCTTTAAATAGTCTGTCAGTAGTCTGTCAACAGTCTGTCAGTAGTCTTTAAACAGTCTGTCAGTAGTCTGTTAGTAGTCTTTAAACAGTCTGTCAGTAGTCTGTCAGTAGTCTTTAAAAAGTCTGTCAACAGTCTGTCAGTAGTCTTTAAACAGTCTGTCAGTAGTCTGTCAGTAGTCTGTCAGTAGTCTTTAAACAGTCTGTCAGCAGTCTGTCAGTAGTCTTTAAACCGTCTGTCAGTAGTCTGTCAGTAGTCTTTAAACAGTCTGTCAGTAGTCTGTCAGTAGTCTGTCAACAGTCTGTCAGTAGTCTGTCAGCAGTCTGTCAGCAGTCTGTCAGTAGTCTGTCAGCAGTCTGTCAGTAGTCTTTAAATAGTCTGTCAGTAGTCTGTCAGTAGTATGTCAGTAGTCTGTCAGCAGTCTGTCAGTAGTCTGTCAACAGTCTGTCAGTAGTCTGTCGACAGTCTGTCAGTAGTCTGTCAACAGTCTGTCAGCAGTCTGTCAGTAGTCTGTCAGTAGTCTTTAAACAGTCTGTCAGCAGTCTGTCAGTGGTCTTTAAATAGTCTGTCAGTAGTCTGTCAACAGTCTGTCAGTAGTCTGTCAGTAGTCTGTCAGTAGTCTTTAAACAGTCTGTCAGCAGTCTGTCAACAGTCTGTCAGTAGTCTGTCAACAGTCTGTCAGCAGTCTGTCAGCAGTCTGTCAGTAGTCTGTCAGTAGTCTGTCAATAGTCTTTAAACAGTCTGTCAGCAGTCTGTCAACAGTCTGTCAGTAGTCTGTCAGTAGTCTTTAAACAGTCTGTCAGTAGTCTGTCAACAGTCTGTCAGTAGTCTGTCAGTAGTCTTTAAACAGTCTGTCAGTAGTCTGTCAACAGTCTGTCAGTAGTCTGTCAGTAGTCTGTCAACAGTCTGTCAGTAGTCTGTCAGTAGTCTTTAAACAGTCTGTCAGCAGTCTGTCAACAGTCTGTCAGTAGTCTGTCAGTAGTCTGTCAACAGTCTGTCAACAGTCTGTCAGTAGTCTGTCAGCAGTCTGTCAGTAGTCTGTTAGCAGTCTGTCAGTAGTCTGTCAGTAGTCTGTCAGTAGTCTTTAAACAGTCTGTCAGCAGTCTGTCAACAGTCTGTCAGTAGTCTGTCAGTAGTCTGTCAACAGTCTGTCAACAGTCTGTCAGTAGTCTGTCAGCAGTCTGTCAGTAGTCTTTAAACAGTCTGTCAGCAGTCTGTCAGTAGTCTTTAAACAGTCTGTCAGCAGTCTGTCAGTAGTCTGTCAACAGTCTGTCAGTAGTCTGTCAACAGTCTGTCAGTAGTCTGTCAGTAGTCTGTCAACAGTCTGTCAACAGTCTGTCAGTAGTCTGTCAGTAGTCTTTAAACAGTCTGTCAGCAGTCTGTCAACAGTCTGTCAGTAGTCTGTCAGCAGTCTGTCAGTAGTCTTTAAATAGTCTGTCAGTAGTCTGTCAACAGTCTGTCAGTAGTCTGTCAACAGTCTGTCAGTAGTCTGTCAACAGTCTGTCAGTAGTATGTCAGTAGTCTTTCAGCAGTCTGTCAGCAGTCTGTCAGTAGTCTGTCAGTAGTCTGTCAACAGTCTGTCAGTAGTATGTCAGTAGTCTGTCAGTAGTCTGTCAGTAGTCTGTCAACAGTCTGTCAGTAGTCTGTCAACAGTCTGTCAGTAGTCTGTGAGTAGTCTTTAAACAGTCTGTCAGCAGTCTGTCAGTAGTCTGTCAACAGTCTGTCAGTAGTCTGTCAGTAGTCTGTCAACAGTCTGTCAGTAGTCTGTCAACAGTCTGTCAGTAGTCTTTAAACAGTCTGTCAGTAGTCTGTCAATAGTCTTTAAGCAGTCTGTCAGCAGTCTGTCGTAGTCTGTCAATAGTCTTTAAACAGTCTGTCAGCAGTCTGTCAACAGTCTGTCAACAGTCTGTCAGTAGTCTGTCAGTAGTCTGTCAACAGTCTGTCAGTAGTCTGTCAGTAGTCTGTCAACAGTCTGACAGCAGTCTGACAGTAGTCTGTCAGTAGTCTGTCAATGGTCTGTCAGTAGTCTGTCAACAGTCTGTCAGTAGTCTGTCAGCAGTCTGTCAGTAGTCTGTCAACAGTCTGTCAGTAGTCTGTCAGTATTCTTTAAACAGTCTGTCAGTAGTCTGTCAGTAGTCTCTCAGTAGTCTGTCAGTAGTATTTAAACAGTCTGTCAGTAGTCTTTAAACAGTCTGTCAACAGTCTGTCAGTAGTCTGTCAGTAGTCTGTCAACAGTCTGTCAGCAGTCTGTCAGTAGTCTTTAAACAGTCTGTCAGTAGTCTGTCAGGAGTCTGTCAACAGTCTGTCAGTAGTCTTTAAACAGTCTGTCAGCAGTCTGTCAGTAGTCTGTCAACTGTCTGTCAGTAGACTGTCAACAGTCTGTCAATAGTCTGTCAGTAGTCTTTAAACAGTCTGTCAGTAGTCTGTCAACAGTCTGTCAGTAGTCTGTCAGTAGTCTGTCAGTAGTCTTTAAACAGTCTGTCAGCAGTCTGTCAGTAGTCTGTCAACAGTCTGTCAGTAGTCTTTAAACAGTCTGTCAGTAGTCTGTCAGTAGTCTTTAAACAGTCTGTCAGTAGTCTGTCAGTAGTCTTTAAACAGTCTGTCAGTAGTCTGTCAGTAGTCTATCAATAGTCTTTAAACAGTCTGTCAGCAGTCTGTCAACAGTCTGTCAGTAGTTTGTCAGTAGTCTGTCAACAGTCTGTCAACAGTCTGTCAGTAGTCTGTCAATAGTCTTTAAACAGTCTGTCAGCAGTCTGTCAGTAGTCTGTCAACAGTCTGTCAGTAGACTGTCAACAGTCTGTCAGTAGTCTGTCAGTAGTCTTTAAACAGTCTGTCAGTAGTCTGTCAGTAGTCTGTCAGCAGTCTGTCAGTAGTCTGTCAGTAGTCTGTCAGTAGTCTGTCCGTAGTCTGTCAACAGTCTGTCAGTAGTCTGTCAGCAGTCTGTCAGTAGTCTGTCAGTAGTCTTTAAACAGTGTGTCAGCAGTCTGTCAACAGTCTTTAAATAGTCTGTCAGTAGTCTGTCAACAGTCTGTCAGTAGTCTGTCAGTAGTCTTTAAACAGTTTGTCAGCAGTCTGTCAGTAGTCTTTAAACAGTCTGTCAGTAGTCTGTCAGTAGTCTTTAAACAGTCTGTCAGTAGTCTGTCAACAGTCTGTCAGTAGTCTGTCAGTAGTCTGTCAGCAGTCTGTCAGTAGTCTGTCAGTAGTCTTTAAACAGTCTGTCAACAGTCTGTCAGTAGTCTGTCAGTTGTCTGTCAACAGTCTGTCAACAGTCTGTCAGGAGTCTGTCAACAGTCTGTCAGTAGTCTTTAGTCTGTCAGCAGTCTGTCAGTAGTCTGTCAACAGTCTGTCAGTAGACTGTCAACAGTCTGTCAATAGTCTGTCAGTAGTCTTTAAACAGTCTGTCAGTAGTCTGTCAACAGTCTGTCAGTAGTCTGTCAGTAGTCTGTCAGTAGTCTTTAAACAGTCTGTCAGCAGTCTGTCAGTAGTCTGTCAACAGTCTGTCAGTAGTCTTTAAACAGTCTGTCAGTAGTCTGTCAGTAGTCTTTAAACAGTCTGTCAGTAGTCTGTCAGTAGTCTTTAAACAGTCTGTCAGTAGTCTGTCAGTAGTCTATCAATAGTCTTTAAACAGTCTGTCAGCAGTCTGTCAACAGTCTGTCAGTAGTTTGTCAACAGTCTGTCAGTAGTCTGTCAGTAGTCTGTCAACAGTCTGTCAACAGTCTGTCAGTAGTCTGTCAATAGTCTTTAAACAGTCTGTCAGCAGTCTGTCAGTAGTCTGTCAACAGTCTGTCAGTAGACTGTCAACAGTCTGTCAGTAGTCTGTCAGTAGTCTTTAAACAGTCTGTCAGTAGTCTGTCAGTAGTCTGTCAGCAGTCTGTCAGTAGTCTGTCAGTAGTCTGTCAGTAGTCTGTCCGTAGTCTGTCAACAGTCTGTCAGTAGTCTGTCAGCAGTCTGTCAGTAGTCTGTCAGTAGTCTTTAAACAGTGTGTCTGCAGTCTGTCAACAGTCTTTAAATAGTCTGTCAGTAGTCTGGCAACAGTCTGTCAGTAGTCTGTCAGTAGTCTGTAACAGTCTGTCAGTAGTCTGTCAACAGTCTGTCAGTAGTCTGTCAGTAGTCTGTCAGCAGTCTGTCAGTAGTCTGTCAGTAGTCTTTAAACAGTCTGTCAACAGTCTGTCAGTAGTCTGTCAGTTGTCTGTCAACAGTCTGTCAACAGTCTGTCAGGAGTCTGTCAACAGTCTGTCAGTAGTCTTTAGTCTGTCAGCAGTCTGTCAGTAGTCTGTCAACAGTCTGTCAGTAGACTGTCAACAGTCTGTCAATAGTCTGTCAGTAGTCTTTAAACAGTCTGTCAGTAGTCTGTCAACAGTCTGTCAGTAGTCTGTCAGTAGTCTTTAAACAGTCTGTCAGCAGTCTGTCAGTAGTCTGTCAACCGTCTGTCAGTAGTCTTTAAACAGTCTGTCAGTAGTCTGTCAGTAGTCTTTAAACAGTCTGTCAGTAGTCTGTCAGTAGTCTTTAAACAGTCTGTCAGTAGTCTGTCAGTAGTCTGTCAATAGTCTTTAAACAGTCTGTCAGTAGTCTGTCAGTAGTCTGTCAGCAGTCTGTCAGTAGTCTGTCAGTAGTCTGTCAGTAGTCTGTCCGTAGTCTGTCAACAGTCTGTCAGTAGTCTGTCAGCAGTCTGTCAGTAGTCTGTCAGTAGTCTTTAAACAGTGTGTCAGCAGTCTGTCAACAGTCTTTAAATAGTCTGTCAGTAGTCTGTCAACAGTCTGTCAGTAGTCTGTCAGTAGTCTTTAAACAGTCTGTCAGCAGTCTGTCAGTAGTCTTTAAACAGTCTGTCAGTAGTCTGTCAGTAGTCTGTCAACAGTCTGTCAGTAGTCTTTAAACAGTCTGTCAGTAGTCTGTTAGTAGTCTTTAAACAGTCTGTCAACAGTCTGTCAGTAGTCTTTAAACAGTCTGTCAGTAGTCTGTCAGTAGTCTGTCAGTAGTCTTTAAACAGTCTGTCAGCAGTCTGTCAGTAGTCTTTAAACAGTCTGTCAGTAGTCTGTCAGTAGTCTTTAAACAGTCTGTCAGTAGTCTGTCAGTAGTCTGTCAACAGTCTGTCAGTAGTGTGTCAGCAGTCTGTCAGCAGTCTGTCAGTAGTCTGTCAGCAGTCTGTCAGTAGTCTTTAAATAGTCTGTCAGTAGTCTGTCAGTAGTATGTCAGTAGTCTGTCAGCAGTCTGTCAGTAGTCTGTCAACAGTCTGTCAGTAGTCTGTCGACAGTCTGTCAGCAGTCTGTCAGTAGTCTGTCAGTAGTCTTTAAACAGTCTGTCAGCAGTCTGTCAGTAGTCTGTCAACAGTCTGTCAACAGTCTGTCAGTAGTCTGTCAACAGTCTGTCAGTAGTCTGTCAGTAGTCTGTCAACAGTCTGTCAGCAGTCTGTCAGTAGTCTGTCAGTAGTCTTTAAACAGTCTGTCAGCAGTCTGTCAGTAGTCTGTCAACAGTCTGTCAACAGTCTGTCAGTAGTCTGTCAACAGTCTGTCAGTAGTCTGTCAACAGTCTGTCAACAGTCTGTCAGTAGTCTGTCAGTAGTCTGTCAACAGTCTGTCAACAGTCTGTCAGTAGTCTGTCAACAGTCTGTCAGTAGTCTGTCAACAGTCTGTCAACAGTCTGTCAGTAGTCTGTCAGTAGTCTTTAAACAGTCTGTCAGCAGTCTGTCAGTAGTCTTTAAACAGTCTGTCAGTAGTCTGTCAGTAGTCTGTCAGTAGTCTTTAAACAGTCTGTCAGTAGTCTGTCAGTAGTCTGTCAACAGTCTGTCAGTAGTCTGTCAGCAGTCTGTCAGCAGTCTGTCAGTAGTCTGTCAGCAGTCTGTCAGTAGTCTGTCAGTAGTCTGTCAGTATTCTTTAAATAGTCTGTCAGTAGTCTGTCAACAGTCTGTCAGTAGTCTTTAAACAGTCTGTCAGTAGTCTGTTAGTAGTCTTTAAACAGTCTGTCAGTAGTCTGTCAGTAGTCTTTAAACAGTCTGTCAACAGTCTGTCAGTAGTCTTTAAACAGTCTGTCAGTAGTCTGTCAGTAGTCTGTCAGTAGTCTTTAAACAGTCTGTCAGCAGTCTGTCAGTAGTCTTTAAACCGTCTCTCAGTAGTCTGTCAGTAGTCTGTCAGTAGTCTTTAAACAGTCTGTCAGTAGTCTGTCAGTAGTCTGTCAACAGTCTGTCAGTAGTCTGTCAGCAGTCTGTCAGCAGTCTGTCAGTAGTCTGTCAGCAGTCTGTCAGTAGTCTTTAAATAGTCTGTCAGTAGTCTGTCAGTAGTATGTCAGTAGTCTGTCAGCAGTCTGTCAGTAGTCTGTCAACAGTCTGTCAGTAGTCTGTCGACAGTCTGTCAGTAGTCTGTCAACAGTCTGTCAGCAGTCTGTCAGTAGTCTGTCAGTAGTCTTTAAACAATCTGTCAGCAGTCTGTCAGTGGTCTTTAAATAGTCTGTCAGTAGTCTGTCAACAGTCTGTCAGTAGTCTGTCAGTAGTCTGTCAGTAGTCTTTAAACAGTCTGTCAGCAGTCTGTCAACAGTCTGTCAGTAGTCTGTCAACAGTCTGTCAGCAGTCTGTCAGCAGTCTGTCAGTAGTCTGTCAGTAGTCTGTCAATAGTCTTTAAACAGTCTGTCAGCAGTCTGTCAACAGTCTGTCAGTAGTCTGTCAGTAGTCTTTAAACAGTCTGTCAGTAGTCTGTCAACAGTCTGTCAGTAGTCTGTCAGTAGTCTTTAAACAGTCTGTCAGTAGTCTGTCAACAGTCTGTCAGTAGTCTGTCAGTAGTCTGTCAACAGTCTGTCAACAGTCTGTCAGTAGTCTGTCAGTAGTCTTTAAACAGTCTGTCAGCAGTCTGTCAACAGTCTGTCAGTAGTCTGTCAGTAGTCTGTCAACAGTCTGTCAACAGTCTGTCAGTAGTCTGTCAGCAGTCTGTCAGTAGTCTGTCAGCAGTCTGTCAGTAGTCTGTCAGTAGTCTGTCAGTAGTCTTTAAACAGTCTGTCAGCAGTCTGTCAACAGTCTGTCAGTAGTCTGTCAGTAGTCTGTCAACAGTCTGTCAACAGTCTGTCAGTAGTCTGTCAGCAGTCTGTCAGTAGTCTTTAAACAGTCTGTCAGCAGTCTGTCAGTAGTCTTTAAACAGTCTGTCAGCAGTCTGTCAGTAGTCTTTAAACAGTCTGTCAGCAGTCTGTCAGTAGTCTGTCAACAGTCTGTCAGTAGTCTGTCAGTAGTCTGTCAACAGTCTGTCAACAGTCTGTCAGTAGTCTGTCAGTAGTCTTTAAACAGTCTGTCAGCAGTCTGTCAACAGTCTGTCAGTAGTCTGTCAGCAGTCTGTCAGTAGTCTTTAAATAGTCTGTCAGTAGTCTGTCAACAGTCTGTCAGTAGTCTGTCAACAGTCTGTCAGTAGTCTGTCAACAGTCTGTCAGTAGTATGTCAGTAGTCTGTCAGCAGTCTGTCAGCAGTCTGTCAGTAGTCTGTCGTAGTCTGTCAATAGTCTTTAAACAGTCTGTCAGCAGTCTGTCAACAGTCTGTCAGTAGTCTGTCAGTAGTCTGTCAACAGTCTGTCAGTAGTCTGTCAGTAGTCTGTCAACAGTCTGACAGCAGTCTGACAGTAGTCTGTCAGTAGTCTGTCAATGGTCTGTCAGTAGTCTGTCAACAGTCTGTCAGTAGTCTGTCAGCAGTCATTCAGTAGTCTGTCAACAGTCTGTCAGTAGTCTGTCAGTATTCTTTAAACAGTCTGTCAGTAGTCTGTCAGTAGTCTCTCAGTAGTCTGTCAGTAGTATTTAAACAGTCTGTCAGTAGTCTGTCAACAGTCTGTCAGCAGTCTGTCAGTAGTCTGTCAGTAGTCTGTCAGTAGTCTTTAAACAGTCTGTCAACAGTCTGTCAGTAGTCTTTAAACAGTCTGTCAGTAGTCTGTCAGTAGTCTGTCAGTAGTCTTTAAACAGTCTGTCAGTAGTCTGTCAGTAGTCTGTCAACAGTCTGTCAGTAGTCTGTCAGCAGTCTGTCAGCAGTCTGTCAGTAGTCTGTCAGCAGTCTGTCAGTAGTCTGTCAGTAGTCTGTCAGTAGTCTTTAAATAGTCTGTCAGTAGTCTGTCAACAGTCTGTCAGTAGTCTTTAAACAGTCTGTCAGTAGTCTGTTAGTAGTCTTTAAACAGTCTGTCAGTAGTCTGTCAGTAGTCTTTAAAAAGTCTGTCAACAGTCTGTCAGTAGTCTTTAAACAGTCTGTCAGTAGTCTGTCAGTAGTCTGTCAGTAGTCTTTAAACAGTCTGTCAGCAGTCTGTCAGTAGTCTTTAAACCGTCTGTCAGTAGTCTGTCAGTAGTCTGTCAGTAGTCTTTAAACAGTCTGTCAGTAGTCTGTCAGTAGTCTGTCAACAGTCTGTCAGTAGTCTGTCAGCAGTCTGTCAGCAGTCTGTCAGTAGTCTGTCAGCAGTCTGTCAGTAGTCTTTAAATAGTCTGTCAGTAGTCTGTCAGTAGTATGTCAGTAGTCTGTCAGCAGTCTGTCAGTAGTCTGTCAACAGTCTGTCAGTAGTCTGTCGACAGTCTGTCAGTAGTCTGTCAACAGTCTGTCAGCAGTCTGTCAGTAGTCTGTCAGTAGTCTTTAAACAGTCTGTCAGCAGTCTGTCAGTGGTCTTTAAATAGTCTGTCAGTAGTCTGTCAACAGTCTGTCAGTAGTCTGTCAGTAGTCTGTCAGTAGTCTTTAAACAGTCTGTCAGCAGTCTGTCAACAGTCTGTCAGTAGTCTGTCAACAGTCTGTCAGCAGTCTGTCAGCAGTCTGTCAGTAGTCTGTCAGTAGTCTGTCAATAGTCTTTAAACAGTCTGTCAGCAGTCTGTCAACAGTCTGTCAGTAGTCTGTCAGTAGTCTTTAAACAGTCTGTCAGTAGTCTGTCAACAGTCTGTCAGTAGTCTGTCAGTAGTCTTTAAACAGTCTGTCAGTAGTCTGTCAACAGTCTGTCAGTAGTCTGTCAGTAGTCTGTCAACAGTCTGTCAGTAGTCTGTCAGTAGTCTTTAAACAGTCTGTCAGCAGTCTGTCAACAGTCTGTCAGTAGTCTGTCAGTAGTCTGTCAACAGTCTGTCAACAGTCTGTCAGTAGTCTGTCAGCAGTCTGTCAGTAGTCTGTCAGCAGTCTGTCAGTAGTCTGTCAGTAGTCTGTCAGTAGTCTTTAAACAGTCTGTCAGCAGTCTGTCAACAGTCTGTCAGTAGTCTGTCAGTAGTCTGTCAACAGTCTGTCAACAGTCTGTCAGTAGTCTGTCAGCAGTCTGTCAGTAGTCTTTAAACAGTCTGTCAGCAGTCTGTCAGTAGTCTTTAAACAGTCTGTCAGCAGTCTGTCAGTAGTCTGTCAACAGTCTGTCAGTAGTCTGTCAACAGTCTGTCAGTAGTCTGTCAGTAGTCTGTCAACAGTCTGTCAACAGTCTGTCAGTAGTCTGTCAGTAGTCTTTAAACAGTCTGTCAGCAGTCTGTCAACAGTCTGTCAGTAGTCTGTCAGCAGTCTGTCAGTAGTCTTTAAATAGTCTGTCAGTAGTCTGTCAACAGTCTGTCAGTAGTCTGTCAACAGTCTGTCAGTAGTCTGTCAACAGTCTGTCAGTAGTATGTCAGTAGTCTGTCAGCAGTCTGTCAGCAGTCTGTCAGTAGTCTGTCAGTAGTCTGTCAACAGTCTGTCAGTAGTATGTCAGTAGTCTGTCAGTAGTCTGTCAGTAGTCTGTCAACAGTCTGTCAGTAGTCTGTCAACAGTCTGTCAGTAGTCTGTGAGTAGTCTTTAAACAGTCTGTCAGCAGTCTGTCAGTAGTCTGTCAACAGTCTGTCAGTAGTCTGTCAGTAGTCTGTCAACAGTCTGTCAGTAGTCTGTCAACAGTCTGTCAGTAGTCTTTAAACAGTCTGTCAGTAGTCTGTCAATAGTCTTTAAGCAGTCTGTCAGCAGTCTGTCGTAGTCTGTCAATAGTCTTTAAACAGTCTGTCAGCAGTCTGTCAACAGTCTGTCAACAGTCTGTCAGTAGTCTGTCAGTAGTCTGTCAACAGTCTGTCAGTAGTCTGTCAGTAGTCTGTCAACAGTCTGACAGCAGTCTGACAGTAGTCTGTCAGTAGTCTGTCAATGGTCTGTCAGTAGTCTGTCAACAGTCTGTCAGTAGTCTGTCAGCAGTCTGTCAGTAGTCTGTCAACAGTCTGTCAGTAGTCTGTCAGTATTCTTTAAACAGTCTGTCAGTAGTCTGTCAGTAGTCTCTCAGTAGTCTGTCAGTAGTATTTAAACAGTCTGTCAGTAGTCTTTAAACAGTCTGTCAACAGTCTGTCAGTAGTCTGTCAGTAGTCTGTCAACAGTCTGTCAGCAGTCTGTCAGTAGTCTTTAAACAGTCTGTCAGTAGTCTGTCAGGAGTCTGTCAACAGTCTGTCAGTAGTCTTTAAACAGTCTGTCAGCAGTCTGTCAGTAGTCTGTCAACAGTCTGTCAGTAGACTGTCAACAGTCTGTCAATAGTCTGTCAGTAGTCTTTAAACAGTCTGTCAGTAGTCTGTCAACAGTCTGTCAGTAGTCTGTCAGTAGTCTGTCAGTAGTCTTTAAACAGTCTGTCAGCAGTCTGTCAGTAGTCTGTCAACAGTCTGTCAGTAGTCTTTAAACAGTCTGTCAGTAGTCTAAACAGTCTGTCAGTAGTCTGTCAGTAGTCTTTAAACAGTCTGTCAGTAGTCTGTCAGTAGTCTTTAAACAGTCTGTCAGTAGTCTGTCAGTAGTCTATCAATAGTCTTTAAACAGTCTGTCAGCAGTCTGTCAACAGTCTGTCAGTAGTTTGTCAACAGTCTGTCAGTAGTCTGTCAGTAGTCTGTCAACAGTCTGTCAACAGTCTGTCAGTAGTCTGTCAATAGTCTTTAAACAGTCTGTCAGCAGTCTGTCAGTAGTCTGTCAACAGTCTGTCAGTAGACTGTCAACAGTCTGTCAGTAGTCTGTCAGTAGTCTTTAAACAGTCTGTCAGTAGTCTGTCAGTAGTCTGTCAGCAGTCTGTCAGTAGTCTGTCAGTAGTCTTTAAACAGTCTGTCAGTAGTCTGTCAACAGTCTGTCAGTAGTCTGTCAGCAGTCTGTCAGTAGTCTGTCAGTAGTCTTTAAACAGTGTGTCAGCAGTCTGTCAACAGTCTTTAAATAGTCTGTCAGTAGTCTGTCAGTAGTCTGTCAGTAGTCTGTCAGCAGTCTGTCAGTAGTCTGTCAGTAGTCTTTAAACAGTCTGTCAACAGTCTGTCAGTAGTCTGTCAGTTGTCTGTCAACAGTCTGTCAACAGTCTGTCAGGAGTCTGTCAACAGTCTGTCAGTAGTCTTTAGTCTGTCAGCAGTCTGTCAGTAGTCTGTCAACAGTCTGTCAGTAGACTGTCAACAGTCTGTCAATAGTCTGTCAGTAGTCTTTAAACAGTCTGTCAGTAGTCTGTCAACAGTCTGTCAGTAGTCTGTCAGTAGTCTTTAAACAGTCTGTCAGCAGTCTGTCAGTAGTCTGTCAACCGTCTGTCAGTAGTCTTTAAACAGTCTGTCAGTAGTCTGTCAGTAGTCTTTAAACAGTCTGTCAGTAGTCTGTCAGTAGTCTTTAAACAGTCTGTCAGTAGTCTGTCAGTAGTCTGTCAATAGTCTTTAAACAGTCTGTCAGTAGTCTGTCAGTAGTCTGTCAGCAGTCTGTCAGTAGTCTGTCAGTAGTCTGTCAGTAGTCTGTCCGTAGTCTGTCAACAGTCTGTCAGTAGTCTGTCAGCAGTCTGTCAGTAGTCTGTCAGTAGTCTTTAAACAGTGTGTCAGCAGTCTGTCAACAGTCTTTAAATAGTCTGTCAGTAGTCTGTCAACAGTCTGTCAGTAGTCTGTCAGTAGTCTTTAAACAGTCTGTCAGCAGTCTGTCAGTAGTCTTTAAACAGTCTGTCAGTAGTCTGTCAGTAGTCTTTAAACAGTCTGTCAGTAGTCTGTCAACAGTCTGTCAGTAGTCTGTCAGTAGTCTGTCAGCAGTCTGTCAGTAGTCTGTCAGTAGTCTTTAAACAGTCTGTCAACAGTCTGTCAGTAGTCTGTCAGTAGTTTGTCAACAGTCTGTCAACAGTCTGTCAGGAGTCTGTCAACAGTCTGTCAGTAGTCTTTAGTCTGTCAGCAGTCTGTCAGTAGACTGTCAACAGTCTGTCAATAGTCTGTCAGTAGTCTTTAAACAGTCTGTCAGTAGTCTGTCAACAGTCTGTCAGTAGTCTGTCAGTAGTCTTTAAACAGTCTGTCAGCAGTCTGTCAGTAGTCTTTAAACAGTCTGTCAGTAGTCTTTAAACAGTCTGTCAGTAGTCTGTCAGTAGTCTTTAAACAGTCTGTCAGTAGTCTGTCAGTAGTCTTTAAACAGTCTGTCAGTAGTCTGTCAGTAGTCTGTCAATAGTCTTTAAACAGTCTGTCAGTAGTCTGTCAGTAGTCTGTCAGTAGTCTGTCAACAGTCTGTCAGCAGTCTGTCAGTAGTCTGTCAGTAGTCTTTAAACAGTCTGTCAGCAGTCTGTCAGTAGTCTGTCAACAGTCTGTCAACAGTCTGTCAGTAGTCTGTCAACAGTCTGTCAGTAGTCTGTCAACAGTCTGTCAACAGTCTGTCAGTAGTCTGTCAGTAGTCTGTCAACAGTCTGTCAACAGTCTGTCAGTAGTCTGTCAACAGTCTGTCAGTAGTCTGTCAACAGTCTGTCAACAGTCTGTCAGTAGTCTGTCAGTAGTCTTTAAACAGTCTGTCAGCAGTCTGTCAGTAGTCTTTAAACAGTCTGTCAGTAGTCTGTCAGTAGTCTTTAAACAGTCTGTCAGTAGTCTGTCAGTAGTCTGTCAACAGTCTGTCAGTAGTCTGTCAGCAGTCTGTCAGCAGTCTGTCAGTAGTCTGTCAGCAGTCTGTCAGTAGTCTGTCAGTAGTCTGTCAGTAGTCTTTAAATAGTCTGTCAACAGTCTGTCAGTAGTCTGTCGACAGTCTGTCAGTAGTCTGTCAACAGTCTGTCAGCAGTCTGTCAGTAGTCTGTCAGTAGTCTTTAAACAATCTGTCAGCAGTCTGTCAGTGGTCTTTAAATAGTCTGTCAGTAGTCTGTCAACAGTCTGTCAGTAGTCTGTCAGTAGTCTGTCAGTAGTCTTTAAACAGTCTGTCAGCAGTCTGTCAACAGTCTGTCAGTAGTCTGTCAGTAGTCTTTAAACAGTCTGTCAGTAGTCTGTCAACAGTCTGTCAGTAGTCTGTCAGTAGTCTTTAAACAGTCTGTCAGTAGTCTGTCAACAGTCTGTCAGTAGTCTGTCAGTAGTCTGTCAACAGTCTGTCAACAGTCTGTCAGTAGTCTGTCAGTAGTCTTTAAACAGTCTGTCAGCAGTCTGTCAACAGTCTGTCAGTAGTCTGTCAGTAGTCTGTCAACAGTCTGTCAACAGTCTGTCAGTAGTCTGTCAGCAGTCTGTCAGTAGTCTGTCAGCAGTCTGTCAGTAGTCTGTCAGTAGTCTGTCAGTAGTCTTTAAACAGTCTGTCAGCAGTCTGTCAACAGTCTGTCAGTAGTCTGTCAGTAGTCTGTCAACAGTCTGTCAACAGTCTGTCAGTAGTCTGTCAGCAGTCTGTCAGTAGTCTTTAAACAGTCTGTCAGCAGTCTGTCAGTAGTCTTTAAACAGTCTGTCAGCAGTCTGTCAGTAGTCTTTAAACAGTCTGTCAGCAGTCTGTCAGTAGTCTGTCAACAGTCTGTCAGTAGTCTGTCAACAGTCTGTCAGTAGTCTGTCAGTAGTCTGTCAACAGTCTGTCAACAGTCTGTCAGTAGTCTGTCAGTAGTCTTTAAACAGTCTGTCAGCAGTCTGTCAACAGTCTGTCAGTAGTCTGTCAACAGTCTGTCAGTAGTCTGTCAACAGTCTGTCAGTAGTATGTCAGTAGTCTGTCAGCAGTCTGTCAGCAGTCTGTCAGTAGTCTGTCGTAGTCTGTCAATAGTCTTTAAACAGTCTGTCAGCAGTCTGTCAACAGTCTGTCAGTAGTCTGTCAGTAGTCTGTCAACAGTCTGTCAGTAGTCTGTCAGTAGTCTGTCAACAGTCTGACAGCAGTCTGACAGTAGTCTGTCAGTAGTCTGTCAATGGTCTGTCAGTAGTCTGTCAACAGTCTGTCAGTAGTCTGTCAGCAGTCATTCAGTAGTCTGTCAACAGTCTGTCAGTAGTCTGTCAGTATTCTTTAAACAGTCTGTCAGTAGTCTGTCAGTAGTCTCTCAGTAGTCTGTCAGTAGTCTGTCAGTAGTCTGTCAACAGTCTGTCAGCAGTCTGTCAGTAGTCTGTCAGTAGTCTGTCAGTAGTCTTTAAACAGTCTGTCAACAGTCTGTCAGTAGTCTTTAAACAGTCTGTCAGTAGTCTGTCAGTAGTCTGTCAGTAGTCTTTAAACAGTCTGTCAGTAGTCTGTCAGTAGTCTGTCAACAGTCTGTCAGTAGTCTGTCAGCAGTCTGTCAGCAGTCTGTCAGTAGTCTGTCAGCAGTCTGTCAGTAGTCTGTCAGTAGTCTGTCAGTAGTCTTTAAATAGTCTGTCAGTAGTCTGTCAACAGTCTGTCAGTAGTCTTTAAACAGTCTGTCAGTAGTCTGTTAGTAGTCTTTAAACAGTCTGTCAGTAGTCTGTCAGTAGTCTTTAAAAAGTCTGTCAACAGTCTGTCAGTAGTCTTTAAACAGTCTGTCAGTAGTCTGTCAGTAGTCTGTCAGTAGTCTTTAAACAGTCTGTCAGCAGTCTGTCAGTAGTCTTTAAACCGTCTGTCAGTAGTCTGTCAGTAGTCTGTCAGTAGTCTTTAAACAGTCTGTCAGTAGTCTGTCAGTAGTCTGTCAACAGTCTGTCAGTAGTCTGTCAGCAGTCTGTCAGTAGTCTGTCAGTAGTCTGTCAGTAGTCTTTAAATAGTCTGTCAACAGTCTGTCAGTAGTCTGTCGACAGTCTGTCAGTAGTCTGTCAACAGTCTGTCAGCAGTCTGTCAGTAGTCTGTCAGTAGTCTTTAAACAATCTGTCAGCAGTCTGTCAGTGGTCTTTAAATAGTCTGTCAGTAGTCTGTCAACAGTCTGTCAGTAGTCTGTCAGTAGTCTGTCAGTAGTCTTTAAACAGTCTGTCAGCAGTCTGTCAACAGTCTGTCAGTAGTCTGTCAGTAGTCTTTAAACAGTCTGTCAGTAGTCTGTCAACAGTCTGTCAGTAGTCTGTCAGTAGTCTTTAAACAGTCTGTCAGTAGTCTGTCAACAGTCTGTCAGTAGTCTGTCAGTAGTCTGTCAACAGTCTGTCAACAGTCTGTCAGTAGTCTGTCAGTAGTCTTTAAACAGTCTGTCAGCAGTCTGTCAACAGTCTGTCAGTAGTCTGTCAGTAGTCTGTCAACAGTCTGTCAACAGTCTGTCAGTAGTCTGTCAGCAGTCTGTCAGTAGTCTGTCAGCAGTCTGTCAGTAGTCTGTCAGTAGTCTGTCAGTAGTCTTTAAACAGTCTGTCAGCAGTCTGTCAACAGTCTGTCAGTAGTCTGTCAGTAGTCTGTCAACAGTCTGTCAACAGTCTGTCAGTAGTCTGTCAGCAGTCTGTCAGTAGTCTTTAAACAGTCTGTCAGCAGTCTGTCAGTAGTCTTTAAACAGTCTGTCAGCAGTCTGTCAGTAGTCTTTAAACAGTCTGTCAGCAGTCTGTCAGTAGTCTGTCAACAGTCTGTCAGTAGTCTGTCAACAGTCTGTCAGTAGTCTGTCAGTAGTCTGTCAACAGTCTGTCAACAGTCTGTCAGTAGTCTGTCAGTAGTCTTTAAACAGTCTGTCAGCAGTCTGTCAACAGTCTGTCAGTAGTCTGTCAGCAGTCTGTCAGTAGTCTTTAAATAGTTTGTCAGTAGTCTGTCAACAGTCTGTCAGTAGTCTGTCAACAGTCTGTCAGTAGTCTGTCAACAGTCTGTCAGTAGTATGTCAGTAGTCTGTCAGCAGTCTGTCAGCAGTCTGTCAGTAGTCTGTCGTAGTCTGTCAATAGTCTTTAAACAGTCTGTCAGCAGTCTGTCAACAGTCTGTCAGTAGTCTGTCAGTAGTCTGTCAACAGTCTGTCAGTAGTCTGTCAGTAGTCTGTCAACAGTCTGACAGCAGTCTGACAGTAGTCTGTCAGTAGTCTGTCAATGGTCTGTCAGTAGTCTGTCAACAGTCTGTCAGTAGTCTGTCAGCAGTCATTCAGTAGTCTGTCAACAGTCTGTCAGTAGTCTGTCAGTATTCTTTAAACAGTCTGTCAGTAGTCTGTCAGTAGTCTCTCAGTAGTCTGTCAGTAGTCTGTCAGTAGTCTGTCAACAGTCTGTCAGCAGTCTGTCAGTAGTCTGTCAGTAGTCTGTCAGTAGTCTTTAAACAGTCTGTCAACAGTCTGTCAGTAGTCTTTAAACAGTCTGTCAGTAGTCTGTCAGTAGTCTGTCAGTAGTCTTTAAACAGTCTGTCAGTAGTCTGTCAGTAGTCTGTCAACAGTCTGTCAGTAGTCTGTCAGCAGTCTGTCAGCAGTCTGTCAGTAGTCTGTCAGCAGTCTGTCAGTAGTCTGTCAGTAGTCTGTCAGTAGTCTTTAAATAGTCTGTCAGTAGTCTGTCAACAGTCTGTCAGTAGTCTTTAAACAGTCTGTCAGTAGTCTGTTAGTAGTCTTTAAACAGTCTGTCAGTAGTCTGTCAGTAGTCTTTAAAAAGTCTGTCAACAGTCTGTCAGTAGTCTTTAAACAGTCTGTCAGTAGTCTGTCAGTAGTCTGTCAGTAGTCTTTAAACAGTCTGTCAGCAGTCTGTCAGTAGTCTTTAAACCGTCTGTCAGTAGTCTGTCAGTAGTCTGTCAGTAGTCTTTAAACAGTCTGTCAGTAGTCTGTCAGTAGTCTGTCAACAGTCTGTCAGTAGTCTGTCAGCAGTCTGTCAGCAGTCTGTCAGTAGTCTGTCAGCAGTCTGTCAGTAGTCTTTAAATAGTCTGTCAGTAGTCTGTCAGTAGTATGTCAGTAGTCTGTCAGCAGTCTGTCAGTAGTCTGTCAACAGTCTGTCAGTAGTCTGTCGACAGTCTGTCAGTAGTCTGTCAACAGTCTGTCAGCAGTCTGTCAGTAGTCTGTCAGTAGTCTTTAAACAGTCTGTCAGCAGTCTGTCAGTGGTCTTTAAATAGTCTGTCAGTAGTCTGTCAACAGTCTGTCAGTAGTCTGTCAGTAGTCTGTCAGTAGTCTTTAAACAGTCTGTCAGCAGTCTGTCAACAGTCTGTCAGTAGTCTGTCAACAGTCTGTCAGCAGTCTGTCAGCAGTCTGTCAGTAGTCTGTCAGTAGTCTGTCAATAGTCTTTAAACAGTCTGTCAGCAGTCTGTCAACAGTCTGTCAGTAGTCTGTCAGTAGTCTTTAAACAGTCTGTCAGTAGTCTGTCAACAGTCTGTCAGTAGTCTGTCAGTAGTCTTTAAACAGTCTGTCAGTAGTCTGTCAACAGTCTGTCAGTAGTCTGTCAGTAGTCTGTCAACAGTCTGTCAGTAGTCTGTCAGTAGTCTTTAAACAGTCTGTCAGCAGTCTGTCAACAGTCTGTCAGTAGTCTGTCAGTAGTCTGTCAACAGTCTGTCAACAGTCTGTCAGTAGTCTGTCAGCAGTCTGTCAGTAGTCTGTTAGCAGTCTGTCAGTAGTCTGTCAGTAGTCTGTCAGTAGTCTTTAAACAGTCTGTCAGCAGTCTGTCAACAGTCTGTCAGTAGTCTGTCAGTAGTCTGTCAACAGTCTGTCAACAGTCTGTCAGTAGTCTGTCAGCAGTCTGTCAGTAGTCTTTAAACAGTCTGTCAGCAGTCTGTCAGTAGTCTTTAAACAGTCTGTCAGCAGTCTGTCAGTAGTCTGTCAACAGTCTGTCAGTAGTCTGTCAACAGTCTGTCAGTAGTCTGTCAGTAGTCTGTCAACAGTCTGTCAACAGTCTGTCAGTAGTCTGTCAGTAGTCTTTAAACAGTCTGTCAGCAGTCTGTCAACAGTCTGTCAGTAGTCTGTCAGCAGTCTGTCAGTAGTCTTTAAATAGTCTGTCAGTAGTCTGTCAACAGTCTGTCAGTAGTCTGTCAACAGTCTGTCAGTAGTCTGTCAACAGTCTGTCAGTAGTATGTCAGTAGTCTTTCAGCAGTCTGTCAGCAGTCTGTCAGTAGTCTGTCAGTAGTCTGTCAACAGTCTGTCAGTAGTATGTCAGTAGTCTGTCAGTAGTCTGTCAGTAGTCTGTCAACAGTCTGTCAGTAGTCTGTCAACAGTCTGTCAGTAGTCTGTGAGTAGTCTTTAAACAGTCTGTCAGCAGTCTGTCAGTAGTCTGTCAACAGTCTGTCAGTAGTCTGTCAGTAGTCTGTCAACAGTCTGTCAGTAGTCTGTCAACAGTCTGTCAGTAGTCTTTAAACAGTCTGTCAGTAGTCTGTCAATAGTCTTTAAGCAGTCTGTCAGCAGTCTGTCGTAGTCTGTCAATAGTCTTTAAACAGTCTGTCAGCAGTCTGTCAACAGTCTGTCAACAGTCTGTCAGTAGTCTGTCAGTAGTCTGTCAACAGTCTGTCAGTAGTCTGTCAGTAGTCTGTCAACAGTCTGACAGCAGTCTGACAGTAGTCTGTCAGTAGTCTGTCAATGGTCTGTCAGTAGTCTGTCAACAGTCTGTCAGTAGTCTGTCAGCAGTCTGTCAGTAGTCTGTCAACAGTCTGTCAGTAGTCTGTCAGTATTCTTTAAACAGTCTGTCAGTAGTCTGTCAGTAGTCTCTCAGTAGTCTGTCAGTAGTATTTAAACAGTCTGTCAGTAGTCTTTAAACAGTCTGTCAACAGTCTGTCAGTAGTCTGTCAGTAGTCTGTCAACAGTCTGTCAGCAGTCTGTCAGTAGTCTTTAAACAGTCTGTCAGTAGTCTGTCAGGAGTCTGTCAACAGTCTGTCAGTAGTCTTTAAACAGTCTGTCAGCAGTCTGTCAGTAGTCTGTCAACTGTCTGTCAGTAGACTGTCAACAGTCTGTCAATAGTCTGTCAGTAGTCTTTAAACAGTCTGTCAGTAGTCTGTCAACAGTCTGTCAGTAGTCTGTCAGTAGTCTGTCAGTAGTCTTTAAACAGTCTGTCAGCAGTCTGTCAGTAGTCTGTCAACAGTCTGTCAGTAGTCTTTAAACAGTCTGTCAGTAGTCTGTCAGTAGTCTTTAAACAGTCTGTCAGTAGTCTGTCAGTAGTCTTTAAACAGTCTGTCAGTAGTCTGTCAGTAGTCTATCAATAGTCTTTAAACAGTCTGTCAGCAGTCTGTCAACAGTCTGTCAGTAGTTTGTCAACAGTCTGTCAGTAGTCTGTCAGTAGTCTGTCAACAGTCTGTCAACAGTCTGTCAGTAGTCTGTCAATAGTCTTTAAACAGTCTGTCAGCAGTCTGTCAGTAGTCTGTCAACAGTCTGTCAGTAGACTGTCAACAGTCTGTCAGTAGTCTGTCAGTAGTCTTTAAACAGTCTGTCAGTAGTCTGTCAGTAGTCTGTCAGCAGTCTGTCAGTAGTCTGTCAGTAGTCTGTCAGTAGTCTGTCCGTAGTCTGTCAACAGTCTGTCAGTAGTCTGTCAGCAGTCTGTCAGTAGTCTGTCAGTAGTCTTTAAACAGTGTGTCAGCAGTCTGTCAACAGTCTTTAAATAGTCTGTCAGTAGTCTGTCAACAGTCTGTCAGTAGTCTGTCAGTAGTCTTTAAACAGTTTGTCAGCAGTCTGTCAGTAGTCTTTAAACAGTCTGTCAGTAGTCTGTCAGTAGTCTTTAAACAGTCTGTCAGTAGTCTGTCAACAGTCTGTCAGTAGTCTGTCAGTAGTCTGTCAGCAGTCTGTCAGTAGTCTGTCAGTAGTCTTTAAACAGTCTGTCAACAGTCTGTCAGTAGTCTGTCAGTTGTCTGTCAACAGTCTGTCAACAGTCTGTCAGGAGTCTGTCAACAGTCTGTCAGTAGTCTTTAGTCTGTCAGCAGTCTGTCAGTAGTCTGTCAACAGTCTGTCAGTAGACTGTCAACAGTCTGTCAATAGTCTGTCAGTAGTCTTTAAACAGTCTGTCAGTAGTCTGTCAACAGTCTGTCAGTAGTCTGTCAGTAGTCTGTCAGTAGTCTTTAAACAGTCTGTCAGCAGTCTGTCAGTAGTCTGTCAACAGTCTGTCAGTAGTCTTTAAACAGTCTGTCAGTAGTCTGTCAGTAGTCTTTAAACAGTCTGTCAGTAGTCTGTCAGTAGTCTTTAAACAGTCTGTCAGTAGTCTGTCAGTAGTCTATCAATAGTCTTTAAACAGTCTGTCAGCAGTCTGTCAACAGTCTGTCAGTAGTTTGTCAACAGTCTGTCAGTAGTCTGTCAGTAGTCTGTCAACAGTCTGTCAACAGTCTGTCAGTAGTCTGTCAATAGTCTTTAAACAGTCTGTCAGCAGTCTGTCAGTAGTCTGTCAACAGTCTGTCAGTAGACTGTCAACAGTCTGTCAGTAGTCTGTCAGTAGTCTTTAAACAGTCTGTCAGTAGTCTGTCAGTAGTCTGTCAGCAGTCTGTCAGTAGTCTGTCAGTAGTCTGTCAGTAGTCTGTCCGTAGTCTGTCAACAGTCTGTCAGTAGTCTGTCAGCAGTCTGTCAGTAGTCTGTCAGTAGTCTTTAAACAGTGTGTCTGCAGTCTGTCAACAGTCTTTAAATAGTCTGTCAGTAGTCTGTCAACAGTCTGTCAGTAGTCTGTCAGTAGTCTGTAACAGTCTGTCAGTAGTCTGTCAACAGTCTGTCAGTAGTCTGTCAGTAGTCTGTCAGCAGTCTGTCAGTAGTCTGTCAGTAGTCTTTAAACAGTCTGTCAACAGTCTGTCAGTAGTCTGTCAGTTGTCTGTCAACAGTCTGTCAACAGTCTGTCAGGAGTCTGTCAACAGTCTGTCAGTAGTCTTTAGTCTGTCAGCAGTCTGTCAGTAGTCTGTCAACAGTCTGTCAGTAGACTGTCAACAGTCTGTCAATAGTCTGTCAGTAGTCTTTAAACAGTCTGTCAGTAGTCTGTCAACAGTCTGTCAGTAGTCTGTCAGTAGTCTTTAAACAGTCTGTCAGCAGTCTGTCAGTAGTCTGTCAACCGTCTGTCAGTAGTCTTTAAACAGTCTGTCAGTAGTCTGTCAGTAGTCTTTAAACAGTCTGTCAGTAGTCTGTCAGTAGTCTTTAAACAGTCTGTCAGTAGTCTGTCAGTAGTCTGTCAATAGTCTTTAAACAGTCTGTCAGTAGTCTGTCAGTAGTCTGTCAGCAGTCTGTCAGTAGTCTGTCAGTAGTCTGTCAGTAGTCTGTCCGTAGTCTGTCAACAGTCTGTCAGTAGTCTGTCAGCAGTCTGTCAGTAGTCTGTCAGTAGTCTTTAAACAGTGTGTCAGCAGTCTGTCAACAGTCTTTAAATAGTCTGTCAGTAGTCTGTCAACAGTCTGTCAGTAGTCTGTCAGTAGTCTTTAAACAGTCTGTCAGCAGTCTGTCAGTAGTCTTTAAACAGTCTGTCAGTAGTCTGTCAGTAGTCTTTAAACAGTCTGTCAGTAGTCTGTCAACAGTCTGTCAGTAGTCTGTCAGTAGTCTGTCAGCAGTCTGTCAGTAGTCTGTCAGTAGTCTTTAAACAGTCTGTCAACAGTCTGTCAGTAGTCTGTCAGTAGTTTGTCAACAGTCTGTCAACAGTCTGTCAGGAGTCTGTCAACAGTCTGTCAGTAGTCTTTAGTCTGTCAGCAGTCTGTCAGTAGACTGTCAACAGTCTGTCAATAGTCTGTCAGTAGTCTTTAAACAGTCTGTCAGTAGTCTGTCAACAGTCTGTCAGTAGTCTGTCAGTAGTCTTTAAACAGTCTGTCAGCAGTCTGTCAGTAGTCTTTAAACAGTCTGTCAGTAGTCTTTAAACAGTCTGTCAGTAGTCTGTCAGTAGTCTTTAAACAGTCTGTCAGTAGTCTGTCAGTAGTCTTTAAACAGTCTGTCAGTAGTCTGTCAGTAGTCTGTCAATAGTCTTTAAACAGTCTGTCAGTAGTCTGTCAGTAGTCTGTCAATAGTCTTTAAACAGTCTGTCAGCAGTCTGTCAACAGTCTGTCAGTAGTTTGTCAACAGTCTGTCAGTAGTCTGTCAGTAGTCTGTCAACAGTCTGTCAACAGTCTGTCAGTAGTCTGTCAGTAGTCTTTAAACAGTCTGTCAGCAGTCTGTCAGTAGTCTGTCAACAGTCTGTCAGTAGACTGTCAACAGTCTGTCAGTAGTCTGTCAGTAGTCTTTAAACAGTCTGTCAGTAGTCTGTCAGTAGTCTGTCAGCAGTCTGTCAGTAGTCTGTCAGTAGTCTGTCAGTAGTCTGTCAACAGTCTGTCAGTAGTCTGTCAGCAGTCTGTCAGTAGTCTGTCAGTAGTCTGTCAACAGTCTGTCAGTAGACTGTCAACAGTCTGTCAATAGTCTGTCAGTAGTCTTTAAACAGTCTGTCAGTAGTCTGTCAACAGTCTGTCAGTAGTCTGTCAGTAGTCTGTCAGTAGTCTTTAAACAGTCTGTCAGTAGTCTGTCAGTAGTCTTTAAACAGTCTGTCAGTAGTCTGTCAGTAGTCTGTCAATAGTCTTTAAACAGTCTGTCAGTAGTCTGTCAATAGTCTTTAAACAGTCTGTCAGCAGTCTGTCAACAGTCTGTCAGTAGTTTGTCAACAGTCTGTCAGTAGTCTGTCAGTAGTCTGTCAACAGTCTGTCAACAGTCTGTCAGTAGTCTGTCAACAGTCTGTCAGTAGACTGTCAACAGTCTGTCAGTAGTCTGTCAGTAGTCTTTAAACAGTCTGTCAGTAGTCTGTCAGTAGTCTGTCAGTAGTCTGTCAGTAGTCTGTCAGCAGTCTGTCAGCAGTCTGTCAGTAGTCTGTCAGTAGTCTGTCAACAGTCTGTCAGTAGTCTGTCAGCAGTCTGTCAGTAGTCTGTCAGTAGTCTGTCAACAGTCTGTCAGTAGTCTTTAAACAGTCTGTCAGTAGTCTGTCAGTAGTCTGTCAGTAGTCTGTCAACAGTCTGTCAGTAGTCTGTCAGTCTTTCAGTAGTCTGTCAGTAGTCTGTCAACAGTCTTTAAACAGTCTGTCAGCAGTCTGTCAACAGTCTGTCAGTAGTCTGTCAGTAGTCTGTCAGTAGTCTTTAGTCTGTCAGCAGTCTGTCAGTAGTCTGTCAACAGTCTGTCAGTAGACTGTCAACAGTCTGTCAATAGTCTGTCAGTAGTCTTTAAACAGTCTGTCAGTAGTCTGTCAACAGTCTGTCAGTAGTCTGTCAGTAGTCTTTAAACAGTCTGTCAGCAGTCTGTCAGTAGTCTGTCAACAGTCTGTCAGTAGTCTTTAAACAGTCTGTCAGTAGTCTGTCAGTAGTCTTTAAACAGTCTGTCAGTAGTCTGTCAGTAGTCTTTAAACAGTCTGTCAGTAGTCTGTCAGTAGTCTGTCAATAGTCTTTAAACAGTCTGTCAGTAGTCTGTCAGTAGTCTGTCAGTAGTCTGTCAGCAGTCTGTCAGTAGTCTGTCAGTAGTCTGTCAGTAGTCTGTCCGTAGTCTGTCAACAGTCTGTCAGTAGTCTGTCAGCAGTCTGTCAGTAGTCTGTCAGTAGTCTTTAAACAGTGTGTCAGCAGTCTGTCAACAGTCTTTAAATAGTCTGTCAGTAGTCTGTCAACAGTCTGTCAGTAGTCTGTCAGTAGTCTTTAAACAGTCTGTCAGCAGTCTGTCAGTAGTCTTTAAACAGTCTGTCAGTAGTCTGTCAGTAGTCTTTAAACAGTCTGTCAGTAGTCTGTCAACAGTCTGTCAGTAGTCTGTCAGTAGTCTGTCAGCAGTCTGTCAGTAGTCTGTCAGTAGTCTTTAAACAGTCTGTCAACAGTCTGTCAGTAGTCTGTCAGTAGTCTGTCAACAGTCTGTCAACAGTCTGTCAGGAGTCTGTCAACAGTCTGTCAGTAGTCTTTAGTCTGTCAGCAGTCTGTCAGTAGACTGTCAACAGTCTGTCAATAGTCTGTCAGTAGTCTTTAAACAGTCTGTCAGTAGTCTGTCAACAGTCTGTCAGTAGTCTGTCAGTAGTCTTTAAACAGTCTGTCAGCAGTCTGTCAGTAGTCTGTCAACAGTCTGTCAGTAGTCTTTAAACAGTCTGTCAGTAGTCTGTCAGTAGTCTTTAAACAGTCTGTCAGTAGTCTGTCAGTAGTCTTTAAACAGTCTGTCAGTAGTCTGTCAGTAGTCTGTCAATAGTCTTTAAACAGTCTGTCAGTAGTCTGTCAGTAGTCTGTCAATAGTCTTTAAACAGTCTGTCAGCAGTCTGTCAACAGTCTGTCAGTAGTTTGTCAACAGTCTGTCAGTAGTCTGTCAACAGTCTGTCAACAGTCTGTCAGTAGTCTGTCAGTAGTCTTTAAACAGTCTGTCAGCAGTCTGTCAGTAGTCTGTCAACAGTCTGTCAGTAGACTGTCAACAGTCTGTCAGTAGTCTGTCAGTAGTCTTTAAACAGTCTGTCAGTAGTCTGTCAGTAGTCTGTCAGTAGTCTGTCAGCAGTCTGTCAGTAGTCTGTCAGTAGTCTGTCAGTAGTCTGTCAACAGTCTGTCAGTAGTCTGTCAGCAGTCTGTCAGTAGTCTGTCAGTAGTCTGTCAACAGTCTGTCAGTAGACTGTCAACAGTCTGTCAATAGTCTGTCAGTAGTCTTTAAACAGTCTGTCAGTAGTCTGTCAACAGTCTGTCAGTAGTCTGTCAGTAGTCTGTCAGTAGTCTTTAAACAGTCTGTCAGTAGTCTGTCAGTAGTCTTTAAACAGTCTGTCAGTAGTCTGTCAGTAGTCTGTCAATAGTCTTTAAACAGTCTGTCAGTAGTCTGTCAGTAGTCTGTCAATAGTCTTTAAACAGTCTGTCAGCAGTCTGTCAACAGTCTGTCAGTAGTTTGTCAACAGTCTGTCAGTAGTCTGTCAGTAGTCTGTCAACAGTCTGTCAACAGTCTGTCAGTAGTCTGTCAGTAGTCTTTAAACAGTCTGTCAGCAGTCTGTCAGTAGTCTGTCAACAGTCTGTCAGTAGACTGTCAACAGTCTGTCAGTAGTCTGTCAGTAGTCTTTAAACAGTCTGTCAGTAGTCTGTCAGTAGTCTGTCAGCAGTCTGTCAACAGTCTGTCAGTAGTCTGTCAGTAGTCTTTAAACAGTCTGTCAGCAGTCTGTCAGTAGTCTGTCAACAGTCTGTCAGTAGACTGTCAACAGTCTGTCAGTAGTCTGTCAGTAGTCTTTAAACAGTCTGTCAGTAGTCTGTCAGTAGTCTGTCAGTAGTCTGTCAGCAGTCTGTCAGTAGTCTGTCAGTAGTCTGTCAGTAGTCTGTCAACAGTCTGTCAGTAGTCTGTCAGCAGTCTGTCAGTAGTCTGTCAGTAGTCTGTCAACAGTCTGTCAGTAGACTGTCAACAGTCTGTCAATAGTCTGTCAGTAGTCTTTAAACAGTCTGTCAGTAGTCTGTCAACAGTCTGTCAGTAGTCTGTCAGTAGTCTGTCAGTAGTCTTTAAACAGTCTGTCAGTAGTCTGTCAGTAGTCTTTAAACAGTCTGTCAGTAGTCTGTCAGTAGTCTGTCAATAGTCTTTAAACAGTCTGTCAGTAGTCTGTCAGTAGTCTGTCAATAGTCTTTAAACAGTCTGTCAGCAGTCTGTCAACAGTCTGTCAGTAGTTTGTCAACAGTCTGTCAGTAGTCTGTCAGTAGTCTGTCAACAGTCTGTCAACAGTCTGTCAGTAGTCTGTCAGTAGTCTTTAAACAGTCTGTCAGCAGTCTGTCAGTAGTCTGTCAACAGTCTGTCAGTAGACTGTCAACAGTCTGTCAGTAGTCTGTCAGTAGTCTTTAAACAGTCTGTCAGTAGTCTGTCAGTAGTCTGTCAGCAGTCTGTCAGTAGTCTGTCAGTAGTCTGTCAGTAGTCTGTCAACAGTCTGTCAGTAGTCTGTCAGCAGTCTGTCAGTAGTCTGTCAGTAGTCTGTCAACAGTCTGTCAGTAGTCTTTAAACAGTCTGTCAGTAGTCTGTCAGTAGTCTGTCAGTAGTCTGTCAACAGTCTGTCAGTAGTCTGTCAGTCTTTCAGTAGTCTGTCAGTAGTCTGTCAACAGTCTTTAAACAGTCTGTCAGCAGTCTGTCAACAGTCTGTCAGTAGTCTGTCAGTAGTCTTTAAACAGTCTGTCAGCAGTCTGTCAGTAGTCTGTCAACAGTCTGTCAGTAGTCTTTAAACAGTCTGTCAGTAGTCTGTCAGTAGTCTGTCAACAGTCTGTCAGTAGTCTGTCAGTAGTCTGTCAGTAGTCTGTCAGTAGTCTGTCAACAGTCTGTCAGTAGTCTGTCAGTAGTCTGTCAGTAGTCTGTCAACAGTCTGTCAGTAGTCTGTCAGTAGTCTTTAAACAGTCTGTCAGCAGTCTGTCAGTAGTCTGTCAACAGTCTGTCAGTAGTCTGTAAACAGTCTGTCAGTAGTCTGTCAGTAGTCTGTCAACAGTCTGTCAGTAGTCTGTCAGTAGTCTGTCAGTAGTCTGTCAACAGTCTGTCAACAGTCTGTCAGTAGTCTGTCAGTAGTCTGTCAGTAGTCTGTCAACAGTCTGTCAGTAGTATGTCAATAGTCTTTAAACAGTCTGTCAGTAGTTTGTCAACAGTTTGTCAACAGTCTGTCAGTAGTCTGTCAACAGTCTGTCAACAGTCTGTCAGTAGTCTGTCAGTAGTCTTTAAACAGTCTGTCAGCAGTCTGTCAGTAGTCTGTCAATAGTCTTTAAACAGTCTGTCAGTAGTCTTTCAGTAGTCTGTCAATAGTCTTTAAACAGTCTGTCAGCAGTCTGTCAACAGTCTGTCAGTAGTCTGTCAGCAGTCTGTCAGCAGTCTGTCAGTAGTCTGTCAGTAGTCTGTCAACAGTCTGTCAGTAGTCTTTAAACAGTGTGTCAGCAGTCTGTCAACAGTCTTTAAATAGTCTGTCAGTAGTCTGTCAACAACTGTCAGTAGTCTGTCAGTAGTCTGTCAACAGTCTGTCAGTAGTCTGTCAGTAGTCTGTCAACAGTCTGACAGCAGTCTGTCAGTAGTCTGTCAACAGTCTTTCAGTAGTCTGTCAGTAGTCTGTCAACAGTCTTTAAACAGTCTCTCAGCAGTCTGTCAACAGTCTGTCAGTAGTCTGTCAGTAGTCTGTCAGTAGTCTTTAAACAGTCATTCAGCAGTCTGTCAGTAGTCTGTCAGTAGTCTGTCAGTAGTCTGTCAACAGTCTGTCAACAGTCTGTCAGTAGTCTGTCAGTAGTCTTTAAACAGTCTGTAAGCAGTCTGTCAGTAGTCTGTCAACAGTCTGTCAGTAGTCTTTAAACAGTCTGTCAGTAGTCTGCCAGTAGTCTGTCAGTAGTCTGTCAACAGTCTGTCAGTAGTCTGTCAGTAGTCTGTCAGTAGTCTGTCAACAGTCTGTCAGTAGTCTGTCAGTAGTATGTCAACAGTCTGTCAACAGTCTGTCATCAGTCTGTCAGTAGTCTGTCAGTAGTCTTTAAACAGTCTGTCAGCAGTCTGTCAGTAGTCTGTCAACAGTCTGTCAGTAGTCTGTCAGTAGTCTTTAAACAGTCTGTCAGTAGTCTGTCAGTAGTCTGTCAACAGTCTGTCAGTAGTCTTTAAACAGTCTGTCAGTAGTCTGTCAGTAGTCTGTCAGTAGTCTGTCAGTAGTCTTTAAGCAGTCTGTCAGCAGTCTGTCGTAGTCTGTCAATAGTCTTTAAACAGTCTGTCAGTAGTCTGTCAACAGTCTGTCAGTAGACTGTCAGTAGTCTGTCAGCAGTCTGTCAATAGTCTTTAAACAGTCTGTCAGTAGTCTGTCAGTAGTCTGTCAATAGTCTTTAAACAGTCTGTCAGCAGTCTGTCAACAGTCTGTCAGTAGTTTGTCAACAGTCTGTCAGTAGTATGTCAGTAGTCTGTCAACAGTCTGTCAACAGTCTGTCAGTAGTCTGTCAGTAGTCTTTAAACAGTCTGTCAGCAGTCTGTCAGTAGTCTGTCAATAGTCTTTAAACAGTCTGTCAGTAGTCTGTCAGTAGTCTGTCAATAGTCTTTAAACAGTCTGTCAGCAGTCTGTCAACAGTCTGTCAGTAGTCTGTCAGTAGTCTGTCAGTAGTCTGTCAGTAGTCTGTCAGCAGTCTGTCAGTAGTCTGTCAGTAGTCTTTAAACAGTGTGTCAGCAGTCTGTCAACAGTCTTTAAATAGTCTGTCAGTAGTCTGTCAACAGTCTGTCAGTAGTCTGTCAGTAGTCTGTCAACAGTCTGTCAGTAGTCTGTCAGTAGTCTGTCAAGTCTGACAACAGTTTGTCAGTAGTCTGTCAACAGTCTGTCAGCAGTCTGTCAGTAGTCTGTCAATGGTCTGTCAGCAGTCTGTCAACAGTCTGTCAGTAGTCTGTCAGCAGTCTGTCAGTAGTCTGTCAACAGTCTGTCAGTGGTCTGTCAGTAGTCTGTCAGTAGTCTGTCAACAGTCTGTCAGTAGTCTGTCATTAGTCTGTCAGTAGTCTTTAAACAGTCTGTCAGCAGTCTGTCAGTAGTCTGTCAGTAGTCTGTCAGTAGTCTGTCAACAGTCTGTCAGTAGTCTGTCAGCAGTCTGTCAGTAGTCTGTCAGTAGTCTTTAAACAGTGTGTCAGCAGTCTGTCAACAGTCTTTAGTCTGTCAGTAGTCTGTCAACAGTCTGTCAGTAGTCTGTCAGTAGTCTGTCAACAGTCTGTCAGTAGTCTGTCAGTAGTCTGTCAACAGTCTGACAGCAGTCTGTCAGTAGTCTGTCAACAGTCTTTCAGTAGTCTGTCAGTAGTCTGTCAACAGTCTGACAGAAGTCTGTCAGTAGTCTGTCAACAGTCTGTCAGTAGTCTGTCAGCAGTCTGTCAGTAGTCTGTCAACAGTCTGTCAGTAGTCTGTCAGTAGTCTGTCAGTAGTCTGTCAATGGTCTGTCAGCAGTCTGTCAACAGTCTGTCAGTAGTCTGTCAGCAGTCTGTCAGTAGTCTGTCAACAGTCTGTCAGTAGTCTGTCAGTAGTCTGTCAACAGTCTGTCAGTAGTCTGTCATTAGTCTGTCAGTAGTCTGTCAACAGTCTGTCAGTAGTCTGTCAACAGTCTGTCAGTAGTCTGTCAACAGTCTGTCAGTAGTCTGTCAGTAGTCTGTCAACAGTCTGTTAGTAGTCTGTCAACAGTCTGTCAGTAGTCTGTCAGTAGTCTTTCAGTAGTCTGTCAATAGTCTTTAAACAGTCTGTCAGCAGTCTGTCAGTAGTCTGTCAGTAGTTTGTCAATAGTCTTTAAACAAGGTCAGTAGTTTGTCAGTAGTCTTTAAACAGTCTGTCAGCAGTCTGTCAGTAGACTGTCAACAGTCTGTCAGTAGTCTGTCAGTAGTCTGTCAGTAGTCTGACAGCAGTCTGTCAGTAGTCTGTCAACAGTCTGTCAGTAGTCTGTCAGCAGTCTGTCAGTAGTCTGTCAACAGTCTGTCAGTAGACTGTCAACAGTCTGTCAGTAGTCTGTCAGTAGTCTGTCAGTAGTCTGACAGCAGTCTGTCAGTAGTCTGTCAACAGTCTGTCAGTAGTCTGTCAACAGTCTGTCAGTAGTCTGTCAGTAGTCTGTCAGTAGTCTGTCAATGGTCTGTCAGCAGTCTGTCAACAGTCTGTCAGCAGTCTGTCATTAGTCTGTCAGTAGTCTGTCAACAGTCTGTCAGTAGTCTGTCAACAGTCTGTCAGTAGTCTGTCAGTAGTCTGTCAACAGTCTTTCAGTAGTCTGTCAACAGTCTGTCAGTAGTCTGTCAGTAGTCTGTCAACAGTCTGTTAGTAATCTGTCAACAGTCTGTCAGTAGTCTGTCAGTAGTCTTTCAGTAGTCTGTCAATAGTCTTTAAACAGTCTGTCAGCAGTCTGTCAGTAGTCTGTCAGTAGTTTGTCAATAGTCTTTAAACAGTGTCAGTAGTTTGTCAGTAGTCTTTAAACAGTCTGTCAGCAGTCTGTCAGTAGTCTGTCAACAGTCTGTCAGTAGACTGTCAACAGTCTGTCAGTAGTCTGTCAGTAGTCTGTCAGTAGTCTGTCAGCAGTCTGTCAGTAGTCTGTCAGTAGTCTGTCAACAGTCTGTCAGTAGTCTGTCAGTAGTCTGTCAACAGTCTGTCAGTAGTCTGTCAGTAGTCTGTCAACAGTCTGACAGCAGTCTGTCAGTAGTCTGTCAACAGTCTTTCAGTAGTCTGTCAGTAGTCTGTCAACAGTCTGACAGAAGTCTGTCAGTAGTCTGTCAACAGTCTGTCAGTAGTCTGTCAGCAGTCTGTCAGTAGTCTGTCAACAGTCTGTCAGTAGTCTGTCAGTAGTCTGTCAGTAGTCTGTCAATGGTCTGTCAGCAGTCTGTCAACAGTCTGTCAGTAGTCTGTCAGCAGTCTGTCAGTAGTCTGTCAACAGTCTGTCAGTAGTCTGTCAGTAGTCTGTCAACAGTCTGTCAGTAGTCTGTCATTAGTCTGTCAGTAGTCTGTCAACAGTCTGTCAGTAGTCTGTCAACAGTCTGTCAGTAGTCTGTCAACAGTCTGTCAGTAGTCTGTCAGTAGTCTGTCAACAGTCTGTTAGTAGTCTGTCAACAGTCTGTCAGTAGTCTGTCAGTAGTCTTTCAGTAGTCTGTCAATAGTCTTTAAACAGTCTGTCAGCAGTCTGTCAGTAGTCTGTCAGTAGTTTGTCAATAGTCTTTAAACAAGGTCAGTAGTTTGTCAGTAGTCTTTAAACAGTCTGTCAGCAGTCTGTCAGTAGACTGTCAACAGTCTGTCAGTAGTCTGTCAGTAGTCTGTCAGTAGTCTGACAGCAGTCTGTCAGTAGTCTGTCAACAGTCTGTCAGTAGTCTGTCAGCAGTCTGTCAGTAGTCTGTCAACAGTCTGTCAGTAGACTGTCAACAGTCTGTCAGTAGTCTGTCAGTAGTCTGTCAGTAGTCTGACAGCAGTCTGTCAGTAGTCTGTCAACAGTCTGTCAGTAGTCTGTCAACAGTCTGTCAGTAGTCTGTCAGTAGTCTGTCAGTAGTCTGTCAATGGTCTGTCAGCAGTCTGTCAACAGTCTGTCAGCAGTCTGTCAGTAGTCTGTCAACAGTCTGTCAGTAGTCTGTCAGTAGTCTGTCAACAGTCTGTCAGTAGTCTGTCATTAGTCTGTCAGTAGTCTGTCAACAGTCTGTCAGTAGTCTGTCAACAGTCTGTCAGTAGTCTGTCAGTAGTCTGTCAACAGTCTGTCAGTAGTCTGTCAACAGTCTGTCAGTAGTCTGTCAGTAGTCTTTCAGTAGTCTGTCAATAGTCTTTAAACAGTCTGTCAGCAGTCTGTCAGTAGTCTGTCAGTAGTCTGTCAACAGTCTGTTAGTAATCTGTCAACAGTCTGTCAGTAGTCTGTCAGTAGTCTTTCAGTAGTCTGTCAATAGTCTTTAAACAGTCTGTCAGCAGTCTGTCAGTAGTCTGTCAGTAGTTTGTCAATAGTCTTTAAACAGTGTCAGTAGTTTGTCAGTAGTCTTTAAACAGTCTGTCAGCAGTCTGTCAGTAGTCTGTCAACAGTCTGTCAGTAGACTGTCAACAGTCTGTCAGTAGTCTGTCAGTAGTCTGTCAGTAGTCTGTCAGCAGTCTGTCAGTAGTCTGTCAGTAGTCTGTCAGTAGTCTGTTAACAGTCTGTCAGTAGTCTGTCAGTAGTCTGTCAGTAGTCTTTAAACAGTGTGTCAGCAGTCTGTCAACAGTCTTTAAATAGTCTGTCAGTAGTCTGTCAACAGTCTGTCAGTAGTCTGTCAGTAGTCTGTCAACAGTCTGTCAGTAGTCTGTCAGTAGTCTCAACAGTCTGTCAGCAGTCTGTCAGTAGTCTGTCAACAGTCTGTCAGTAGTCAGTCAACAGTCTGTCAGTAGTCTGTCAGTAGTCTGTCAGTAGTCTGTCAATGGTCTGTCAGCAGTCTGTCAACAGTCTGTCAGCAGTCTGTCAGTAGTCTGTCAACAGTCTGTCAGTAGTCTGTCAGTAGTCTGTCAACAGTCTGTCAGTAGTCTTTCATTAGTCTGTCAGTAGTCTGTCAACAGTCTGTCAGTAGTCTGTCAACAGTCTGTCAGTAGTCTGTCAGTAGTCTGTCAACAGTCTTTCAGTAGTCTGTCAACAGTCTGTCAGTAGTCTGTCAGTAGTCTGTCAACAGTCTGTTAGTAATCTGTCAACAGTCTGTCAGTAGTCTGTCAGTAGTCTTTCAGTAGTCTGTCAATAGTCTTTAAACAGTCTGTCAGCAGTCTGTCAGTAGTCTGTCAGTAGTTTGTCAATAGTCTTTAAACAGTGTCAGTAGTTTGTCAGTAGTCTTTAAACAGTCTGTCAGCAGTCTGTCAGTAGTCTGTCAACAGTCTGTCAGTAGACTGTCAACAGTCTGTCAGTAGTCTGTCAGTAGTCTGTCAGTAGTCTGTCAGCAGTCTGTCAGTAGTCTGTCAGTAGTCTGTCAGTAGTCTGTTAACAGTCTGTCAGTAGTCTGTCAGTAGTCTGTCAGTATTCTTTAAACAGTGTGTCAGCAGTCTGTCAACAGTCTTTAAATAGTCTGTCAGTAGTCTGTCAACAGTCTGTCAGTAGTCTGTCAGTAGTCTGTCAACAGTCTGTCAGTAGTCTGTCAGTAGTCTGTCAACAGTCTGACAGCAGTCTGTCAGTAGTCTGTCAGTAGTCTGTCAGCAGTCTGTCAGCAGTCTGTCAGTAGTCTGTCAATGGTCTGTCAACAGTCTGTCAGTAGTCTGTCAACAGTCTGTCAGTAGTCTGTCAGTAGTCTGTCAGTAGTCTGTCAACAGTCTGTCAGTAGTCTGTCAACAGTCTGTCAGTAGTCTGTCAGTAGTCTTTCAGTAGTCTGTCAGTAGTCTGTCAACAGTCTGTCAGTAGTCTGTCAACAGTCTGTCAGTAGTCTGTCAGTAGTCTTTCAGTAGTCTGTCAATAGTCTTTAAACAGTCTGTCAGTAGTCTGTCAATAGTCTTTAAACAGTCTGTCAGTAGTCTGTCAGTAGTCTGTCAACAGTCTGTCAATAGTCTGTCAGTAGTCTGTCAATAGTCTGTCAGCAGTCTGTCAACAGTCTGTCAGTAGTCTGTCAGCAGTCTGTCAGTAGTCTGTCAACAGTCTGTCAGTAGTCTGTCAGTAGTCTTTCAGTAGTCTGTCAATAGTCTTTAAACAGTCTGTCAGTAGTCTGTCAACAGTCTGTCAGTAGTCTGTCAGTAGTCTGTCAACAGTCTGTCAGTAGTCTGTCAGTAGTCTGTCAATAGTCTGTCAGCAGTCTGTCAACAGTCTGTCAGTAGTCTGTCAGCAGTCTGTCAGTAGTCTGTCAATAGTCTGTCAGCAGTCTGTCAGTAGTCTGTCAATAGTCTGTCAGCAGTCTGTCAACAGTCTGTCAGTAGTCTGTCAGTAGTCTGTCAGTAGTCTTTAAACAGTCTGTGAGTAGTCTGTCAGTAGTCTTTAAACAGTCTGTCAGTAGTCTATCAGTAGTCTTTCAGCAGTCTGTCAATAGTCTGTCAGTAGTGTGTCAATAGTCTTTAAACAGTCTGTCAGCAGTCTGTCAACAGTCTGTCAACAGTCTGTCAGTAGTCTGTCAGTAGTCTGTCAACTGTCTGTCAGCAGTCTGTCAACAGTCTGTCAGTAGTCTGTCAGTAGTCTGTCAATAGTCTGTCAGCAGTCTGTCAACAGTCTGTCAGTAGTCTGTCAGCAGTCTGTCAGTAGTCTGTCAACAGTCTGTCAGTAGTCTGTCAGTAGTCTTTAAACAGTCTGTGAGTAGTCTGTCAGTAGTCTTTAAACAGTATGTCAGTAGTCTGTCAACAGTCTGTCAGTAGTCTGTCAGTAGTCTGTCAACAGTCTGTCAGTAGTCTGTCAACAGTCTGTCAGTAGTCTGTCAGTAGTCTGTCAACAGTCTGTCCTTAGTCTGTCATTAGTCTGTCAGTAGTCTATCAACAGTCTGTCAGTAGTCTGTCAACAATCTGTCAGTAGTCTGTCAGTAGTCTGTCAGTAGTCTGTCATTAGTCTGTCAGTAGTCTGTCAACAGTCTGTCAGTAGTCTGTAAACAGTCTGTCAGCAGTCTGTCAACAGTCTGTCAACAGTCTGTCAGTAGTCTGTCAGTAGTCTGTCAACAGTCTGTCAGCAGTCTGTCAACAGTCTGTCAACAGTCTGTCAGTAATCTGTCAGTAATCTGTCAGTAGTCTGTCAGTAGTCTGTCAGTAGTCTGTCAACAGTCTGTCAGTAGTCTGTCAACAGTCAGTAAACAGTCTGTCAGTAGTCTGTCAGTAGTCTGTCAGTAGTCTGTCAACAGTCTGTCAACAGTCTGTCAGTAGTCTGTCAACAGTCTGTCGGTAGTCTTTCAGTAGTCTGTCAGTAGTCTGTCAACAGTCTGTCAGTAGTCTGTCAGTAGTATGTCATTAGTCTGTCAGTAGTCTGTCAGTAGTCTTTCAGTAGTCTGTCAACAGTCTGTCAGTAGTCTGTCAGTAGTCTGTCAGTAGTCTGTCAGTAGTCTGTCAACAGTCTGTCAGTAGTCTTTAAACAGTCTGTCAGTAGTCTGTCGGTAGTCTGTCAGTAGTCTTTAAACAGTGTGTCAGCAGTCTGTCAACAGTCTTTAAATAGTCTGTCAGTAGTCTGTCAACAGTCTGTCAGTAGTCTGTCAGTAGTCTGTCAACAGTCTGTCAGTAGTCTGTCAGTAGTCTGTCAACAGTCTGTCAGTAGTCTGTCAGTAGTCTGTCAACAGTCTGACAGCAGTCTGTCAGTAGTCTGTCAACAGTCTTTCAGTAGTCTGTCAGTAGTCTGTCAACAGTCTGACAGAAGTCTGTCAGTAGTCTGTCAACAGTCTGTCAGTAGTCTGTCAGCAGTCTGTCAGTAGTCTGTCAACAGTCTGTCAGTAGTCTGTCAGTAGTCTGTCAGTAGTCTGTCAATGGTCTGTCAGCAGTCTGTCAACAGTCTGTCAGTAGTCTGTCAGCAGTCTGTCAGTAGTCTGTCAACAGTCTGTCAGTAGTCTGTCAGTAGTCTGTCAACAGTCTGTCAGTAGTCTGTCATTAGTCTGTCAGTAGTCTGTCAACAGTCTGTCAGTAGTCTGTCAACAGTCTGTCAGTAGTCTGTCAACAGTCTGTCAGTAGTCTGTCAGTAGTCTGTCAACAGTCTGTTAGTAGTCTGTCAACAGTCTGTCAGTAGTCTGTCAGTAGTCTTTCAGTAGTCTGTCAATAGTCTTTAAACAGTCTGTCAGCAGTCTGTCAGTAGTCTGTCAGTAGTTTGTCAATAGTCTTTAAACAAGGTCAGTAGTTTGTCAGTAGTCTTTAAACAGTCTGTCAGCAGTCTGTCAGTAGACTGTCAACAGTCTGTCAGTAGTCTGTCAGTAGTCTGTCAGTAGTCTGACAGCAGTCTGTCAGTAGTCTGTCAACAGTCTGTCAGTAGTCTGTCAGCAGTCTGTCAGTAGTCTGTCAACAGTCTGTCAGTAGACTGTCAACAGTCTGTCAGTAGTCTGTCAGTAGTCTGTCAGTAGTCTGACAGCAGTCTGTCAGTAGTCTGTCAACAGTCTGTCAGTAGTCTGTCAACAGTCTGTCAGTAGTCTGTCAGTAGTCTGTCAGTAGTCTGTCAATGGTCTGTCAGCAGTCTGTCAACAGTCTGTCAGCAGTCTGTCAGTAGTCTGTCAACAGTCTGTCAGTAGTCTGTCAGTAGTCTGTCAACAGTCTGTCAGTAGTCTGTCATTAGTCTGTCAGTAGTCTGTCAACAGTCTGTCAGTAGTCTGTCAACAGTCTGTCAGTAGTCTGTCAGTAGTCTGTCAACAGTCTTTCAGTAGTCTGTCAACAGTCTGTCAGTAGTCTGTCAGTAGTCTGTCAACAGTCTGTTAGTAATCTGTCAACAGTCTGTCAGTAGTCTGTCAGTAGTCTTTCAGTAGTCTGTCAATAGTCTTTAAACAGTCTGTCAGCAGTCTGTCAGTAGTCTGTCAGTAGTTTGTCAATAGTCTTTAAACAGTGTCAGTAGTTTGTCAGTAGTCTTTAAACAGTCTGTCAGCAGTCTGTCAGTAGTCTGTCAACAGTCTGTCAACAGTCTGTCAGTAGTCTGTCAGTAGTCTGTCAGTAGTCTGTCAGCAGTCTGTCAGTAGTCTGTCAGTAGTCTGTTAACAGTCTGTCAGTAGTCTGTCAGTAGTCTGTCAGTAGTCTTTAAACAGTGTGTCAGCAGTCTGTCAACAGTCTTTAAATAGTCTGTCAGTAGTCTGTCAACAGTCTGTCAGTAGTCTGTCAGTAGTCTGTCAACAGTCTGTCAGTAGTCTGTCAGTAGTCTGTCAACAGTCTGTCAGCAGTCTGTCAGTAGTCTGTCAACAGTCTGTCAGTAGTCTGTCAACAGTCTGTCAGTAGTCTGTCAGTAGTCTGTCAGTAGTCTGTCAATGGTCTGTCAGCAGTCTGTCAACAGTCTGTCAGCAGTCTGTCAGTAGTCTGTCAACAGTCTGTCAGTAGTCTGTCAGTAGTCTGTCAACAGTCTGTCAGTAGTCTGTCATTAGTCTGTCAGTAGTCTGTCAACAGTCTGTCAGTAGTCTGTCAACAGTCTGTCAGTAGTCTGTCAGTAGTCTGTCAACAGTCTTTCAGTAGTCTGTCAACAGTCTGTCAGTAGTCTGTCAGTAGTCTGTCAACAGTCTGTTAGTAATCTGTCAACAGTCTGTCAGTAGTCTGTCAGTAGTCTTTCAGTAGTCTGTCAATAGTCTTTAAACAGTCTGTCAGCAGTCTGTCAGTAGTCTGTCAGTAGTTTGTCAATAGTCTTTAAACAGTGTCAGTAGTTTGTCAGTAGTCTTTAAACAGTCTGTCAGCAGTCTGTCAGTAGTCTGTCAACAGTCTGTCAGTAGACTGTCAACAGTCTGTCAGTAGTCTGTCAGTAGTCTGTCAGTAGTCTGTCAGCAGTCTGTCAGTAGTCTGTCAGTAGTCTGTCAGTAGTCTGTTAACAGTCTGTCAGTAGTCTGTCAGTAGTCTTTAAACAGTGTGTCAGCAGTCTGTCAACAGTCTTTAAATAGTCTGTCAGTAGTCTGTCAACAGTCTGTCAGTAGTCTGTCAGTAGTCTGTCAACAGTCTGTCAGTAGTCTGTCAGTAGTCTGTCAACAGTCTGACAGCAGTCTGTCAGTAGTCTGTCAGTAGTCTGTCAGCAGTCTGTCAGCAGTCTGTCAGTAGTCTGTCAATGGTCTGTCAGTAGTCTGTCAGTAGTATGTCATTAGTCTGTCAGTAGTCTGTCAGTAGTCTTTCAGTAGTCTGTCAACAGTCTGTCAGTAGTCTGTCAGTAGTCTGTCAGTAGTCTGTCAGTAGTCTGTCAACAGTCTGTCAGTAGTCTTTAAACAGTCTGTCAGTAGTCTGTCGGTAGTCTGTCAGTAGTCTTTAAACAGTGTGTCAGCAGTCTGTCAACAGTCTTTAAATAGTCTGTCAGTAGTCTGTCAACAGTCTGTCAGTAGTCTGTCAGTAGTCTGTCAACAGTCTGTCAGTAGTCTGTCAGTAGTCTGTCAACAGTCTGTCAGTAGTCTGTCAGTAGTCTGTCAACAGTCTGACAGCAGTCTGTCAGTAGTCTGTCAACAGTCTTTCAGTAGTCTGTCAGTAGTCTGTCAACAGTCTGACAGAAGTCTGTCAGTAGTCTGTCAACAGTCTGTCAGTAGTCTGTCAGCAGTCTGTCAGTAGTCTGTCAACAGTCTGTCAGTAGTCTGTCAGTAGTCTGTCAGTAGTCTGTCAATGGTCTGTCAGCAGTCTGTCAACAGTCTGTCAGTAGTCTGTCAGCAGTCTGTCAGTAGTCTGTCAACAGTCTGTCAGTAGTCTGTCAGTAGTCTGTCAACAGTCTGTCAGTAGTCTGTCAACAGTCTGTCAGTAGTCTGTCAACAGTCTGTCAGTAGTCTGTCAACAGTCTGTCAGTAGTCTGTCAGTAGTCTGTCAACAGTCTGTTAGTAGTCTGTCAACAGTCTGTCAGTAGTCTGTCAGTAGTCTTTCAGTAGTCTGTCAATAGTCTTTAAACAGTCTGTCAGCAGTCTGTCAGTAGTCTGTCAGTAGTTTGTCAATAGTCTTTAAACAAGGTCAGTAGTTTGTCAGTAGTCTTTAAACAGTCTGTCAGCAGTCTGTCAGTAGACTGTCAACAGTCTGTCAGTAGTCTGTCAGTAGTCTGTCAGTAGTCTGACAGCAGTCTGTCAGTAGTCTGTCAACAGTCTGTCAGTAGTCTGTCAGCAGTCTGTCAGTAGTCTGTCAACAGTCTGTCAGTAGACTGTCAACAGTCTGTCAGTAGTCTGTCAGTAGTCTGTCAGTAGTCTGACAGCAGTCTGTCAGTAGTCTGTCAACAGTCTGTCAGTAGTCTGTCAACAGTCTGTCAGTAGTCTGTCAGTAGTCTGTCAGTAGTCTGTCAATGGTCTGTCAGCAGTCTGTCAACAGTCTGTCAGCAGTCTGTCAGTAGTCTGTCAACAGTCTGTCAGTAGTCTGTCAGTAGTCTGTCAACAGTCTGTCAGTAGTCTGTCATTAGTCTGTCAGTAGTCTGTCAACAGTCTGTCAGTAGTCTGTCAACAGTCTGTCAGTAGTCTGTCAGTAGTCTGTCAACAGTCTTTCAGTAGTCTGTCAACAGTCTGTCAGTAGTCTGTCAGTAGTCTGTCAACAGTCTGTTAGTAATCTGTCAACAGTCTGTCAGTAGTCTGTCAGTAGTCTTTCAGTAGTCTGTCAATAGTCTTTAAACAGTCTGTCAGCAGTCTGTCAGTAGTCTGTCAGTAGTTTGTCAATAGTCTTTAAACAGTGTCAGTAGTTTGTCAGTAGTCTTTAAACAGTCTGTCAGCAGTCTGTCAGTAGTCTGTCAACAGTCTGTCAACAGTCTGTCAGTAGTCTGTCAGTAGTCTGTCAGTAGTCTGTCAGCAGTCTGTCAGTAGTCTGTCAGTAGTCTGTTAACAGTCTGTCAGTAGTCTGTCAGTAGTCTGTCAGTAGTCTTTAAACAGTGTGTCAGCAGTCTGTCAACAGTCTTTAAATAGTCTGTCAGTAGTCTGTCAACAGTCTGTCAGTAGTCTGTCAGTAGTCTGTCAACAGTCTGTCAGTAGTCTGTCAGTAGTCTGTCAACAGTCTGTCAGCAGTCTGTCAGTAGTCTGTCAACAGTCTGTCAGTAGTCTGTCAACAGTCTGTCAGTAGTCTGTCAGTAGTCTGTCAGTAGTCTGTCAATGGTCTGTCAGCAGTCTGTCAACAGTCTGTCAGCAGTCTGTCAGTAGTCTGTCAACAGTCTGTCAGTAGTCTGTCAGTAGTCTGTCAACAGTCTGTCAGTAGTCTGTCATTAGTCTGTCAGTAGTCTGTCAACAGTCTGTCAGTAGTCTGTCAACAGTCTGTCAGTAGTCTGTCAGTAGTCTGTCAACAGTCTTTCAGTAGTCTGTCAACAGTCTGTCAGTAGTCTGTCAGTAGTCTGTCAACAGTCTGTTAGTAATCTGTCAACAGTCTGTCAGTAGTCTGTCAGTAGTCTTTCAGTAGTCTGTCAATAGTCTTTAAACAGTCTGTCAGCAGTCTGTCAGTAGTCTGTCAGTAGTTTGTCAATAGTCTTTAAACAGTGTCAGTAGTTTGTCAGTAGTCTTTAAACAGTCTGTCAGCAGTCTGTCAGTAGTCTGTCAACAGTCTGTCAGTAGACTGTCAACAGTCTGTCAGTAGTCTGTCAGTAGTCTGTCAGTAGTCTGTCAGCAGTCTGTCAGTAGTCTGTCAGTAGTCTGTCAGTAGTCTGTTAACAGTCTGTCAGTAGTCTGTCAGTAGTCTTTAAACAGTGTGTCAGCAGTCTGTCAACAGTCTTTAAATAGTCTGTCAGTAGTCTGTCAACAGTCTGTCAGTAGTCTGTCAGTAGTCTGTCAACAGTCTGTCAGTAGTCTGTCAGTAGTCTGTCAACAGTCTGACAGCAGTCTGTCAGTAGTCTGTCAGTAGTCTGTCAGCAGTCTGTCAGCAGTCTGTCAGTAGTCTGTCAATGGTCTGTCAACAGTCTGTCAGTAGTCTGTCAACAGTCTGTCAGTAGTCTGTCAGTAGTCTGTCAGTAGTCTGTCAACAGTCTGTCAGTAGTCTGTCAACAGTCTGTCAGTAGTCTGTCAGTAGTCTTTCAGTAGTCTGTCAATAGTCTTTAAACAGTCTGTCAGTAGTCTGTCAATAGTCTTTAAACAGTCTGTCAGTAGTCTGTCAGTAGTCTGTCAGTAGTCTGTCAATAGTCTGTCAGCAGTCTGTCAACAGTCTGTCAACAGTCTGTCAGTAGTCTGTCAGTAGTCTGTCAACAGTCTGTCAGTAGTCTGTCAGTAGTCTGTCAATAGTCTGTCAGCAGTCTGTCAACAGTCTGTCAGTAGTCTGTCAATAGTCTGTCAGCAGTCTGTCAGTAGTCTGTCAATAGTCTGTCAGCAGTCTGTCAACAGTCTGTCAGTAGTCTGTCAGTAGTCTGTCAGTAGTCTTTAAACAGTCTGTGAGTAGTCTGTCAGTAGTCTTTCAACAGTCTGTCAGTAGTCTATCAGTAGTCTTTCAGTAGTCTGTCAATAGTCTTTAAACAGTCTGTCAGCAGTCTGTCAGTAGTCTGTCAATAGTCTTTAAACAGTCTGTCAGCAGTCTGTCAACAGTCTGTCAACAGTCTGTCAGTAGTCTGTCAGTAGTCTGTCAACAGTCTGTCAGCAGTCTGTCAACAGTCTGTCAGTAGTCTGTCAGTAGTCTGTCAATAGTCTGTCAGCAGTCTGTCAACAGTCTGTCAGTAGTCTGTCAGCAGTCTGTCAGTAGTCTGTCAACAGTCTGTCAGTAGTCTGTCAGTAGTCTTTAAACAGTCTGTGAGTAGTCTGTCAGTAGTCTTTAAACAGTATGTCAGTAGTCTGTCAACAGTCTGTCAACAGTCTGTCAGTAGTCTGTCAGTAGTCTGTCAACAGTCTGTCAGTAGTCTGTCAGTAGTCTGTCAACAGTCTGTCAGTAGTCTGTCAGTAGTCTGTCAACAGTCTGTCAGTAGTCTGTCAGTAGTCTGTCAACAGTCTGTCCTTAGTCTGTCATTAGTCTGTCAGTAGTCTATCAACAGTCTGTCAGTAGTCTGTCAACAATCTGTCAGTAGTCTGTCAGTAGTCTGTCAGTAGTCTGTCATTAGTCTGTCAGTAGTCTGTCAACAGTCTGTCAGTAGTCTGTAAACAGTCTGTCAGCAGTCTGTCAACAGTCTGTCAACAGTCTGTCAGTAGTCTGTCAGTAGTCTGTCAACAGTCTGTCAGCAGTCTGTCAACAGTCTGTCAACAGTCTGTCAGTAATCTGTCAGTATTCTGTCAGTAGTCTGTCAGTAGTCTGTCAGTAGTCTGTCAACAGTCTGTCAGTAGTCTGTCAACAGTCAGTAAACAGTCTGTCAGTAGTCTGTCAGTAGTCTGTCAGTAGTCTGTCAACAGTCTGTCAACAGTCTGTCAGTAGTCTGTCAACAGTCTGTCGGTAGTCTTTCAGTAGTCTGTCAGTAGTCTGTCAACAGTCTGTCAGTAGTCTGTCAGTAGTATGTCATTAGTCTGTCAGTAGTCTGTCACTAGTCTTTCAGTAGTCTGTCAGTAGTCTGTCAGTAGTCTGTCAGTAGTCTGTCAGTAGTCTGTCAACAGTCTGTCAGTAGTCTTTAAACAGTCTGTCAGTAGTCTGTCAGTAGTCTGTCAAAAATCTGTCAGTAGTCTGTCAGTAGTCTGTCAACAATCTGTCAGTAGTCTGTCAACAGTCTGTCAGTAGTCTGTCAACAGTCTGTCAGTAGTCTGTCAACAGTCTGTCAGTAGTCTGTCAGTAGTCTGTCAGTAGTCTGTCAGTAGTATGTCTGTCAGTAGTCTGTCAGTAGTCTGTCAGTAATCTGTCAGTAGTCTGTCAGTAGTCTGTCAACAGTCTGTTATTAGTCTGTCAGTAGTCTGTAAACAGTCTGTCAGTCTGTCAGTAGTCTGTCAGTAGTCTGTCAGTAATCTGTCAGTAGTCTGTCAGTAGTCTGTCAGTAGTTGACAGACTACTGACAGACAGTCTGTCAGTAGTCAGTAGTCTGTCAGTAGTCTGTCAGTAGTCTGTCAACAATCTGTCAGTAGTCTGTCAGTAGTCTTTCAACAATCTGTCAGTAGTCTGTCAGTAGTCTGTCAACAGTCTGTCAGTAGTCTGTCAACAGTCTGTCATTAGTCTGTCAGTAGTCTGTCAACAGTCTGTCAGTAGTCTGTCAACAGTCTGTCAGCAGTCTGTCAACAGTCTGTCAACAGTCTGTCAGTAATCTGTCAACAGTCTGTCAGCAGTCTGTCAACAGTCTGTCAACAGTCTGTCAGTAATCTGTCAGTAATCTGTCAGTAGTCTGTCAGTAGTCTGTCAGTAGTCTGTCAACAGTCTGTCAGTAGTCTGTCAACAGTCAGTAAACAGTCTGTCAGTAGTCTGTCAGTAGTCTGTCAGTAGTCTGTCAACAGTCTGTCAGTAGTCTGTCAACAGTCTGTCGGTAGTCTTTCAGTAGTCTGTCAACAGTCTGTCAGTAGTCTGTCAGTAGTATGTCATTAGTCTGTCAGTAGTCTGTCAGTAGTCTTTCAGTAGTCTGTCAACAGTCTGTCAGTAGTCTGTCAGTAGTCTGTCAGTAGTCTGTCAGTAGTCTGTCAACAGTCTGTCAGTAGTCTTTAAACAGTCTGTCAGTAGTCTGTCAGTAGTCTGTCAAAAATCTGTCAGTAGTCTGTCAGTAGTCTGTCAACAATCTGTCAGTAGTCGGTCAACAGTCTGTCAGTAGTCTGTCAACAGTCTGTCAACAGTCTGTCAGTAGTCTGTCAGTAGTCTGTCAGTAGTCTGTCTGTCAGTAGTATGTCTGTCAGTAGTCTGTCAGTAGTCTGTCAGTCTGTCAGTAGTCTGTCAACAGTCAGTCAGTAGTTGTCAACAGTCTGTCAGTAGTCTGTCAGTAGTCTGTCAGTAGTCTTTCAGTAATCTGTCAGTAGTCTGTCAGTAGTTGACAGACTACTGACAGACAGTCTGTCAGTAGTCTGTCAACAGTCTGTCATTAGTCTGTCAGTAGTCTGTCAGTAATCTGTCAGTAGTCTGTCAGTAGTCTGTCAGTAGTTGACAGACTACTGACAGACAGTCTGTCAGTAGTCAGTAGTCTGTCAGTAGTCTGTCAGTAGTCTGTCAACAGTCTGTCAGTAGTCTGTCAACAATCTGTCAGTAGTCTGTCAGTAGTCTTTCAACAATCTGTCAGTAGTCTGTCAGTAGTCTGTCAACAGTCTGTCAGTAGTCTGTCAACAGTCTGTCAGTAGTCTGTCAGTAGTCTGTCAACAGTCTGTCAGTAGTCTGTCAACAGTCTGCAAGTAGTCTGTCAGTAGTCTGTCAGTAGTCTGTCAACAGTCTGTCAGTAGTCTGTCAGTAGTCTGTCAACAGTCTGTCAGTAGTCTGTCAGTAGTCTGTCAACAGTCTGTCAGTAGTCTGTCAACAGTCTGCAAGTAGTCTGTCAGTAGTCTGTCAGTAGTCTGTCAACAGTCTGTCAGTAGTCTGTCAGTAGTCTGTCAACAGTCTGTCAGTAGTCTGTCAGTAGTCTGTCAACAGTCTGTCAGTAGTCTGTCAACAGTCTGTCAGTAGTCTTTCAACAGTCTGTCAACAGTCTGTCAGTAGTCTGTCAACAGTCTGTCAGTAGTCTGTCAACAAGCTGTCAGTAGTCTGTCAGTAGTCTGTCAGTAGTCTGTCAACAGTCTGTCAGCAGTCTGTCAGTAGTCTGTCAACAGTCTGTCAACAGTCTGTCAGTAGTCTGTCAACAGTCTGTCAGTAGTCTGTCAGTAGTCTGTCAACAGTCTGTCAGTAGTCTGTCAGTAGTCTGTCAGTAGTCTGTCAACAGTCTGTCAGTAGTCTGTCAACAGTCTGTCAACAGTGTCAGTAGTCTGTCAACAGTCTGTCAGTAGTCTGTCAACAGTCTGTCAACAGTCTGTCAGTAGTCTGTCAACAGTCTGTCAGTAGTCTGTCAGTAGTCTGTCAACAGTCTGTCAACAGTCTGTCAGTAGTCTGTCAGTAGTCTGTCAACAGTCTGTCAACAGTCTGTCAGTAGTCTGTCAACAGTCTGTCAGTAGTCTGTCAGTAGTCTGTCAACAGTCTGTCAACAGTCTGTCAGTAGTCTGTCAGTAGTCTGTCAGTAGTCTGTCAACAGTCTGTCAGTAGTCTGTCAACAGTCTGTCAGTAGTCTGTCAACAGTCTGTCAGTAGTCTGTCAACAGTCTGTCAACAGTCTGTCAACAGTCTGTCAGTAGTCTGTCAGTAGTCTGTCAACAGTCTGTCAACAGTCTGTCAGTAGTCTGTCAACAGTCTGTCAGTAGTCTGTCAGTAGTCTGTCAACAGTCTGTCAACAGTCTGTCAGTAGTCTGTCAGTAGTCTGTCAGCAGTCTGTCAACAGTCTGTCAACAGTCTGTCAGTAGTCTGTCAGTAGTCTGTCAACAGTCTGTCAACAGTCTGTCAACAGTCTGTCAGTAGTCTGTCAGTAGTCTGTCAGTAGTCTGTCAACAGTCTGTCAGTAGTCTGTCAGCAGTCTGTCAGTAGTCTGTCAGTAGTCTGTCAGTAGTCTGTCAACAGTCTGTCAACAGTCTGTCAGTAGTCTGTCAGTAGTCTGTCAGTAGTCTGTCAGTAGTCTGTCAACAGTCTGTCAACAGTCTGTCAACAGTCTGTCAGTAGTCTGTCAACAGTCTGTCAGTAGTCTGTCAGCAGTCTGTCAGTAGTCTGTCAGTAGTCTGTCAGTAGTCTGTCAACAGTCTGTCAACAGTCTGTCAGTAGTCTGTCAGTAGTCTGTCAGTAGTCTGTCAACAGTCTGTCAACAGTCTGTCAGTAGTCTGTCAGTAGTCTGTCAGTAGTCTGTCAGTAGTCTGTCAACAGTCTGTCAGTAGTCTGTCAGTAGTCTGTCAGTAGTCTGTCAACAGTCTGTCAACAGTCTGTCAACAGTCTGTCAGTAGTCTGTCAGTAGTCTGTCAACAGTCTGTCAACAGTCTGTCAACAGTCTGTCAGTAGTCTGTCAGTAGTCTGTCAGTAGTCTGTCAACAGTCTGTCAGTAGTGTGTTTTCCATTGGTCAGTAACGAGCGGCTCGTCTCTGCGGACACGAGTAAACAGCAGAACCAGTCTGACTCGCTTCACAAGCATCCAAAGGTCTGAAAGTACACAATTAAATGCAAAGCGACAAAAAGCCTGTGTCCTTCTCACACACACAAACACACATAGAAACACACACACACACCGACAAGATATCGTCTCTATAACTCTATAACCTCCACTCAGCATTCACATGGAAATCAGCTCCATCATTCATTTCAATGAACATCTGCTGTGTGTGTGTGTGTGTGTGTGTGTGTAATGAAGAGTATCCAGTGAAGCACATTTACACACAGATGTGTGTATAAATAAATACGCGCGCACACACAGTCTCTGCATGTGACGCGTCTTAGCAGGCTTTTTAAATCTGCACTCAACCACTGAGCAAAATTCTTAGTTATTAAGTACATCCATTGAGGCTCACCACACAGACACACACACACACACACACACACACACACACACACACACACACACACACACACACACACACACACACACTATCATCCACTCAGTGCACATGATGTCTGAAGGAGTTAATGGAATTTAAAGCCACAACGGTTGATGAGTGAAGGACTAAAACCGGCTGACCATCACTGCTCCGCTGCTCGCTCTGACGCCATGGAAACAAGAGGCTGATGTTGGGAAACCGGGATATGTGCTCGGCTGCTTTAAGGCTCCAGTTCAGAGACAAAACACACCAGTTCACACACACATGAAACCGCCATCCAGTCCTTTACTGGTGGACCTGCGGTATGAAGTCTGGCCTGGGGGAATGGTGGTGGTGGGGGGGGGGGGGGGGGGGGGGCGTGGCGTGGTTTAACCAGCATAGCCCGCTTAGTATTGCTGCTGACCATGACTTCCAGCAGGTTGATGCTCCATCACACAAAGCATCATCATCGGAATCTGTGGAAAAGTTCCTGGAATTATCTTCTGTTGTTGAGTTGTGGCCAAAAAATACTATTTGTTTGCTTTTAGCAAAATATTCAGATATTTGTTACGTCAACCACATGTTGAAAGTTAGTTTCCCAAAGCTGGTCTTTAGCTTCATGGGCCTAATTTCCACAAACACAATATTACTTCCAAAAACACAAACAGATGGACATCATCCGAGGGATCTGGAAATGTATCATGATTAAACTTTTTGGGTTTTTGGGTTAGATACCACAACGTAAGGACCGGGAGACATAGACCACAGTGGCGTCATCCTGTCTGCCATCAAGGTTTGGTCCAAGCCTTGTAAATACCATCATCCAGACGGGATTAGGGATCAGACTGTCCAGTGACCTTCAGGAGCATTGTCAGGTCCAGGATCAGGAACAGATTCAGGTCTTAGGTCAAGACTGGTTTAAGGTGTAGGGTCAGGTCTACGTTCAGGTCAGGTTCAGCTGTATGTTCAGTACTACGTTAAGAACTACGTTCTCAACAAGGATCAGGACTATGTTTATGTCTAGGTTCAGGTCTAGGTTCAGGACAATGTTTTCGACTAAGTTCAGGACTATGATCCTGGCTACATTCAGTACTAGGTTCAGGTCTTCATTCCCAACAAGGTTCAGAAATTGGTTCAGGTCTAGGTTCAGGACTAAGTTCAGGACTATGTTCCTGGCCAAAGTCAGGAGCAAGTTCAGGTCTAGGTTTAGATCTTGGTTCCCAAAAAGGTTCACCGGCGTCGGTCTGCTGCAGACGTCTTCATCTCGTCATCAGTGTGAGCAGAGGAAGTCCCGGTGGAGGAATTCGTCACATACTGAGAAAAGTAGACGTGGAGTTGAACGACGGCGTCGCTCACAGCTACTGACCTACTAACCATAATCTAATGTGTGCTGCCAGATTAATGGAAAGCACAGCAAATCTGAAAAGGGCTTAAAAAATATTATTCAAAACTGCAGTCATTAGTGCCTTGCTCAGGGACATGGCAGTGCTTGAAGTAAAATGAAAGTTCTGTCTTTTAAGATGATTGTTTTCAACATGTTGCGTCGGTATTAAGAGCCATAATCTAACGTGTGTCAGTAAGAGCTTTAAGTCCTGATCCTCCGCTGACCCAACGCCAACATTCCCCGTTCGCCTCTCATCACACCGCGACCCCGAACATCACAACTCCACACAAACACAAAACCAGCATGTGGAGTGGACACGGAGACAGAACGACCTCATGTCAACGTTCCCATCGCTAGGATACACCTGTAGAGTGTTACAGGACCGTTTCTGTTTCATCACTCTTTCCCTCCTTCCTTCCTTCCTTCCTCTTTCCTCTTTCCTTCCTTCCTCTTTCCTCTTTCCCTCCTTCCTCTTTCCTCCTTTCTTCCTTCCTTCTACTTTCCTTTTCCCCTCCTTCCTCTTTCCTCCTTTCTTCCTTCCTTCTACTTTCCTTTTTCCCTCCTTCCTCCTTCCTCTTTTCCCCCTTCCCTCCTCCCTCCCTCCTGCCTCCTTCGTGGTGCAGATGACCAGTTCATGCAAGGGGGTTGGGGGGTATTGTACAGGACCTAATTGGATAAAAATGCTACAAATGTTGTAATTTACTATTTTTTATGCATCCATATCCGGGGTCGGGTCGCGGGGGCAGCAGCCTAAGCAGGGAAGCCCAGACTTCCCTCTCCACAGCCACATTTGCCAACTCTGCGGGGGGATCCCGAGGCGTTCCCAGGCCAGCCTTCAGCTTGACGGCATCCCTCACTGCTGGTGTCCACCAACGAGTCCTGGGATTACCGCCACGACAGGCACCAACGACCTTACAGCCACAGCTCCGGCTGGCCGCCTCAGCAATAGAGGCACGGAACACAGCCCATTCGGACTCAATGTCCCCCGCCTCACTCGGGACATGGTTGAAGCTCTGCTGAAGGTGGGAGTTGAAGCTCGCTCTGACGGGGGACTCAGCCAGACGTTCCCAGCAGACCCTCACAACACGTTTGGGCCTGCCAGATCTGACCGGCTTCCTCCCCCACCACCTGAGCCAACTCACCACCAGGTGGTGATCAGTTGAAGCTCCGCCCCCCTCTTCACCCGAGTGTCCTGATACCAGGTGTACATATGGACACTCTTATGTTGGAACATGGTGTTCGTTATGGACAATCCATGACGAGCACAGAAGTCCGATAACAAAACACCATTTGGGTTCAGAGGGGGGGGACCATGCCTCCCAATCACTCCCCTCCAGGTCTCACTGTCATTGCCCACGTGAGCATTGAAGTCCCCCAGCAGAACAATGGAGTCCCCAGAAGGAGCACCCTCCAGCACTCCCTCCAAGGACTCCAGAAAGGGTGGGTACTCTGAACTGCTGTTCGGCTTCATGACATGATATGTTCTGTTTCTCCTTAGTTCTGGTTTCCTGTTTTGGTTTGAAGTTTTCTTTGTTTAGTTCTCTCATGTCTAGGTTCCTGTTCATTAGTTCACCTGGTTTGATTTTCTGATTCGTTTCACCTGAGTCCAGTTACTTCCTGCGTGTATTTATACACCTTGGTGTGTGTTAGTTTAGTTAGTTGCTTGTGTTAGTTTCCTGAGTTCCTTCTGAGCCGATTAAACAGTCTTGATCCTGCATCCCAGTTTTCCCATCTCTGGGTTTGCGTCCCAGCCCCGCCCATCGCCGTCTGCGTCCCAGCCCCGCCCATCGCCCAATGGACGCTCCTCCTCTGACCTGCATTCCCAAGGGCTTTACTGACTATTTCACTGACTGTTTTTCTGACTGTTTTACATCTTGGTAATATTTACACCTTTATATTTTTTCTTTCCTTGACTTCTGTATGAATCTTGAAAGTATTCCTTTCATTATTATTTAGTTTCTGATTCCACTGTTTCTACCTGTTTTTAGCATTCATCACTGCTGGTTGCTGAGTTGTTCATCCTGGCTTTTGGGGTCCAATCCGGGATTGAACATGCACGGCTGGATGTTTGGTGTTGACATCTTTTCCAGAGTAACTACTTTGGTTTGTTTACCTGCACCATTTCTACCTGTGTGCAGTTGACCAATCAGGCGCAGTCTGCAGCAGGGCGAGGTGGAGCTCTCTCTTTGTGCTTTTTTCTCTCAGGTCTGAGGATACAAAATGAATGGAGGGGTTTGTGAAAAAGGCCAGATTTTCTCCTGTTCTGCTGAAAATGAGCTGAAACGTGTTTTTTACGGGCTTCGGCTTGCAGTCAGTCCAACTCAGAACTAGACCTTTCCCTTCTGCTGGTTGATTCAGAGTGACCTGGAAGTCTGGATAGTCAGACATAAAGAAGAATGTTCTCTGTAGTTCTCGCTTTAAAAATCACGATTTCTGAACACATAGCTGCTTAGCAACGCTATCTTCCTGGCTAAGGGATTCGTAAACTCTTGTGCAGCTTAATCTGTTTCTTTAGAATTTGGCCTGGCATGTTGGTGCAACACGACCCTGCACTGGCGGGCTTACATTGGTTTTATTGCTGCTGATGTTTTATGAACCAAATAAAGCCATGTATTCATTTAAAGTGTCTTGCCTCTGTCACAATGAAGACTGACAGATCTGAATGCAGAGGTGAAGACGGCTGTGATGTTCAAGACTTTTCCTACACATGCAGCTCTCAGTAGAACGACAAACTTCCAGCTGGCTGCCATCGCAGCTCTTCATTGGCCAACAGCGGTGGTCATTGTGGCGGGACGACGGGGTGAATCTTTATAAAGGCCAATTAGCTCAGTGTGACACTCGCTGTCCAGCAGCCATGACCCAGTTCCTGTCAGGTCAGTCCGGTCTGGCCAGGCCTGGCATCACCTGCCTCCCCCATCCCATCTGGCAGAGCAGGTGGAGCTGACGAGAGGGTAAGAGTGCCAGACAAACAAGTGGGATGAACTGCGACATCATGGTGAAGAGAAGACCAGCTCCGGTACCGGAGCAGAGATGTGATACAAACTGCAGTTGGATGGCTCAGGAGCCATTCTGCTTGGGAAGAACGAGGACACATTTCCATGAATAGAGAATTAAAGTGACCTTCGGGGCTGAAATCAGCTTTAACAAGGCGTTCCGTATGCAGACGGGGAAACGAAACAATCTGAGATTCATCAGGAACTTCTAAACAATCAGAGGAGAAAACAGCAGATGATAAAAATCTAGCAGATGTTTGAGGCTTCTTTTTTCATTTTTTTACTCTGTTTATCCATGATTAGTGGAGGAAGCTCTTTCACACAAATGGAGCACGATGCATAATAACTCAGGTCTTTCCTCCTTCTCACCCACGACTTGATGAGTTAGTCCTGGATTACAACGCTTACAAGACAAAGGGTGGGTCAGGTCGGTTTGGTTCATCAGCCTGCACTGGAAATGAGCATCTGATGCTGGAAACACTGAGATGGATTAAACATTTTAGCGTGCACGACCAGCTGCACGTTAATCTGCAGTGGCGGACAGAAAGAATTAAGCTGTTTGACACAAACAGTAACCTTCAACTTGCACACTTTCATTCAGAACTAATATGGAAATATTCATTGTTCCAGTTAGAACGACTTGCCTTTGACTGAAAGCAGCTGCACCCGAATAAAAAGCCAAACAAAAACACCTGCTCGGGCTGTAATTCAGAAGAAAACGACGAGAATGAATAGAAACATACAAAACTGATTAATACACCCAACTTTTCTCTTTTCCATGGGACATAAAGTTTGGCATCATTTCAGTAAAGTTTCGAGTGGTCCAGGAAGAGATCTGGTGTGTGCTGCTTTTCTCCGTGTTAGAGTCTGGTTGTCAGGCAGCTTCTGACACCGCTGCATGCATCAGGACATCCATGGAGCGGTTGCACATGGCCTCCTCTGTCTCTCTGGCTGCCAGGCATCATGCAGCAGCTTGCTGTTACTTCATGGCACCGTGTCGCGAGTCAGCAGCAAACTGTGGCTGAAAAAAGCTCAAAACGACATTATCAGAGGATCAGAACGGACTTTTACTGCTGGACGGCTCTCAGAGAAGAGACAGGACGGAGACGATGCCGGATTATTATTAGGCTAAGTAACATGGTCATTATTCTGCATTCATCTTGTTTGTTCAGAATTATTATTCTTATTCTTTTTAACGTCTGGAACAAGAGAGCTGCACGCCTGCACCTGTTTTCCATCCTGTCAGTAAAACCTTCCTGGTCTGAGACATATTGAGGCACTTAAATCCTCCATCTGCAGCGGCGAAGGCTTCCCCCGCTCTGCAGGAACCCGTTGGCAGTGCCCACCTCTCCTCTCTCTCGTCTTTCCTTCTTTCTCTTCTTCTCTTTGCTCGCTGTGTGTTGGGGTGAAACAGAAGCAGGCCCAGCCGGCGGGTTCAGCAGGGGAGTTTGGCAGCTTGTTAAATGTTTTCTAAAACACCCACAGTAATTCATGGAGGCTGTTATTAATCAGGAGAGGATCCCTGCAGGCCACAAGCAGCAGGACCAGTGTGTGTGTGTATACACCATCTTTCTTACCGAGAGACTTAATTATTCTACAGCAAAGTGAGACAATCACCACAGAGCACAGAGACTAAACCAATCCCAGTTGAAGAGCAAGGAATCAATGTGTGTGTGTGTGTGTGTGTGTGTGTGTGTGTGTGTGTGTGTGCATACAGCTACTGCATGTCTCTTATAGAAGACAGGAGGGGAGTAACTGGGTTGTAACTGCAAGACTGAGGCCTTAATGTTCTAACATCATAACACACGTTGTTATAATGGATTCTACTACAGATGGTGTGTCTCTCCCGAACCCCTCACACACACATCCTTTAAATGTCACATCTGATTGTGTTTATCCTCCTAGTCATTATCCCATGATGGAGTATGGATCTGCTGGACATCAGCAGGTTGGGGGGAAACTTCCTGGTTACATTATTTGTATTTCCTTCTTTCTGCCTTTTTGAATGAAATATGTTGAATGAAAAAAAATAGTAAATGAGAAAAGTTATGAACGCTGGTCCGGGTGTCTGATGCTGCTTGAAACCCTCTGTCTGTTAGAAGGTTTACCATCACATCTTTTCCATCCAGGCCTAGGGTTGGATAACCCTAACCCTAACCCCGTCTGCATCTCCTCCAGATGCAGTGCTAACCCTGACCCTAACCCAGTCTGCATCTCCTCCAGATGTAGTGCTAACCCCAACCCCGTCTGCATCTCCTCCAGATGTAGTGCTAACCCCAACCCCGTCTGCATCTCCTCCAGATGCAGTGCTAACCCTAACCCCGTCTGCATCTCCTCCAGATGTAGTGCTAACCCTAACCCTAACCCCGTCTGCATCTCCTCCAGATGCAGTGCTAACCCTAACCCAGTCTGCATCTCCTCCAGATGTAGTGCTAACCCCAACCCCGTCTGCATCTCCTCCAGATGCAGTGCTAACCCTAACCCCGTCTGCATCTCCTCCAGATGTAGTGCTAACCCTAACCCTAACCCTAACCCAGTCTACATCTCCTCCAGATGCAGTGCTAACCCTAACCCCGTCTGCTTCTCCTCCAGATGCAGTGCTAACCCCAACCCCGTCTGCTTCTCCTCCAGATGCAGTGCTAAACCTAACCCTAACCCCGTCTGCATCTCCTCCAGATGCACTGCTAACCCTAACCCTAACCCAGTCTGCATCTCCTCCAGATGCACTGCTAACCCTAACCCTAACCCAGTCTGCATCTCCTCCAGATGCAGTGATAACCCTAACCCAGTCTGCATCTCCTCCAGATGCACTGCTAACCCTAACCCTAACCCAGTCTGCATCTCCTCCAGATGTAGTGCTAACCCTAACCCTAACCCAGTCTGCATCTCCTCCAGATGCAGTGCTAACCCTAACCCTAACCCAGTCTACATCTCCTCCAGATGCAGTGATAACCCTAACCCAGTCTGCATCTCCTCCAGATGCAGTGCTAACCCTAACCCTAACCCAGTCTACATCTCCTCCAGATGCAGTGATAACCCTAACCCAGTCTACATCTCCTCCAGATGCAGTGCTACCTCTAACCCAGTCTGCATCTCCTCCAGATGTAGTGATAACCCTAACCGAGTATACATCTCCTCCAGATGTAGTGATAACCCTAACCCAGTCTGCATCTCCTCCAGATGCAGTGATAACCCTAACCCTAACCCAGTCTGCATCTCCTCCAGATGTAGTGCTAACCCTAACCCTAACCCAGTCTACATCTCCTCCAGATGTAGTGCTAACCCTAACCCTAACCCAGTCTACATCTCCTCCAGATGCAGTGCTAACCCTAACCCAGTCTACATCTCCTCCAGATGCAGTGCTAACCCCAACCCCGTCTGCATCTCCTCCAGATGCAGTGCTAACCCTAACCCCGTCTGCATCTCCTCCAGATGTAGTGCTAACCCTAACCCTAACCCTAACCCAGTCTACATCTCCTCCAGATGCAGTGCTAACCCTAACCCCGTCTGCTTCTCCTCCAGATGCAGTGCTAAACCTAACCCTAACCCCGTCTGCATCTCCTCCAGATGCACTGCTAACCCTAACCCTAACCCAGTCTGCATCTCCTCCAGATGTAGTGCTAACCCTAACCCTAACCCAGTCTGCATCTCCTCCAGATGCACTGCTAACCCCAACCCAGTCTGCATCTCCTCCAGATGCAGTGCTAACCCTAACCCTAACCCAGTCAACCATCTCCTCCAGATGCAGTGATAACCCTAACCCAGTCTGCATCTCCTCCAGATGCAGTGCTAACCCTAACCCTAACCCAGTCTACATCTCCTCCAGATGCAGTGATAACCCTAACCCAGTCTACATCTCCTCCAGATGCAGTGCTACCTCTAACCCAGTCTACATCTCCTCCAGATGTAGTGCTAACCCTAACCCTAACCCAGTCTGCATCTCCTCCAGATGTAGTGATAACCCTAACCCAGTCTGCATCTCCTCCAGATGTAGTGATAACCCTAACCGAGTATACATCTCCTCCAGATGTAGTGATAACCCTAACCCAGTCTGCATCTCCTCCAGATGCAGTGATAACCCTAACCCTAACCCAGTCTGCATCTCCTCCAGATGTAGTGCTAACCCTAACCCTAACCCAGTCTACATCTCCTCCAGATGTAGTGCTAACCCTAACCCTAACCCAGTCTACATCTCCTCCAGATGCAGTGCTAACCCTAACCCAGTCTGCATCTCCTCCAGATGTAGTGATAACCCTAACCCAGTCTACATCTCCTCCAGATGCAGTGCTAACCCTAACCCACCTCCTCCAGATGTAGTGCTAACCCTAACCCAGTCTGCATCTCCTCCAGATGCAGTGCTAACCCTAACCCAGTCTGCATCTCCTCCAGATGCAGTGCTAACCCTAACACTAACCCATCTCCTCCAGATGTAGTGCTAACCCTAACCCAGTCTGCATCTCCTCCAGATGTAGTGCTAACCCTAACCCTGTCTGCATCTCAACCAGATGCAGTGATAAACCTAACCCTAACCCAGTCTGCATCTCCTCCAGATGTAGTGATAACCCTAATCCTAACCCAGTCTGCATCTCAACCAGATGCAGTGATAAACCTAACCCAGTCTCCATCTCCTCCAGATGCAGTGCTAACCCTAACCCAGTCTACATCTCCTCCAGATGTAGTGCTAACCCTAACCCAGTCTGCATCTCCTCCAGATGTAGTGCTAACCCTAACCCAGTCTGCATCTCCTCCAGATGTAGTGATAACCCTAACCCCGTCTGCATCTCCTCCAGATGCAGTGCTAATCCTAACCCAGTCTACATCTCCTCCAGATGTAGTGATAACCCTAACCCTAACCCAGTCTACATCTCCTCCAGATGCAGTGCTAACCCTAACCCAGTCTACATCTCCTCCAGATGTAGTGCTAACCCTAACCCAGTCTGCATCTCCTCCAGATGTAGTGATAACCCTAACCCAGTCTACATCTCCTCCAGATGCAGTACTAACCCTAACCCAGTCTACATCTCCTCCAGATGTAGTGCTAACCCTAACCCAGTCTGCATCTCCTCCAGATGTAGTGATAACCCTAACCCAGTCTACATCTCCTCCAGATGTAGTGCTAACCCTAACCCTAACCCAGTCTACATCTCCTCCAGATGCAGTGCTAACCCTAACCCAGTCTACATCTCCTCCAGATGCAGTGATAACCCTAACCCAGTCTACATCTCCTCCAGATGCAGTGATAACCTTAACCCAGTCTGCATCTCCTCCAGATGCAGTGCTACCTCTAACCCAGTCTACATCTCCTCCAGATGTAGTGCTAACCCTAACCCTAACCCAGTCTGCATCTCCTCCAGATGTAGTGCTAACCCTAACCCTAACCCAGTCTGCATCTCCTCCAGATGTAGTGCTAACCCCAACCCTAACCCAGTCTGCATCTCAACCAGATGCAGTGATAAACCTAACCCTAACCCAGTCTGCATCTCCTCCAGATGCAGTGCTACCTCTAACCCAGTCTACATCTCCTCCAGATGCAGTGCTACCTCTAACCCAGTCTACATCTCCTCCAGATGTAGTGATAACCCTAACCCAGTCTACATCTCCTCCAGATGCAGTGCTAACCCTAACCCATCTCCTCCAGATGTAGTGCTAACCCTAACCCTAACCCAGTCTGCATCTCCTCCAGATGCAGTGCTAACCCTAACCCTAACCCAGACTGCATCTCCTCCAGATGCAGTGCTACCTCTAACCCAGTCTACATCTCCTCCAGATGTAGTGCTAACCCTAACCCTAACCCAGTCTACATCTCCTCCAGATGCAGTGCTACCTCTAACCCAGTCTACATCTCCTCCAGATGTAGTGCTAACCCTAACCCTAACCCAGTCTCCATCTCCTCCGGATGTAGTGATAACCCTAACCCAGTCTGCATCTCCTCCAGATGCAGTGATAACCTTAACCCAGTCTGCATCTCCTCCAGATGCAGTGCTACCTCTAACCCAGTCTACATCTCCTCCAGATGTAGTGCTAACCCTAACCCAGTCTACATCTCCTCCAGATGCAGTGCTAACCCTAACCCAGTCTACATCTCCTCCAGATGCAGTGATAACCTTAACCCAGTCTGCATCTCCTCCAGATGCACTGCTAATCCTAACCCTAACCCAGTCTAGATCTCCTCCAGATGTAGTGCTAACGCTAACCCTAACCCAGTCTGCATCTCCTCCAGATGTAGTGCTAACCCTAACCCTAACCCAGTCTGCATCTCAACCAGATGCAGTGATAAACCTAACCCTAACCCAGTCTGCATCTCCTCCAGATGTAGTGCTAACCCTAACCCAGTCTGCATCTCCTCCAGATGTAGTGCTAACCCTAACCCAGTCTACATCTACTCCAGATGCAGTGCTAACCCTAACCCAGTCTGCATCTCCTCGGGATGTAGTGATAACCCTAAGCCAGTCTACATCTCCTCCAGATGCAGTGCTAACCCTAACCCATCTCCTCCAGATGTAGTGCTAACCGTAACCCTAACCCAGCCTGCATCTCCTGCAGATTTAGTGCTAACCCTAACCCAGTCTGCATCTCCTCCAGATGCAGTGCTAACCCTAACCCAGTCTGCATCTCCTCCAGATGCAGTGCTAACCCTAACCCAGTCTGCATCTCCTCGGGATGTAGTGATAACCCTAACCCAGTCTGCATCTCAACCAGATGCAGTGATAAACCTAACCCTAACCCAGTCTGCATCTCCTCCAGATGCAGTGCTACCTCTAACCCAGTCTACATCTCCTCCAGATGCAGTGCTACCTCTAACCCAGTCTACATCTCCTCCAGATGCAGTGATAACCCTAACCCAGTCTACATCTCCTCCAGATGTAGTGATAACCCTAACCCAGTCTACATCTCCTCCAGATGTAGTGATAACCCTAACCCAGTCTACATCTCCTCCAGATGCAGTGCTAACCCTAACCCATCTCCTCCAGATGTAGTGCTAACCCTAACCCTAACCCAGTCTGCATCTCCTCCAGATGCAGTGCTAACCCTAACCCTAACCCAGACTGCATCTCCTCCAGATGCAGTGCTACCTCTAACCCAGTCTACATCTCCTCCAGATGTAGTGCTAACCCTAACCCTAACCCAGTCTACATCTCCTCCAGATGCAGTGCTACCTCTAACCCAGTCTACATCTCCTCCAGATGTAGTGCTAACCCTAACCCTAACCCAGTCTCCATCTCCTCCGGATGTAGTGATAACCCTAACCCAGTCTGCATCTCCTCCAGATGCAGTGATAACCTTAACCCAGTCTGCATCTCCTCCAGATGCAGTGCTACCTCTAACCCAGTCTACATCTCCTCCAGATGTAGTGCTAACCCTAACCCTAACCCAGTCTACATCTCCTCCAGATGCAGTGCTAACCCTAACCCAGTCTACATCTCCTCCAGATGCAGTGATAACCTTAACCCAGTCTGCATCTCCTCCAGATGCACTGCTAATCCTAACCCTAACCCAGTCTAGATCTCCTCCAGATGTAGTGCTAACGCTAACCCTAACCCAGTCTGCATCTCCTCCAGATGTAGTGCTAACCCTAACCCTAACCCAGTCTGCATCTCAACCAGATGCAGTGATAAACCTAACCCTAACCCAGTCTGCATCTCCTCCAGATGTAGTGCTAACCCTAACCCAGTCTGCATCTCCTCCAGATGTAGTGCTAACCCTAACCCAGTCTACATCTACTCCAGATGCAGTGCTAACCCTAACCCAGTCTGCATCTCCTCGGGATGTAGTGATAACCCTAAGCCAGTCTACATCTCCTCCAGATGCAGTGCTAACCCTAACCCAGTCTGCATCTCCTCGGGATGTAGTGATAACCCTAACCCAGTCTGCATCTCCTCCAGATGCAGTGCTAACCCTAACCCAGTCTGCATCTCCTCCAGATGCAGTGCTAACCCTAACCCAGTCTGCATCTCCTCCAGATGCAGTGCTAACCCTAACCCATCTCCTCCAGATGTAGTGCTAACCCTAACCCAGTCTGCATCTCCTCCAGATGTAGTGATAACCCTAACCCAGTCTGCATCTCCTCCAGATGTAGTGCTAACCCTAACCCAGTCTCCATCTCCTCCAGATGCAGTGCTAACCCTAACCCAGTCTACATCTCCTCCAGATGTAGTGATAACCCTAACCCAGTCTACATCTCCTCCAGATGCAGTGCTAACCCTAACCCTAACCCAGTCTGCATCTACTACAGATGCAGTGCTAACCCTAACCCTAACCCAGTCTACATCTCCTCCAGAGGCAGTGCTACCTCAAACCCAGTCTACATCTCCTCCAGATGTACTGCTAACCCTAACCCTAACCCAGTCTCCATCTCCTCCAGATGCAGTGATAACCCTAACCCAGTCTGCATCTCCTCCAGATGCAGTGATAACCCTAACCCAGTCTACATCTCCTCCAGATGCAGTGATAACCTTAACCCAGTCTGCATCTCCTCCAGATGCACTGCTAATCCTAACCCTAACCCAGTCTAGATCTCCTCCAGATGTAGTGCTAACGCTAACCCTAACCCAGTCTGCATCTCCTCCAGATGTAGTGCTAACCCTAACCCTAACCCAGTCTGCATCTCAACCAGATGCAGTGATAAACCTAACCCTAACCCAGTCTGCATCTCCTCCAGATGTAGTGCTAACCCTAACCCAGTCTGCATCTCCTCCAGATGTAGTGCTAACCCTAACCCAGTCTACATCTACTCCAGATGCAGTGCTAACCCTAACCCAGTCTGCATCTCCTCGGGATGTAGTGATAACCCTAAGCCAGTCTACATCTCCTCCAGATGCAGTGCTAACCCTAACCCATCTCCTCCAGATGTAGTGCTAACCCTAACCCTAACCCAGCCTGCATCTCCTGCAGATTTAGTGCTAACCCTAACCCTAACCCAGCCTGCATCTCCTGCAGATTTAGTGCTAACCCTAACCCAGTCTGCATCTCCTCCAGATGCAGTGCTAACCCTAACCCAGTCTGCATCTCCTCCAGATGCAGTGCTAACCCTAACCCAGTCTGCATCTCCTCGGGATGTAGTGATAACCCTAAGCCAGTCTACATCTCCTCCAGATGCAGTGCTAACCCTAACCCATCTCCTCCAGATGTAGTGCTAACCCTAACCCTAACCCAGTCTGCATCTCCTCCAGATGCAGTGCTAACCCTAACCCAGTCTGCATCTCCTCGGGATGTAGTGATAACCCTAACCCAGTCTGCATCTCCTCCAGATGCAGTGCTAACCCTAACCCAGTCTGCATCTCCTCCAGATGCAGTGCTAACCCTAACCCAGTCTGCATCTCCTCCAGATGCAGTGCTAACCCTAACCCATCTCCTCCAGATGTAGTGCTAACCCTAACCCCGTCTGCATCTCCTCCAGATGTAGTGATAACCCTAACCCAGTCTGCATCTCCTCCAGATGTAGTGCTAACCCTAACCCAGTCTCCATCTCCTCCAGATGCAGTGCTAACCCTAACCCAGTCTACATCTCCTCCAGATGTAGTGATAACCCTAACCCAGTCTACATCTCCTCCAGATGCAGTGCTAACCCTAACCCTAACCCAGTCTGCATCTACTACAGATGCAGTGCTAACCCTAACCCTAACCCAGTCTACATCTCCTCCAGAGGCAGTGCTACCTCAAACCCAGTCTACATCTCCTCCAGATGTACTGCTAACCCTAACCCTAACCCAGTCTCCATCTCCTCCAGATGCAGTGATAACCCTAACCCAGTCTCCATCTCCTCCAGATGCAGTGATAACCCTAACCCAGTCTACATCTCCTCCAGATGCAGTGATAACCCTAACCCTAACCCAGTCTGCATCTCCTCCAGATGCAGTGCTAACCCTAACCCTAACCCAGTCTACATCTCCTCCAGATGTAGTGCTAACCCTAATCCTAACCCAGTCTGCATCTCCTCCAGATGCAGTGATAACCCTAACCCTAACCCAGTCTGCATCTCCTCCAGATGTAGTGCTAACCCTAACCCTAACCCAGTCTCCATCTCCTCCAGATGCAGTGCTAACCCTAACCCAGTCTCCATCTCCTCCAGATGCAGTGCTAACCCTAACCCTGTGCTCCGAGCTGAGGCCTAGCTCCATGTGTTGAGCTGTGAGATTGTAGGAAGGTTGTTGAGGTTTACTGCTTCCTCCTTCATGCTGTTTCATCACCGCTTCAGCTCTGTGTGGCCATTTTATTCCTTTCAAGGAATCGATTGCCTGAAGTTCCTTTGTTTGTCTTTGCTTCATCATCATGACGACTCTCGGGTCTGCCAGTTCTCGTTGCGCACAGTAAGCAGATTCCTTCTTGATCCACTTCCCTGGATGGTTCTGGCCTCTTGCCGGCCAGCTGGTGGTCATGGTCTCTGACGTACGGCTGCCTTGTCTCAACAATGTTAGGTCATGTGAAAGTGTCTAAGCTGAGTCGCTACTAGTCTGCGTGAGTCCTCACATCTATACAGACATCTGCACGTGAACTGTGATGACTTCCTGTCTTCGTCCCCATGGTTTCATGTAATCGTCCTCTGCAGCTATGGAGGCTTTCCAGAAGGTTTTTTTCATATTTCCACAGGCACAAAACCTGAGGTAGGGTCTTCTGGTAGGGTCTGTCAGGGATCTGGGTTCTCTGAGGTATTTTTCAGGTTCCACCAGAGGAACCTTTTCTGGAGGGGGATTTTCCCACAGGTGTGTTGGCCTGCACACCTGTGGGGGATTTGTGATCAACTCCCCTGCACTATGTCTGGAGCTGACTGCCAGTCCTTTGTCGCCTGAGCGTTGAGCCTTGTGGTAAGACCGAAGCCCTCCAGTGATTTTTTTGCATACACTTGCATTCTTGTAAAACATTAAGAATCCTTGTTTTTTTCCAGAAACCAACATCTTGGATTCCTCTGAGCTCCCCATGATTTCTCCCTCTGGTATTCATCTCCAGCAATCATTTCTACAATAACCAACAACTTGGAAACTTCTTTCTCTGGCAGTCCTCCGGATCTGGTAATTATCTTGGTGCAGCCTGTCCGCCCTCTGACAAAGAGACCCTCACTGGCTGTCATGGCGTGAAGATGTTTGACCCACATGCAAGATCAAGCAACATATAGTGTAAGAATTAGTTTTATTGGAGAATGAGAGAGATGGTTCCGGAAGACCCGAAGACGGGGTTCTTTGTTTCGGAGTTGCAGTGAATTAGGGTGGTGTCAGGTGATCCGAGAGGGCTGGTGTTGGCAGTGGGAGCCAGTGAGGGTCTTTTGATGGAGGGCGGACAGGCAGCACCAAGATGATCAGATCTGGAGGATATCCAGTGAAGAAAAATGCCAGGTGGTTGGTATGGAAGAAGTGGTTGCTGGAGAGGATTGACTGCTGGGAGGGAATCACAGGGAGCTCAGAAGAATCCAAGTAGTTTCTCACAAAGGTTCAACGCTCAAGCAATGAAGGACTGGCAGTCAGCTCCAGATATAGTGGTGGGTAGTTGATCACTAATTCTCCACAGGTGTGCTGGCCTGCACACCTAAGAAGAAAAATATCACCCTCCAGGAAAGGTTCCTCTGGCACCCTCTGGTGGAACCTGAAAAATTCTTTAGAGAACCCAGAGCCCTGACACTGCCTCCTACTGTCAGTCTTCCCGGATCACCTGACACCACCCTGATGTCTTTGCAGAAGCCATCTGCAGACATGCCTGTTTTTTTCCACATGAAACCTTGACGGTCTCTTGAACACATGACATTTTGCTGGACAGATTTGCTTTTAAATAGGATCACTGCTCTGTCAAAAGGATGTTTTACTGCGTTTATCGTTGAGAAGTTCAGCAAGGAGGCCAGCTCTGCTGCTGCTACATCAGGACCATGCTGGCAGCAGTAGAAGATCAGTGGAACATCAGTAGAACATGAGTAGTAATGGTCACCGGTGGAGTTGGAACATTTCCACACAACACCGGGCATTGAACCCTGCAGGTGTAATAATCCATGCAAACCAAGGTGGATATGTATTCATGTACATGTGGAATGAACTGGAAGCTTTTATATATTGTCAGACTCCAGTCCTGGAGGGTCCGTATCCTGCAGGTTTTTGTTGTCTCCATGGTCCAACACACCTGATCAAAATTCATAAAGAGGTCAACAAGAAGCTGCTGGATCCATTTGATTTGAATCAGCTCTGTTGGAGGAGGGAAACAACAAATACCTGTTGGATACTGGCCCTTGAAGACTGGAGTTTGACACCCCTTTTCTAGAGATTTAACTCTTGCTCCTGAGTATTTTGGCTGGTTTTAGATTGTCTTGGAAAAGTGGACTAAAAGCGTCGTACATCTGCTGCAGCACTGTGTGGAAGGTTAAGTAATCAGGATGATGCACCATCCTGTTTCAATTTTAACTTTTATGAACTCTCCAGAAAAGACGTTGTATATGCATGAGCGCCTGTGTTCTGGTAAAGATGGCTGGGCATTGTTGGAACAAGGCAAGTTTGTCTTTCCATAAAAATTATTTCAACGTCTCCACAAGGGTTTTGCATTATTGTACCAGTAAGGAGCACATTCATCGATCTGGTTGCATGTGTTTGTGAATGTGCCACAAATATCTCCATGTGCGTATACAGCACCTCATGCCAGATGTTGACATACTGCAGACACAGCTTCTTCCTGTTTATATAAACATCATGTGATGTTTGCAGGCAGGGATGAGAGGAGGGGGTAGACAGAATATGAATACGATGCAAAAACAGAACGACTCATATGGGACGCTTAGACAAAGACATGAAAGGATGGAGATGAGCAGAGAGGCCCAGCTGGAAGGAGACTGAGCACCTGAAGGTTAATTTGCAGATTTGCTCCTGAGAGTCGAACAAACAACAGCTGCTTCTGTTTGATTTCAAATCTCTCTGCTCACAGAAAATAAATATTGCCTTCTGTTTCATAACAGGAATGTAAAACTATTAAAATTCACCAGAAATTCAGATTAAACTCCCAGCCTTCTAAATCCGCTAAATCACTTAGAGAGTGATAGTCTGGGCTGACTTTTGAGCAAATTAAAAGTCAAATATGGATCAACTCTAGTCAATTTGAAAACATCCCAGATGTGAGGATAATATGGATTATTATGGTCTGTGATCACTAAGTGGGAATGTTGCGAAGAGCTGATCTGTAAGCTCCAGGAGACATCGCAGCCTCCAGCCAAGTCGCAGTGTACCTGAAATTCTGATCCATCAGCGGAGATGATCCGTGAGGAACGACAGACAATCATAACACAGTCAAGAGAAAAAAACTTCCAGTTTTTCTTAGCTGGATGATCAAAACAGTGTAAATCAACAGGAAGTGTTTGTATCGTGGTAAAAACAGGATTACAGGAGGTGAGTTAGAGGTTAAATCAGCTGAAACAGCCTTAGAACTACAACGTTGTTAGGGAGATCTCGCAGAAGAGAGGGGGGGAATAATAATAGTAATAATAATAATAATAATTTTTATTTGTACATTTCTGGACACTCAAGGTCACCATACAAGAGCAAATTTGGATGGAGAGTTTGGATTTGAGGAACTGTATGGAATCAGAGTTTTGGGGGGGGTTCCCAAAGATGTGGGGCAGAGCAGTTGAGCTCCCCATGATGGCAACATGTAGGAGGTGAGAAAGGTAGGGAGTGGTGAGGGGAGGGGGAGATGGAAGAGTCATCAATGGGAATACAGAAACAATCCGATTTGGAGAGGAGGGGACGTTGCTTATTAATAATATTTCAGTTTTACAGTTTAATTCAAAAATGTTTGAGGTGAACCAGGACTTCATCTCTTGGAGACAATCTGTGAGGGAGGATGGTGGGAGGGGGGAGTTTGGCTTGGTGCAGAGGTAGAGCTGGGTGTCGTCTGCATAGCAGTGAAAATGTATGTGATGTTTTCTAACAATATAACCGAGGGGGAGGAGGTAGATGATGAACAACAGGGGCACCAGGAAAAAGCCCTGAGGCACACCTGTGGTGACTGGGACTGGCTGGGAGGTGGATGTTTTCAGCCGGATGAACTGCAGCTGGAGAGGTGATGGCGATGGAGGAAAGTCTGGCCAGGAGGCTGGAGTGGGAAAGGATTCTCTCAGATGGAGGAGGATCAGGATAGACAGTGCTGTGGAGTGGCCAGAAACCAGATTGGAAGTGCTCGTACAGATCGTTGTGGGACGAAGTTTGTTGAAATTACTGGGATCCAAACTGGGTTTCTTTAGTATCGGGGTGATGACAGCTGATTTTAACAATGCGGGAACAAGTCCAATACTGAGGGAGGAGAGAATGATGTGCGTAATAAGAGGTGCCAGTGAGGACGCAGATGCTTTGACAAGGATGGTGGGGAGAGTGTCTAATCGACAGGTGGATGAATTGGACGTTCTTATCAGCGATGGCAACGATGACGGGAGGAGCAGAAAGGGAGAGGGAAGGAAGCACAGGGGGAAATATTGGTGGTTGATTATGAAAGATCTTTGGAAGAAGCTCTTGATAGATATTCTGGATTTTAGGGGAAAAAAATTAAATCAAAGAGGCTTTATTGCAATTGATTAACCTGGCATTGTAGGTGACTTGGCATGTTTGCAGCGGTCCTTGTGGTGGGTAATATGGTTGTGATACATTTGTGCATTTGTGTGATACAACCTCAGGTTGTGACAAAGACATTGCTGGATTAGACGTCGTAAGGGGAGATCTCGAGAAGAGGATGAAAGGAGATCATGGATTAGACATACAAGCCATCCTTTTGTCTGTCTTTCTTCTACACCCTGTACACCTCAAACTTCAGGTACAACTCTGAGAGCTTTCATGTTCTCCAATGGCACAGCTATCATCATGTGTGTGTCGGAGGGGAAAGAACAGGAGTACTGGAAGGTTTTCACTGACTTCACAGAGCTAAACCATCTGCAGATCAACACCAGCAAGATAAAGGAGATGCTGACTGACTTAATAATGATTAACAATACATTTTATTTATATTGCACTTTACATTCTACACAGAATCTCAAAATGCTACAGTGCAAACACACAAGTTCATAAATAGATAAAATACAGAAAATTATGTCAAAGCCTTCCTCAATAAAGAAGATTTTAGGTACTTCTTTAATGACTCCACTATCTGTGGCACTCTCAAGTGCTTAAGCAGAGCCTGGAATGCACTGTCCCCATTGCCCCCCAGTGTGCTTGGTCTGGTCCTGGGTGGGCATGGGCGGTTTGAGTTGGACAAACAAAGATGGCAAATAGGGGTGTGTGGGGACAGTAGGTCTGCCAGATACTTTGGGACATGGCCATGAGAACTCTGGAAAGATGGCAGGCAGATTTTATTTTCTATCCGCTGCTGGACACGGAGCCAATTCAAGGGAGCCATGACCCCAATGTTTGTCATTGATGTGGAGATAGGGATGCAATGCTTGGAGACAGAAATAGCTGTGATGGAAGAAGACTGGATCTGTTGTGGAGCGCCAACAAGGATGGCTTCTGTTTTTGTGCTGTTTACCTGTAGAAAGTTTCCTCTCATCCACATATTTACTTCCTTCAGGCAGAAAGAGAGAGTGGACAAGGCAGCCGTCTGTGAGGTTGGGTCTGTCCATTGATAGAATTGGGTATCATCGGCATAGCAGTGCAAAGAGATTCCATCCTTGCTGATGAGGATTATACTCATTGACAGCTGTAATTAGAAATGTATTTGTATTAAAACTACCTGTTAATTATTTAATAACCTTACTTTTAGTGCGGGATTTCACAAATATATCACAAGACATGCCAAAGATGGAAATTTTAGCTTGCCTAAAGCAAAATCAGATGCCATAAAAAGAACTGTTATGTATAGAGGCATGGAAACATGGAATTTACTACCGAAGAACATTGAATTAATCACTGATCAAAAAAACTTTAAAACATTATTTAAAGACTATTTCTCAAAAGTACAGGTATCTATATAAATTATAATTATAAGGGTTTGGTGACAAAAGTACAATAAAAACAACTTTATGTGTTATAAACTAAGTGATAATGTGGATAGAGGTGTACTAGAAGTTTAGCAGATGACACGCAGTTTTATGTGTCTTTGTCACCAGATGACCACAGTCCAATAGATTTATTGTCTTTGGAGCAAGAAAACACCTGGATGAGAGAGAATTTTCTTAAATGAAGACAAAACTGAGATTATTCTGTTTGGTAGCAAAAAGAAGAGGGTCATCATTGGTAAACACCTGGAGACTCGAGCTCTAAAAACCACCAATCAAGCCTGTAACTTGGAGTGTTGATAGACTCAGATCTGACTTTCAGCATCAAAGCTGCACTAAGAAGCTTTTTACCATCAGAAACATCAACAGGATTAAAAGTTTAGTCTCCCAGTAAGACCAGTAGAAACTCCTCCATGCATTCATCTCCAGCAGACTGGATTACTGCAATGGTCTTTTAACAGGACCTCCCAGTAAAACCAGTAGACTGGATTACTGGAATGGCCTTTTAACAGGACTTCCCAGTAAAACCAGTAGACTGGATTACTGGAACGGCCTTTTAACAGGACTTCCCAGTAAAACCAGTAGACTGGATTACTGGAACGGCCTTTTAACAGGACTTCCCAGTAAAACCAGTAGACTGGATTACTGGAATGGCCTTTTAACAGGACTTCCCAGTAAAACCAGTAGACCTGATTACTGGAACGGCCTTTTAACAGGACTTCCCAGTAAAACCAGTAGACCTGATTACTGGAACGGCCTTTTAACAGGACTTCCCAGTAAAATCAGTAGACTAGATTACTGGAACGGCCTTTTAACAGGACTTCCCAGTAAAATCAGTAGCCTAGATTACTGGAACAGCCTTTTAACAGGACTTCCCAGTAAAACCAGTAGACTGGATTACTGGAAGGGCCTTTTAACAGGACTTCCCAGTAAAACCAATTAATTATTTTAATATAATTTATTATTTTATTGTGATTTTATTTGTATTTTCTTTTATACTTTTTTTCTGTAATGCTTTTAATGTTTAATGTAAAGCACTTTGAATGATCTTGTACATGAAAGGTTCTGTACAAAGAAACTTGCCTTGCCTTTATATTATAGATAATCAAATATATAGGTTGATTTTGGTTAGCATAGTTTGTGCATAAATAGGTTGTGTATTACAGTAAACTGCCCCTCCCTGAGCCGTCACCTTATCGTGGTGGAGGGGTTTGTGTGTCCCGAAGATCCTAGCAGCTATGTTGTCGGGGGCTTTATGCCCCTGGTAGGGTCACCCATGGCAAACAGGTGTCTAGGGGAGGGACCAGACTAAGAATGGCTCATCGACCCCTATGATGACGACAAACCAGAGCATAAATGTTCCTTTGCCCGGACGCGGGTTACCAGGACCCCCCTCTGGAGCCAAGTCTGGAGGTGGGGTACGAGAGCGAACGTCTGGTAGCCGGGCCTTTACCCATGGGGCCCGGTCGGGCTCAGCCCGAAAGGGTTACAGGGGCCCCACCTCCCGTGGGCTCACCATCCGCGGGAGGAGCCGTAGGGGTCGGGTGCAATGTGAGCTGGGCGGCAGCAAGGGGCGGGGACCCTGGCGGTCTGATCCCCGGCTGCAGAAGCTGGCTCTAGGAACGTGGAACGTCACCTCTCTGGTGGGGAAGGAGCCTGAGCTTGTGCGCGAGGTTGAGCGGTTCTGACTGGATATAGTTGGACTCACCTCGACGCATGGCTTGGGCTCTGGAACCAGAACCCTCGAGAGGGGCTGGACCTTCTTCCACTCTGGAGTTGCTCATGGTGGGAGGCGTTGAGCAGGTGTGGGCATTCTCATCAGCCCCCAGCTTGGTGCCTGTACATTGGGGTTTACCCCGGTGGATGAAAGGGTAGTTTCCCTCCGCCTCCGGGTGGGGGGACGGGTCCTGACTGTTGTCTGTGCTTATGCACCAAACAGCAGTTCAGAGTACCCACCCTTTCTGGAGTCCTTGGAGGGAGTGCTGGAGGGTGCTCCTTCTGGGGACTCCATTGTTCTGCTGGGGGACTTCAATGCTCACGTGGGCAATGACAGTGAGACCTGGAGGGGAGTGATTGGGAGGCATGGTCCCCCCCCCGGACCCAAATGGTGTTTTGTTATTGGACTTCTGTGCTCATCATGGATTGTCCACAACGAACACCATGTTCCAACATAAGAGTGTCCATATATACACCTGGCATCAGGATTCCCTGGGCCGCAGTTCGATGATGGATTTTGTAGTCGTATCGTCGGACCTGCGGCCACATGCCTTGGACACTCGGGTGAAGAGGGGGGCGGAGCTTCAACTGATCACCACCTGGTGGTGAGTTGGCTCAGATGGTGGGGGAGCAAGCCGGTCAGATCTGGCAGAACCAAACGTGTTGTGAGGGTCTGCTGGGAACGTCTGGCTGAGTCCCCCGTCAGAGCGAGCTTCAACTCCCACCTTCAGCAGAGCTTCAAACATGTCCCGAGTGAGGCGGGGGACATTGAGTCTGAATGGACTGTGTTCCGTGTCTCTATTGATGAGGTGGCCGGCCGGAGCTGTGGCTGTAAGGTCGTTGGTGCCTGTTGTGGCGGTAATCCCAGGACTCGTTGGTGGACACCAGCAGTGAGGGATGCCGTCAAGCTGAAGAAGGAGTCCTATCGGGCCTTCTTGGCCTGTGGGACTCCGGAGGCAGCTGATGGGTACCGACAGGCTAAGCGGCATGCGGCTTCGGCTGTCGCCAAGGCAAAAACTCGGGCATGGGAGGAGTTCGGCGAGGCCATGGAGAAAGACTTCCGGATGTCTTCGAGGAGATTCTGGTCCACCATCCGGCGACTCAGGAGGGGAAACAGTGCTCCGTCAACACTGTGTACAGTGGAGGTGGGGAGCTGCTGATCTCAACTCGGGACGTTGTGGGTCGGTGGGGGGAATACTTTGAAGACCTCCTCAATCCTACCAACACGTCTTCCGATGAGGAAGCAGAGCTGGGGGACTCAGGGGTGGACTCTCCTATCTCTGGGGCTGAAGTCTTAGACTTAGACTTAGAGAGACTTTATTCATCCACAAGGGAAATTCTTTTGTCACAGTAGCTCAGAACAGCAATAGAGGAAGAAATAGCAACAGCAATAGTAGGTAAGAGAAAAAAAAAAAAAAAGTAAATAATAATAATAAAATAGAATAGGTACTATCCATAAAGCAATCTGCAATATGTACACTTTTACAAAGATAAAAGATAAATAAAACTATCAAGTAAAATTGGCAATATAGAATATGGTGTCACTGTCCGCCAAGGCTGCCCTTTATCACCGATTCTGTTCATAACTTATATGGACAGAATTTCTAGGTGCAGCCGAGGTGTTGAGGGGATCCGGCTTGGTGGCCTCAGGATTGGGTCCCTGCTTTTTGCAGATGACGTGGTCCTGCTGGCTTCATCTGGTCATGATCTCCAGCTCTCGCCTGAGCGATTCGCTGCTGAGTGTGAAGTGGCTGGGATGAGAATCAGCACCTCTAAATCTGAGACCATGGTCCTCAGCCGGGTGGATTGCCCTCTCCGGGTCGGGAGTCAGGTCCTGCCTCAAGTGGAGGAGTTTAAATATCTCGGGGTCTTGTTCACGAGTGAGGGAAGGATGGAGCGTGAGATGGACAGACGGATCGGTGTGACGTCTGCAGTAATGCGGACTCTGCGCCGGTCTGTCGTGGTGAAGAAGGAGCTGAGCCAGAAGGCGAAGCTCTCCATTTACCAGTCGATCTATGTTCCTACCCTCACCTATGGTCATGAGCTGTGGGTCGTGACCGAAAGAAGGAGATCTCGTAGACAGGCGGCTGAAATGAGTTTCCTCTGCAGGGTGGCCGGGCTCTCCCTTAGAGATAGGGTGAGGAGCTCGGTCATCCGGGAGGAGATCAGAGTAGAGCCGCTGCTCCTCCGCATCGAGAGGAACCAGTTGAGGTGGCTCGGGCATCTGGTCAGGATGCCTCCTGGACCTCCCTTGTGAGGTGTTCCAGGCACGTCCCTCTGGGAGGAGACCCCGGGGAAGACCCAGGACACGCTGGAGGGATTACATCTCTCGGCTGGCCTGGGAACGCCTCGGAATCCCCCCGCAGAGTTGGTAAATGTAGCTGGGGAGAGGGAAGTCTGGGCTTCCCTGCTTAGGCTGCTGCCCCCGCGACCCGACCCCGGATAAGCGGCAAGAAGACGAGACGAGTAAACTGTTTATATGATAGAATACAATGTATTATGGTAAAGTACTGGATATAACATGAATGGACATGACATGCATGCATTTAGACTGTAAAATACATTATAATGAATCTATTTTTGTATGTAAATAGCTTGTATTCCATTATTGAACTGAAGTGCTGATGTGCTGTGTAACTTTTACAAGTTTTTGTTTTGATGTTATAATTGTGCCGGACCCCAGGAAGAATAGCTGTAGCTTTCTAGAGCTACTTGGGATCCTAAATAAGCTAAACTAAAATGAACTAATGTGACCCAGTGATAGCATATAGATGGTAAACAAAATAGGGCCATGAACAGACACCTGAGGTACCCAAGAGGTGACAGCATGTGGCCTCGATCTGGCATCCCCAATATCCCCGTATTCAGTTCTACCCGTGACAAAAGAATGGAACCATTCAAAAACCGTTCCAGACAAACCAATGGTATATTGCAGCCAGTAAATGAGTATATGATGGTCCACCACATAAAAAGCTGCTTTTAAATCGTGGAGGACCAGAAGAGATGGAAAAACTCCAGCGGATGATGCCCTCCCCTGCTTCCCCATGAATGTTTTCACTGAGTCAGCTGACTCAGCAGGGGGTTTAGCGGTAGAGTGGGCCAGAGAACTACAAATGGTGTTTGCTTCAGGGGTAAAGAATTTACTGGATCCACTGCACTGTCTCGCTGGTACAGAGGTACTGGACAATACCTTTGGCTTCAACAGGTGATTTATGTTGGAAAATAGTTTCTAGGCATCACCAGGTGTCATGTTTATCAGATTGGAGTAGTACAGAGAGCGAGCAGTTTTGAGTGATTTTGCACAATGTGTTTTATTTTCATGGTAAGTAACTTTGTGAACGTCAGGGCAGATGTTTTAAAACACCACTCAAGAACACGTCCAACCCTTTTCACACCCTCGACAACTCCTCTGTGTACCAAGGAGCGGACTGTGTGAACAGTTCTAGTTCATTGTTATAGTATTTAACATCATGATTTGTGGAGCTGAAAACAGTGGAGTGATTTCCTTCTATCTTTATACCAACATCTGGAACTTCCACATAGCTGTACGACCAACGTCCGGTAGTCCAACATAGCTGTAGGACCAACGTCCAGTTGTCCCACATAGCTGTAGGACCAACGTCCAGTTGTCCCACATAGCTGTAGGACCAACGTCTGGGAGTCCAACATCTACTCCGCAAGGTCACATTATTTATTATATTCGTCCTCATTATTTATATTTACACTCTAACTTTACTCTGTACAGATCAACTGCATATCCATGCATCTGTGTGCCACCACTTGTCCTTTACTTTATCTGGTGCCCATTAATCCATATTTTGCATCAAGTTTTCCTTTAGGAGCACATTCACATCAGACTTTTTGATCCGAATACCCAAATCCCTTCATTCACACTTAGTCCGCCTACAAACGCAGTTCTCGGTCTGTTTCAAACGGACCAAATACAGAAGCTAACTAAAAGGTCACAAAAACGTCCCTTCCTGCATTTCACGTTGTCACTCCTGTTTCTTTATTTAGACTCAAGGTTCATTAAAAAATGTACAGACTTACAACCATATAAAAAAAAAGGCATTTTTACCAGTGTTTCCACATAGTAGATTTATATCTCACTATAGTGTATGCAGGCTGTGGAAACATTCTCATAATCTCATAAGATCCATCAAGACAACTTAAAAATTTAGACATCAGTCGTCTTAAACGTGCATGAAATGTAATAAGCTGTGAATTACAGAAAAGTCACGAGCAATGTGCCATCTTGGTTTCCCCAGAAGAATACGCAGACAATCATCATCTGCAACCGGAAGTTTATAGATAGAAGGTGCAGTATAACAAGGAGTACAAAAGGCCGTAAAAAGATCCACTTTAACCTTGTCTGAACACCAGTAAAATCTTCTATCCAGCAAAAGGCCTGCATGTATCAAATACTACGCTGTCTATTCATATCATCATATGTCAGGTTATTTACAGTGTTGGAACTTGACAGTTAATGTAGAGAAAACGGAACAGAATGAGTTGTCATCATAAAAAACTCTTTCTGTTCATAGTTTGTCAACAACGTGGAGGACATTTCATAAAGAAGGCATACTGTTGTAGACTTTACCGCTCTGCATCACTGCATCCTGCGACCAGACCCAGTCCCCCACCGGACCCAGTCCCCCACCGGACCCAGTCCCCTACCGGACCCAGTTCTGCTGAGCAGATTTTCTCTGCCAAGGGAAGCTTTATAGATATAATGATCCTCTTGACTTTCTGAATTTTTATTTTATTTCTATATTTATTTTGTATTATTGTTTGAATTGTAGAGTTTGTACTGCTGGACCGGAGAGGACAGACGAAAGACAGAAAGAGAAAGAAGAGAAAACACCTCATAGGGAAAGTGAAAGAGATAAAGGGAGAGAAAAGGGAAAAACAAACAAACAAAAAAAAACTTTTGGTCAACATGTCCAGTTTGTGTACAAAGTATATATATATATATATATATATATATATATATATATATATATATATATATATATATATATATATATATATACACACACACACCTCTATGCACAGACACACATACATACGTACAAACATATACGCACTCGCCAGTATTAACACATATACATACACATACAAGCCAACTTTAGATCATAGTAACTAAACTATGAATCTAAAAAGTTAAATATAAATGAGAAACAAACAGAAATGAGAAAACCAGCTGCTGTTAGTGAATAAACCTGCAGACGACTTGGTGACTGTGTCACATGCAGAACATGCAGAGTGGAACGTGTTCAGAGAAGATCATGCCAGTGTGACTTGAACGGGACGTCTCTGTGAGAGGGACGTCTCTGTGAGAGGGACGTCTCTGTGAGAGAGACGTCTCTGTGAGAGGGACGTCTCTGTGAGAGGGACGTCTCTGTGAGAGGGACGTCTCTGTGAGAGAGACGTCTCTGTGAGAGAGACGTCTCTGTGAGAGGGACGTCTCTGTGAGAGGGACGTCTCTGTGAGAGAGACGTCTCTGTGAGAGAGACGTCTCTGTGAGCACTAAAGAAACGAATAAACGTAGACATAATAAACAATAATAAATAAGAAGTCGTTAATAAATCCTTGATTGTGAAGTGTTCTCCTCATAACAGCGGTGCTGTGAGGCGAGACGAGGGAACTGGGCTTCAGGCGGGGTTCTGAGGACAAACCATCCTCGGCTGAAGAGCCAAAGCGGGACGGTTTTATTGCCATGATGGAGCGACATGTCTGCTAGCGTCAACATCATGGCAGTGTTGTAGAGACGTCTGTCCACCGCCAGGACAACATGGCGGTGTTGTAGAGACGTCTGTCCACCGCCAGGACAACATGGCGGTGTTGTAGAGACGTCTGTCCACCGCCAGGACAACATGGCGGTGTTGTAGAGACGTCTGTCCACCGCCAGGACAACATGGCGGTGTTGTAGAGACGTCTGTCCACCGCCAGGACGGCGTGGCGGTGGACAGACTGAGGCAGTTCTTACCCAGCACCCTGAGCTCTGCGTGTGCGGTGATGTTGTGGTTCCTGTTGCTCGCCGTGCAGCTGTAGCCGCCGGAGTCGTCGTCCGTCACGCTCCTGATGAGCAGGTTGCTGCCGGCCAGCAGGGAGTACTTCTTGTTCCTGAGGAGAAAACAGAACGTTCTGTAACGACCCGGTTTAACCCCTCACGTCTCACATTTCTGTCAGACTGGCTGTTGTTGAGTCATGAGGGGGGAGGGGGTCATGGATGGTTAGCAGGTTACCATGGTTACCGGCTTGCTTATAGCGGGGTTTCCCAGGACCGTCTGCCCCGCATGTCTTCCCGCTCCAACACACCTGACTCAGATCAACTTCTCTCCAGCTGAGACATTTCTTCCTGTTAGATACGCGGGGCAGGGGGTCCCGAGGACCACCGGTCTACACCGGGGGGGTCTGGTCCTGGAGATCTTTTGCAGGCATCCCTCCGCCACCACACCTGGATCGGATGTCCCGGCATGTCTCTGCAGAAGCCTGGACACCTGATGCAGGTGTGATGGAGAAGAGATGCACGGTAACGCTGCAGCTCTCCAGAGCCGGACCCCCGACAGAAACCTTCGTTTCTTTAGTCTTCATGCGAAGCGAAGAGACACAGACCAGCTCTGGATGACTTCGTCTCCTCTCCTCCACTGGATGCTTGGAGTCGGGTATCCGGAGGCGGCGCATTCCAGCACAGCATCCGTCCCCAGCAGCGCGCTGACTCTGGATGGGCGCTGGAGGAACTGTAGGTTCCGGCTCAGTCCGGGTTCTAGGACAGAGAGGTGGAGTTAGGATCTGTAGGGTGCCACGTTCACTCGCTCAGCTCCAGGTGGCGCTCTCACACGGCGTCCTCTGGAAGCTGAGCGAGTGTTCATGCAGCCAGGTTGTTCACATCGTTTTCTTCATCATCTCCACGAGACAAATGTCCAACAGGGAAAAGATTGTGTTTAAAGCGAGTCATGGTGACGAGGCGAGCGCTGGGGGAACTTCTACATGTTTCTGTCTTCCCTCCTGTCCAAAGGACACAGCGGCGATCTGCGCGCAGGGTTTTTACCAACGTGTCCACCGACATGGCGGCGCTGGACCTGGCAGGGGGAAGACAAGTGTGTCTGAGCTGCTGACAACAATATAAAATACTGCAGTCCAACAGGATGCATGCAGCGGTTCTGGTTCGGGTAGACCCGGTCTGACTCCGTCTGTGTGGACAAACGACGGGAGGATTCACTTCTCAGGTGTAAACCTCATGGTTCAGACTCACAGCAACTCCTCATCATCATTATTACCATTCATTTATTATTCATTTATTATTCATTTATTATTCATTTATTACAGAAGCATGAACACTTGGGGGGCGAGGACATAGAGGACATCACTGGGGGGACAAGGACATGGAGGACATCACTGGGGGGACAAGGACATGGAGGACATCACTGGGGGGACAAGGACATGGAGGACATCACTGGGGGGACGAGGACATGGAGGACATCACTGGGGGGACAAGGACATGGAGGACATCACTGGGGGGACAAGGACATGGAGGACATCACTGGGGGGACAAGGACATGGAGGACATCACTGGGGGGACGAGGAAATGGAGGACATCACTGGGGGGACAAGGACATGGAGGACATCACTGGGGGGACGAGGACATGGAGGCCTGCCTGGGGGGGCGTCCTCTCTGGGGGCTTCCACTGCTCTGGGCTCGGGGGACGGAGGCTCTCTCTGCTTTGCCTGCCCGGGCTCTGTGCGCGGTGGGCTTGCCGGGCCCTGGGGGCCTTGGCTTCCTCCCCTACACCTCGGGTCGTGGTCGTGCTCCCCTACAAGCACTCAGCTGATCTTTGATTGCATGATCACAGGTTGAACAGTCACACGTGCACGCCCACATGCGCTCATCTTCCCATCTGCTTCCTACTAAATGTTGCTGATGACTCTCTGTAGGTATGTTTAATAACGGTTGGTATTGGAATTGTTATTTTATTCATTCATTTACTTTTTTTTACTTTTTGTTTGTTTTGAATATTGTCATGAATATGTTTTATATTGTTTTGCAAAAACTGTAAGTTTAGCAGCTTAGACACGCCTTTCTTTTCTCTCTTTTTCTCCCTTCAACTTCCCCTGCCAGGTCCAGCTCAGCCATATCAAGACTGACGATGATTGCAAAATGAAAAATCAACAAATAAATAATAATAATCATAAAAATAATAATAAAAATATTCAGATTATCAAGGGCAGCTACATGAGATGTCTCCATTGACAGAGCAAATCAAAAATATGGCTCGCAGATTGCTAAGATGCTGGACAGGACAGGTTGAAAAACAATAAATAAAAAGATGTCAGGAGTTTGTGGAAGACGGTGAGGATGAAGGATTCCCACTGGAATTTTATCCAAGGTTTATTCAACAAACAGAAGGAAGTGGAAACGACGGCAAACGGACTGATGCCGGCTGCTGAGACACCAGTTGGTTATAAGGGAGGTGGTGGTGATCGGGCACAGGTGTGTTCATCCATGTGATGAGGTGCAGCTGTGACTGGAGAGGGACGATAATCCAAGTGAGGACAAGTGGAACCAGGAAGGTGGGGCATGACACAAGATCATTTCTACCTGCATTTCAGAAAATGACTTTTTCTGCACATTGACTGTTAAAACTCTCCCACCTCCTCCATCAGGTGAGACTTTATCCATACGGGTGGAGCCCCATGCAAACATGGCTCATAACTACGTTTCCTTTAATATTATCTCTAGCAAGGAGCAGCTTCTGTCCCAGCCCATGACGACGTGATGCTAGAAACCTATCCAAGCTTTTAATAACATGGTCAACGTTCAGAGTCCAGATACAACGTTCCACTGATCAGACCCATTCCTGCTGGATGAAGACCGCAGACGGATAGTTTAATCTGCCTCCTGCATCCTTGTTAACACAGAATTAGCTGTCCATTACTTGATCCAGAGAAAAGAGCAATGCCGCCGGAGACCACAGGGGCAGTGTTGAGCTGTACCGCTGACGTGGAACCAGAGAAAAAAACCAAAGAAGAAGGGGAGCAGGAAGACGAGCAGGAACACAGAAACCAACAAATAAAAATTTCCAGAAGAAAAAGTCGAGGACAGTTTTCTTCTTCTGGTGTTTTTTACATGATTTGCCAACAACTTTATATTTTTTTTATGACCACAAACAGCAAGTGTTGGAACTCTGAACTCAGCGCTGCCCACTAGTGGAGGAACTGGGGTATGAGCATGTTTTAAAGTTTCTTATCAACGTCTTCGGCTGAAAGCCGAACATGACCCAGTCCTGTTTCTGCTCAGGTAGGAAAGTCAGATGTAAAGCCAGACACACAGCTGGAATCTAGAGCCAGAGTGATGTAAGTCATTGTGAATGCAACATGAGCTAAGCTGTCCGTCTGTTGTGGAACGTAAAGCTCGGAAAACCATGTCGCCTGCTGAGGATCATCTCACACACATCTGGAGTTTTATGGCCTGAGAACATAAAAGTATGACACAGTTTAACATGAGGCTCTCAGTAAACACCAGCCTCTGACTGAGCCCTGCTCAGGATCTGTGTTCAGGCTCTGGAATCCACTGGTTCTACACGGCGTCTGGTTTTACTCGTCACCTCCAACCGTCTCATGGTTTTAGACTATAGACTAACAAAATATTTCTAAAAAGTTACACCCAAACATATGCACACACAGAAACACACTCTTCTGTTTTGGGTTAGGTGCACCATCTGAGGGCACCGAGTTCCTCAAAGAGCAACAGTTTCATCCAGCAGGCAGGAAGCTGCATCTCAATCCCACAGCCAGCTACATCCTTCTGCCTTTAGTTAAACTGCATTATTATCCACAGAAAGCTTTGGAATTTAGATTTCAATTAAACAGTTTATTTAGTGAATATGTAATCTATTTCTTCCAGTGTAACTACAGTAGAAACACAGGAGATAAGAGCCAAAGCTTCATTCCCTCGGGCTTCATGGACAGAAGTTATTTACCAGAGAAAACAAGCAGCATCCCCACACAGTAGATCTTTTCTATGCAGAGGCGTAGAGACGGATCAGCGCGGTAATCACACAGCTGCAGCATGACTCCTCTAATATTTTCAGAGACACGATTCTGAAGAAGCCTGTCAGCAAATCGGAGGATGCTGCTTGCATCACAATGAGGACAAGGACGCTAAATATTAGGGACAATGTCAGCATGACACACACCTGTACATAACACATAACATTTTACAGTCCCACAAAATAAACTTTACTGTATTTCCAAAGAAAAGACCAATGATACCTTCTGAGAACCATAAATGAGCTCCTGGTGAATCATCCTGACATGAATCAGGCCAGGATCTCGGTTTGGGTTGTTATACGTCACAATAACATCCAGACTTTAGGTTCCTTCTGCTGGACATACAGACTTCCTCTCCTATCTCTGGGGCTGAAGTCGCTGAGGTGGTTAAAAAGCTCCTTGGCGGCAAGGCCCCGGGGGAGGAAGAGATCCGCCCGGAGTTCCTTAAGGCTCTGGATGCTGTGAGGCTGTCCTGGCTGACACACCTCTGCAGCATTGCGTGGACATCGGGGACAGTACCGCTGGACTGGCAGACTGGGGTGGTGGTCCCCCTTTTTAAGAAGGGTGTGATCCTTTTTTTATTTTTTTTTATTTTTTTTTGTCTTGTCCAGCATTTAGGCAGCAGAATGATGGTCTGGATGTTCTGCTGAGCAAATTTTCTCTGCCAAGGGAGGATTTATAGATATAATGATCCCCTTGACTTTCTGAATTTTTATTTAATTTCTATATTTATTTTGTATTGGACCAGAGAGGACAGACGAAAGACAGAAAGAGAAAGAAGAAAAAACACCTCATAAGAAAAGTGAAGAGAGATAAAGGGAGAGAAAAAAAAACAACTAAAAAATAACCCAAAAACAAAAAGAAAAAAAACAACCTACAGATGTATACATACACACATACAGGCACACACATACATATACACACACATACACACGCATACATACACATACATATACACATATACACACATATGTATACACTTATATACATACATACATATACACACACACCTCTATGCACACACATACACACACATACATACGTACAAACATATACGCACTTGCCAGTATTAACACATATACATACACATACAAGCCAACTTTAGATCATAGTAACTAAACTATGAATCTAAAAAGTTAAATATAAATGAGAAACAAACAGAAATGAGAAAACCAGCTGCTGTTAGTGAATAAACCTGCAGACGACTCGGTGACTGTGTTACATGCAGAACATGCAGAGTGGAACGTGTTCAGAGAAGATCATGCCAGTGTGACCCCTCCCACACAAAGGCAAGAGGCACGCCAGGAGTACCCCCGAGACCCGGGCCATCGGCAGCCATCCCCAGGCGCAGACCCCAACCGCCCCACCCCGGAGCCAGCCATGCACCGACCCAGGAGGAGGCAGAGGGGGGTCCCAGCCAGAGTCCCCCGCAGTCAGGGGGAACAGGCCCCAGCAGGCCCGGACCAGCGAGAGACCGGCCACCCAGGGCAGACAGAGCGCGGGCCCCACGGCCCCAAGAGCCCGGAAGCAACCCCCCCCCCCACCCCCGCAGGAAGAGGGCCCGGCCCACACCGACGGAGGGCCGGGATCCCCAGACTGCCACCGAGCGGCAGCCAGGCCGCACCCCAGCACACCAGCTGCGCCCCCGGGTACAGGACACCACCCCCCCCCCCATGCACGCGCACGCACACACACACACATACACACACACACACACACACACACACACACACACACACACACACACGCACACACACACACACACACACGCACACACACACACACTTCCTCCTTAAACACACCCTATCCACCAATTCTCTTACACACGCTCAAACTCACACTCTCCTACCCCCGTTCTTTATACACACACCCCCTCACACACACATCCCTGCTCCCTCTATAATCACCCATTCTTCCATACACGCATACCCCACTCTACACACACATACCTCCCTACACCCCTCTATCCACATTCACACTCTCCATTGTACACCCACCCCATCACTTCCCCGTATCACCAACATAACCCCACATACACACCCCCACCCATCTGCATACACCCCCCCTCCCCCTATCCCAGCGGCTAACCACTTTCCTAAATTCTTTCACCCTGATTCCCCGCCCCCCCAGACCCAGGCCCCCTGAACAGCACCACTCCCCCGCCCAAACCCCCCCGGCACAGCGCCGGAAATAGGGGCGTGGCAGGACCCAGGCCCCCTGAACAGCACCACTCCCCCGCCCAAACCCCCCCCCGGCACAGCGCCGGAAATAGGGGCGTGGCAGGACCCCATTGTCACCCCCTCCCTTCCAACTTATGAATGATTGTGAAGTGTGTGTTGTTTGCAATTAAAATTGGGAAGAAGTAACCACATCATGTTGGGAGCCGGACCACCACACCAGCCCCGCCCACCACACACTGCATGGCCCGCCCCCCAAAATATGTCCATGTGTTGTCAGTGTGTGTTTTTTGTGTTATGTTGACTAAGTGTAATTAAAACTGGGAGGTGAACCGATGCCGGGTGCAGCGATCGGGACCACCTTGATGGCCTCTCTCACCATCCAGATCAACGTGTCCAACTCCCAACGCCCTGCCTGTGTGGTGGAAGGTTAATCCTAGTTACCCCAGTTATCACAGTTACCCCAGTTATCCCAGTTATCCCGTTTATCACAGTTACCCCAGTAACCCCAGTAGTCCCAGTTATCACAGTTATCCCAGTTATCCCAGTTACGCCAGTGATCACAGTGATCCCAGTTACCCCAGTTATCACAGTAATCCCAGTTACCCCAGTTATCCCAGTTATACCCAGTTACCAAAGTTATCCCAGTTACCCCAGTTATTACAGTTACCCCAGTTACCCCAGCAATCCCAGTTACCCAAGTTATCACAGTAATCCCAGTTACCCCAGTTATCACAGTTATCACAGTTATCACAGTTACGCCAGTTATCGCAGTTATCCCAGTTACCCCAGTAACCCCAGTTATCCCAGTTATCCCAGTTACCCCAGTTATCACAGTAACCCCAGTTACCACAGTTACCCCAGTTATAACAGTAATCCCAGTTACCCCAGTAACCCCAGTTACCCCGGTAATCACAGTTATCCCGTTTATCACAGTTACCCCAGTAACCCCAGTAGTCCCAGTTATCACCGTTATCCCAGTTATCCCAGTTACGCCAGTTATCACAGTAATCCCAGTTACCCCAGTTGTCACAGTTACCCCATGTTATCCCAGTTATCCCAGTTATCCCGTTTATCACAGTTACCCCAGTTATCCCGTTTATCACAGTTACCCCAGTTATCACAGTTACCCCAGTTATCCCAGTTACCCCAGTTAACACAGTTACCCCAGTTATCACAGTTATCCCGTTTATCACAGTTACCCCAGTAACCCTAGAAGTCCCAGTTATCACAGTTATCCCAGTAATCACAGTTACCCCAGTTATCACAGTAATCCCAGTTACCCCAGTTATCCCAGTTATCCCAGTTACCCCAGTTATCCCAGTTATCCCACTTACCCCAGTTATCACAGTTATTCCAGTTACCCCAGTTACCCCAGTAATCCCAGTTACTCCAGTTAACCCAGTTATCACAGTTACCCCAGTTATCCCAGTTAACCCAGTTATCCCAGTTACCCACGTCACCCACGTTATCCCAGTTACCCCAGTTACCCCAGTTTTCACAGTAATCCCAGTTACCCCAGTTACCCCAGTTATCACAGTAGTCCCAGTTATCCCAGTTATCCCAGTTGCCCCAGTTATCAAAGTAATCCCAGTTACCCCAGTAACCCCAGTTACCCCAGTTATCCCAGTTACCCCAGTTATCACATTAAACCCAGTTACCTCAGTTACCCCAGTTATCACAGTAATCCCAGTTACCCCAGTGATCACAGTTACCCCAGTTATCACAGTAATCCCAGTTACCCCTGTTACCAAAGTAATCCCAGTTACCCCAGTTACCCCAGTGATCACAGTTACCCCAGTTATCACAGTAATCCCAGTTACCCCTGTTACCAAAGTAATCCCAGTTACCCCAGTTACCCCAGTTATCACAGTTACCCCAGTAACCCCAGTAGTCCCAGTTATCACAGTTTTCACAGTTATCCCAGTTACGCCAGTAATCCCAGTTATCCCAGTTATCCCAGTTACCCCAGTAACCCCAGTTATCCCAGTTACCCACGTCACCCACGTTATCCTAGTTACCCCAGTTTTCACAGTAATCCCAGTTACCCCAGTTACCTCAGTTACCCCAGTTATCACAGTAATCCCAGTTATCCCGTTTATCACAGTTACCCCAGTAACCCCGGTAGTCCCAGTTATCACAGTTTTCACAGTTATCCCAGTTACGCCAGTTATCCCAGTTATCCCAGTTACCCCACTAACCCCAGTTATCCCAGTTATCCCAGTTACCCCAGTTATCGCAGTAACCCCAGTTACCTCAGTTACCCCAGTTATCACAGTAATCCCAGTTACCCCAGTAACCCGTTACCCCAGTAATCACAGTTATCCCGTTTATCACAGTTACCCCAGTAACCCCAGTTGTCCCAGTTATCCCAGTTACCCCAGTTATCACAGTTACCCCAGTTATCCCAGTTATCCCAGTTACCCCAGTTATCACAGTGACCCCAGTTACCCTAGTTACCCCAGTTACCTCAGTTATACCAGTTACCCCAGTTAACCCAGTTATCCCAGTTACTCCAGTTAACCCAGTTATCCCAGTTATCCCAGTTACCCCAGTTACCCCAGTAATCCCAGTTACTCCAGTTATCCCAGTTATCACAGTTACCCCAGTTACCCCAGTTATCCCAGTTATCCCAGTTACCCAAGTTATCTCAGTTATTCCAGTTAACCCAGTTATCCAAGTCACCCACGTCACCCACGTTATCCCAGTTACCCCAGTTTTCACAGTAATCCCAGTTACCCCAGTTACCCCAGTTATCACAGTAGTCCCAGTTATCCCAGTTATCACAGTAGTCCCAGTTATCCCAGTTACCCCAGTTACCCCAGTTATCACAGTAGTCCCAGTTATCCCAGTTACCCCAGTAACCCCAGCAGTCCCAGTTATCCCAGTTATCCCAGTTACCCAAGTTATCTCAGTTATTCCAGTTAACCCAGTTATCCCAGTTACCCACGTCACCCACGTTATCCCAGTTACCCCAGTTTTCACAGTAATCCCAGTTACCCCAGGTACCTCAGTTACCCCAGTTATCACAGTGATCCCACTTACCCCAGTAACCCCAGTTACCCCAGTTATCACAGTAATCCCAGTTATCCCAGTTACCCCAGTTATCGCAGTAACCCCAGTAACCTCAGTTACCCCAGTTATCACAGTGATCCCACTTACCCCAGTAACCCCAGTTACCCCAGTAATCACAGTTATCCCGTTTATGACAGTTACCCCAGTATCCCCAGTAGTCCCAGCTATCACAGTTATCCCAGTTATCCCAGTTACGCCAGTTATCACAGTAATCCCAGTTACCCCAGTAACCCCAGTTATCCCAGTAAACTCAGTTATCACAGTAATCCCAGCTACCCCAGTTATCCCAGTTATCCCAGTTACCCCAGTTACCAAAGTAATCCCAGTTACCCCAGTTATTACAGTTACCCCAGTTACCCCAGCAATCCCAGTTACCCCAGTTATCACAGTTACCCCAGTTATCCCGTTTATCACAGTTACCCCAGTAACCCCAGTAGTCCCAGTTACCCCAGTAACCCCAGTTACCCCAGTAACCCCAGTAGTCCCAGTTCACAGTTATCCCAGTAATCCCAGTTACGCCAGTTATCACAGTAATCCCAGTTACCCCAGTTATCACAGTTACCCCAGTTACCCCAGTTATAAAATTTACCCCAGTTATCCCAGTTATCCCGTTTATCACAGTTACCCCAGTAACCCCAGTAGTCCCAGTTATCCCAGTTATCCCGTTTATCACAGTTACCCCAGTAACCCCAGTAGTCCCAGTTATCACAGTTATCACAGTTATCCCAGTTACGCCAGTTATCCCAGTTATCCCAGTTACCCCAGTAACCCCAGTTATCCCAGTTACCCCAGTTACCTCAGTTACCCCAGTTATCACAGTGATCCCAGTTACCCCAGTAACCCCAGTTACCCCAGTTATCATAGTAATCCCAGTTACCCCAGTTATCCCAGTTATCCCAGTTAACCCAGTTATCCCAGTTATCCCAGTTACCCCAGTTATCCCAGTTATCCCAGTTACCCCAGTTACCCCAGTAATCCCAGTTACTCCAGTTATCCCAGTTATCACAGTTACCCCAGTTACCCCAGTTATCCCAGTTATCCCAGTTACCCAAGTTATCCGAGTTATCCCAGTTAACCCAGTTATCCCAGTTACCCACGTCACCCACGTTATCCCAGTTACCCCAGTTATCACAGTAGTCCCAGTTATCCCAGTAAGCCCCAGTTATCCCAGTTATCCCAGTTATCACAGTAATCCCAGTTACCCCAGTAACCACAATTTTCCCAGTTATCCCAGTTATCCCAGTTACCCCAGTTACCCCAGTAATCCCAGTTATTCCAGTTAACTGAGTTACCCCAGTTATGCCAGTTACCCCAGTTATCCCAGTTACCCCAGTTATCACAGTTACCCCAGTTATCACAGTAATCCCAGTTACCCCAGTAACCACAATTTTCCCAGTTATCCCAGTTATCCCAGTTACCCCAGTTACCCCAGTAGCGCCAGTTACCCCGGTTACCTCAGTAACCCCAGTTATCACAGTAATCCCAGTTACCCCAGTAACCCCAGTTACCCCAGTTATTACAGTAATCCCAGTTACCCCAGTTACCAAAGTAATCCCAGTTACCCCAGCAATCCCAGTTACCCCAGTTATCACAGTAATCCCAGTTACCCCAGTTACCCCAGTTATCCCAGTTACCCCAGTTACCCCAGTAGCCCCAGTTACCCCAGTTATCCCAGTTACCCCAGTTATCACAGTAACCCCAGTTGCCTCAGTTACCCCAGTTATCACAGTAACCCCAGTTACCTCAGTTACCCCAGTTATCACAGTAATCCCACTTATCCCAGTAACCCCAGTTACCCCAGTTATCCCAGTTACCCCAGTTATCACAGTAACCCCAGTTACCCCAGTAACCCCAGTTACCCCAGTAATCCCAGTTACCCCAGTTATCACAGTAACCCCAGTTACCTCAGTTACCCCAGTTATCACAGTAATCCCACTTATCCCAGTAACCCCAGTTACCCCAGTTATCACAGTAACCCCAGTTACCTCAGTTACCCCAGTTATCACAGTAATCCCACTTATCCCAGTAACCCCAGTTACCCCAGTTATCCCAGTTACCCCAGTTATCACAGTAATCCCAGTTACCCCAGTAACCCCAGTTACCCCAGTAATCCCAGTTACCCCAGTTACCCCAGTAGCGCCAGTTACCCCAGTTATCACAGTAACCCCAGTTACCTCAGTTACCCCAGTTATCACAGTAATCCCAGTTACCCCAGTAACCCCAGTTACCCCAGTAATCACAGTTACCCCAGTTATCACAGTAATCCCAGTTATCCCAGTAACCCCAGTTACCCCAGTTATCCCAGTTACCCCAGTTATCACAGTAACCCCAGTTACCTCAGTTACCCCAGTTATCACAGTAATCCCACTTATCCCAGTAACCCCAGTTACCCCAGTTATTCCAGTTACCCCAGTTATCACAGTAACCCCAGTTACCCCAGTAACCCCAGTTACCCCAGTAATCCCAGTTACCCCAGTTATCACAGTAACCCCAGTTACCTCAGTTACCCCAGTTATCACAGTAATCCCACTTATCCCAGTAACCCCAGTTACCCCAGTTATCCCAGTTACCCCAGTTATCACAGTAATCCCAGTTATCCCAGTAACCCCAGTTACCCCAGTTATCCCAGTTACCCCAGTTATCACAGTAACCCCAGTTACCTCAGTTACCCCAGTTATCACAGTAATCCCACTTATCCCAGTAACCCCAGTTACCCCAGTTATCCCAGTTACCCCAGTTATCACAGTAACCCCAGTTACCCCAGTAATCCCAGTTACCCCAGTTATCACAGTAACCCCAGTTACCTCAGTTACCCCAGTTATCACAGTAATCCCACTTATCCCAGTAACCCCAGTTACCCCAGTTATCACAATAACCCCAGTTACCTCAGTTACCCCAGTTATCACAGTAATCCCACTTATCCCAGTAACCCCAGTTACCCCAGTTATCCCAGTTACCCCAGTTATCACAGTAATCCCAGTTACCCCAGTAACCCCAGTTACCCCAGTAATCCCAGTTACCCCAGTTACCCCAGTAGCGCCAGTTACCCCGGTTACCTCAGTAACCCCAGTTATCACAGTAATCCCAGTTATCCCAGTAACCCCAGTTACCCCAGTTATCGCAGTTACCCCAGTTACCTCAGTTACCCCAGTTATCACAGTTATCCCAGTTACCCACGTTATCCCAGTTATCCCAGTTAACCCAGTTATCCCAGTTACCCAAGTCACCCACGTTATCTCAGTTACCCCAGTTTTCACAGTGATCCCACTTATCCCAGTAACCCCAGTTATCACGGTAATCCCAGTTATCCCAGTTATCCCAGTAACCCCAGTTACCCCAGTTATCCCAGTTACCCCAGTTATCACAGTAACCCCAGTTACCTCAGTTACCCCAGTTATCACAGTAATCCCACTTATCCCAGTAACCCCAGTTACCCCAGTTATTCCAGTTACCCCAGTTATCACAGTAACCCCAGTTACCCCAGTAACCCCAGTTACCCCAGTAATCCCAGTTACCCCAGTTATCACAGTAACCCCAGTTACCTCAGTTACCCCAGTTATCACAGTAATCCCACTTATCCCAGTAACCCCAGTTACCCCAGTTATCCCAGTTACCCCAGTAACCCCAGTTACCCCAGTAATCACAGTTACCCCAGTTATCACAGTAATCCCAGTTATCCCAGTAACCCCAGTTACCCCAGTTATCCCAGTTACCCCAGTTATCACAGTAACCCCAGTTACCTCAGTTACCCCAGTTATCACAGTAATCCCACTTATCCCAGTAACCCCAGTTACCCCAGTTATCCCAGTTACCCCAGTTATCACAGTAACCCCAGTTACCCCAGTAACCCCAGTTACCCCAGTAATCCCAGTTACCCCAGTTATCACAGTAACCCCAGTTACCTCAGTTACCCCAGTTATCACAGTAATCCCACTTATCCCAGTAACCCCAGTTACCCCAGTTATCACAATAACCCCAGTTATCACAGTAACCCCAGTTACCCCAGTAACCCCAGTTACCCCAGTAATCCCAGTTACCCCAGTTATCACAGTAACCCCAGTTACCTCAGTTACCCCAGTTATCACAGTAATCCCACTTATCCCAGTAACCCCAGTTACCCCAGTTATCACAATAACCCCAGTTACCTCAGTTACCCCAGTTATCACAGTAATCCCACTTATCCCAGTAACCCCAGTTACCCCAGTTATCCCAGTTACCCCAGTTATCACAGTAATCCCAGTTACCCCAGTAACCCCAGTTACCCCAGTAATCCCAGTTACCCCAGTTACCCCAGTAGCGCCAGTTACCCCAGTTATCACAGTAACCCCAGTTACCTCAGTTACCCCAGTTATCACAGTAATCCCACTTATCCCAGTAACCCCAGTTACCCCAGTTATCCCAGTTACCCCAGTTATCACAGTAACCCCAGTTACCCCAGTTATCACAGTAATCCCAGTTACCCCAGTAACCCCAGTTACCCCAGTAATCCCAGTTACCCCAGTTACCCCAGTAGCGCCAGTTACCCCGGTTACCTCAGTAACCCCAGTTATCACAGTAATCCCAGTTATCCCAGTAACCCCAGTTACCCCAGTTATCACAGTTACCCCAGTTACCTCAGTTACCCCAGTTATCACAGTTATCCCAGTTATCCCAGTTACGCCAGTTATCACAGTAATCCCAGTTACCCCAGTAACCCCAGTTATCCCAGTAAACTCAGTTATCACAGTAATCCCAGCTACCCCAGTTATCCCAGTTATCCCAGTTACCCCAGTTACCAAAGTAATCCCAGTTACCCCAGTTATTACAGTTACCCCAGTTACCCCAGCAATCCCAGTTACCCCAGTTATCACAGTTACCCCAGTTATCCCGTTTATCACAGTTACCCCAGTAACCCCAGTAGTCCCAGTTACCCCAGTAACCCCAGTTACCCCAGTAACCCCAGTAGTCCCAGTTCACAGTTATCCCAGTAATCCCAGTTACGCCAGTTATCACAGTAATCCCAGTTACCCCAGTTATCACAGTTACCCCAGTTACCCCAGTTATAAAATTTACCCCAGTTATCCCAGTTATCCCGTTTATCACAGTTACCCCAGTAACCCCAGTAGTCCCAGTTATCCCAGTTATCCCGTTTATCACAGTTACCCCAGTAACCCCAGTAGTCCCAGTTATCACAGTTATCACAGTTATCCCAGTTACGCCAGTTATCCCAGTTATCCCAGTTACCCCAGTAACCCCAGTTATCCCAGTTACCCCAGTTACCTCAGTTACCCCAGTTATCACAGTGATCCCAGTTACCCCAGTAACCCCAGTTACCCCAGTTATCATAGTAATCCCAGTTACCCCAGTTATCCCAGTTATCCCAGTTAACCCAGTTATCCCAGTTATCCCAGTTACCCCAGTTATCCCAGTTATCCCAGTTACCCCAGTTACCCCAGTAATCCCAGTTACTCCAGTTATCCCAGTTATCACAGTTACCCCAGTTACCCCAGTTATCCCAGTTATCCCAGTTACCCAAGTTATCCGAGTTATCCCAGTTAACCCAGTTATCCCAGTTACCCACGTCACCCACGTTATCCCAGTTACCCCAGTTATCACAGTAGTCCCAGTTATCCCAGTAAGCCCCAGTTATCCCAGTTATCCCAGTTATCACAGTAATCCCAGTTACCCCAGTAACCACAATTTTCCCAGTTATCCCAGTTATCCCAGTTACCCCAGTTACCCCAGTAATCCCAGTTATTCCAGTTAACTGAGTTACCCCAGTTATGCCAGTTACCCCAGTTATCCCAGTTACCCCAGTTATCACAGTTACCCCAGTTATCACAGTAATCCCAGTTACCCCAGTAACCACAATTTTCCCAGTTATCCCAGTTATCCCAGTTACCCCAGTTACCCCAGTAGCGCCAGTTACCCCGGTTACCTCAGTAACCCCAGTTATCACAGTAATCCCAGTTACCCCAGTAACCCCAGTTACCCCAGTTATTACAGTAATCCCAGTTACCCCAGTTACCAAAGTAATCCCAGTTACCCCAGCAATCCCAGTTACCCCAGTTATCACAGTAATCCCAGTTACCCCAGTTACCCCAGTTATCCCAGTTACCCCAGTTACCCCAGTAGCCCCAGTTACCCCAGTTATCCCAGTTACCCCAGTTATCACAGTAACCCCAGTTGCCTCAGTTACCCCAGTTATCACAGTAACCCCAGTTACCTCAGTTACCCCAGTTATCACAGTAATCCCACTTATCCCAGTAACCCCAGTTACCCCAGTTATCCCAGTTACCCCAGTTATCACAGTAACCCCAGTTACCCCAGTAACCCCAGTTACCCCAGTAATCCCAGTTACCCCAGTTATCACAGTAACCCCAGTTACCTCAGTTACCCCAGTTATCACAGTAATCCCACTTATCCCAGTAACCCCAGTTACCCCAGTTATCACAGTAACCCCAGTTACCTCAGTTACCCCAGTTATCACAGTAATCCCACTTATCCCAGTAACCCCAGTTACCCCAGTTATCCCAGTTACCCCAGTTATCACAGTAATCCCAGTTACCCCAGTAACCCCAGTTACCCCAGTAATCCCAGTTACCCCAGTTACCCCAGTAGCGCCAGTTACCCCAGTTATCACAGTAACCCCAGTTACCTCAGTTACCCCAGTTATCACAGTAATCCCAGTTACCCCAGTAACCCCAGTTACCCCAGTAATCACAGTTACCCCAGTTATCACAGTAATCCCAGTTATCCCAGTAACCCCAGTTACCCCAGTTATCCCAGTTACCCCAGTTATCACAGTAACCCCAGTTACCTCAGTTACCCCAGTTATCACAGTAATCCCACTTATCCCAGTAACCCCAGTTACCCCAGTTATTCCAGTTACCCCAGTTATCACAGTAACCCCAGTTACCCCAGTAACCCCAGTTACCCCAGTAATCCCAGTTACCCCAGTTATCACAGTAACCCCAGTTACCTCAGTTACCCCAGTTATCACAGTAATCCCACTTATCCCAGTAACCCCAGTTACCCCAGTTATCCCAGTTACCCCAGTTATCACAGTAATCCCAGTTATCCCAGTAACCCCAGTTACCCCAGTTATCCCAGTTACCCCAGTTATCACAGTAACCCCAGTTACCTCAGTTACCCCAGTTATCACAGTAATCCCACTTATCCCAGTAACCCCAGTTACCCCAGTTATCCCAGTTACCCCAGTTATCACAGTAACCCCAGTTACCCCAGTAATCCCAGTTACCCCAGTTATCACAGTAACCCCAGTTACCTCAGTTACCCCAGTTATCACAGTAATCCCACTTATCCCAGTAACCCCAGTTACCCCAGTTATCACAATAACCCCAGTTACCTCAGTTACCCCAGTTATCACAGTAATCCCACTTATCCCAGTAACCCCAGTTACCCCAGTTATCCCAGTTACCCCAGTTATCACAGTAATCCCAGTTACCCCAGTAACCCCAGTTACCCCAGTAATCCCAGTTACCCCAGTTACCCCAGTAGCGCCAGTTACCCCGGTTACCTCAGTAACCCCTGTTATCACAGTAATCCCAGTTATCCCAGTAACCCCAGTTACCCCAGTTATCGCAGTTACCCCAGTTACCTCAGTTACCCCAGTTATCACAGTTATCCCAGTTACCCACGTTATCCCAGTTATCCCAGTTAACCCAGTTATCCCAGTTACCCAAGTCACCCACGTTATCTCAGTTACCCCAGTTTTCACAGTGATCCCACTTATCCCAGTAACCCCAGTTATCACGGTAATCCCAGTTATCCCAGTTATCCCAGTAACCCCAGTTACCCCAGTTATCCCAGTTATCCCAGTTACCCCAGTTATCACAGTAACCCCAGTTACCTCAGTTACCCCAGTTATCACAGTAATCCCACTTATCCCAGTAACCCCAGTTACCCCAGTTATTCCAGTTACCCCAGTTATCACAGTAACCCCAGTTACCCCAGTAACCCCAGTTACCCCAGTAATCCCAGTTACCCCAGTTATCACAGTAACCCCAGTTACCTCAGTTACCCCAGTTATCACAGTAATCCCACTTATCCCAGTAACCCCAGTTACCCCAGTTATCCCAGTTACCCCAGTAACCCCAGTTACCCCAGTAATCACAGTTACCCCAGTTATCACAGTAATCCCAGTTATCCCAGTAACCCCAGTTACCCCAGTTATCCCAGTTACCCCAGTTATCACAGTAACCCCAGTTACCTCAGTTACCCCAGTTATCACAGTAATCCCACTTATCCCAGTAACCCCAGTTACCCCAGTTATCCCAGTTACCCCAGTTATCACAGTAACCCCAGTTACCCCAGTAACCCCAGTTACCCCAGTAATCCCAGTTACCCCAGTTATCACAGTAACCCCAGTTACCTCAGTTACCCCAGTTATCACAGTAATCCCACTTATCCCAGTAACCCCAGTTACCCCAGTTATCACAATAACCCCAGTTATCACAGTAACCCCAGTTACCCCAGTAACCCCAGTTACCCCAGTAATCCCAGTTACCCCAGTTATCACAGTAACCCCAGTTACCTCAGTTACCCCAGTTATCACAGTAATCCCACTTATCCCAGTAACCCCAGTTACCCCAGTTATCACAATAACCCCAGTTACCTCAGTTACCCCAGTTATCACAGTAATCCCACTTATCCCAGTAACCCCAGTTACCCCAGTTATCCCAGTTACCCCAGTTATCACAGTAATCCCAGTTACCCCAGTAACCCCAGTTACCCCAGTAATCCCAGTTACCCCAGTTACCCCAGTAGCGCCAGTTACCCCAGTTATCACAGTAACCCCAGTTACCTCAGTTACCCCAGTTATCACAGTAATCCCACTTATCCCAGTAACCCCAGTTACCCCAGTTATCCCAGTTACCCCAGTTATCACAGTAACCCCAGTTACCCCAGTTATCACAGTAATCCCAGTTACCCCAGTAACCCCAGTTACCCCAGTAATCCCAGTTACCCCAGTTACCCCAGTAGCGCCAGTTACCCCGGTTACCTCAGTAACCCCAGTTATCACAGTAATCCCAGTTATCCCAGTAACCCCAGTTACCCCAGTTATCACAGTTACCCCAGTTACCTCAGTTACCCCAGTTATCACAGTTATCCCAGTTACCCACGTTATCCCAGTTATCCCAGTTAACCCAGTTATCCCAGTTACCCAAGTCACCCACGTTATCTCAGTTACCCCAGTTTTCACAGTGATCCCAGTTACCCCAGTTACCCCAGATATCACAGTAGTCCCACTTATCCCAGTAACCCCAGTTATCACGGTAATCCCAGTTATCCCAGTTATCCCAGTTACCCCAGTTATCCCAGTTATCCCAGTTACCCCAGTTACCCCAGTAATCCCAGTTATCCCAGTTATCCCAGTTACCCCAGTGATCCCAGTTATCCCAGTTACCCCAGTTATCACAGTTACCCCAGTTATCCCAGTTACCCCAGTTATCCCGTTTATCACAGTTACCCCAGTAACCCCAGTAGTCCCAGTTATCACAGTTATCCCAGTTATCCCAGTTACGCCAGTTATCACAGTAATCCCAGTTACCCCAGTAACCCCAGTTATCCCAGTAAACCCAGTTATCCCAGTTACCCCAGTTACCAAAGTAATCCCAGTTACCCCAGTTATTACAGTTACCCCAGTTACCCCAGCAATCCCAGTTACCCCAGTTATCACAGTAATTCCAGTTATCCCAGTTACCCCAGTTAACCCAGTAATCCCAGTTACGCCAGTTGTCAGAGTAATCCCAGTTACACCAGTAACCCCAGTTACCCCAGTAATCCCAGTTACCCCAGTTATCACAGTAACCCCAGTTATCCCAGTTACCCCAGTTACCCCAGTTACCTCAGTTACCCCAGTTATCACAGTAATCCCAGTTACCCCAGTAACCCCAGTTACCCCAGTTTTCCCAGTTACCCCAGTTATCACAGTAACCCCAGTTACCTCAGTTACCCCAGTTATCACAGTAATCCCAGTTACCCCAGTAACCCCAGTTACCCCAGTAATCACAGTTACCCCAGTTATCACAGTAATCCCAGTTATCCCAGTAACCCCAGTTACCCCTGTTATCCCAGTTACCCCAGTTATCACAGTAATCCAAGTTACCCCAGTAACCCCAGTTACCCCAGTAATCACAGTTACCCCAGTTATCCCAGTAATCCCAGTTATCCCAGTAACCCCAGTTACCCCTGTTATCCCAGTTACCCCAGTTATCACAGTTACCCCAGTTATCCCAGTTACCCCAGTTATCACAGTTACCCCAATTATCCCAGTTATCCCGTTTATCACAGTTACCCCAGTAACCCAAGTAGTCCCAGTTACCCCAGTTACCCCAGTAATCCCAGTTACTCCAGTTATCCCAGTTATCATAGTTACCCCAGTTACCCCAGTTATCCCAGTTATCCCAGTTACCCAAGTTATCCCAGTTATCCCAGTTAACCCAGTTATCCCAGTTACCCACGTCACCCACGTTATCCCAGTTACCCCAGTTTTCACAGTAATCCCAGTTACCCCAGTTACCCCAGTTATCACAGTAGTCCCAGTTATCCCACTAACCCCAGTTATCCCAGTTACCCCAATTATCACAGTAATCCCGGTTACCCCAGTAACCACAATTATCCCAGTTATCCCAGTTACCCCAGTAATCCCAGTTATCCCAGTTATCCCAGTTACCCCAGTTATCACAGTTACCCCAGTTATCACAGTTATCACAGTTACCCCAGTTATCACAGTCATCCCAGTTACCTCAGTTACCCCAGTTGTCACAGTAACCCCAGGTACCTCAGTTACCCCAGTTATCACAGTCTTCCCAGTTACCCCAGTTACCAAAGTAATCCCAGTTACCTCAGTTACCCCAGTTATTACAGTTACCCAGTTACCCCAGTTATACCAGTTACCCCAGTTAACCCAGTTATCCCAGTTACCCCAGTTATCAGAGTAATCCCAGTTACCCCAGTAACCACAGTTACCCCAGTAATCCCAGTTACCCCAGTTATCACAGTGACCCCAGTTACCCCAGTTACCCCAGTTACCTCAGTTACCCCAGTTATCACAGTAATCCCAGTTATCCCAGTTACCCCAGTTATCGCAGTAACCCCAGTTACCTCAGTTACCCCAGTTATCACAGTGATCCCAGTAACCCCAGTAACCCCAGTTACCCCAGTAATCACAGTTACCCCAGTTATCACAGTTACCCCAGGTATCCCAGTTATCACAGTTATCACAGTTACCCCAGTTATCCCAGTTACCCCAGTTATCACAGTTACCCCAGTTATCCCGTTTATCACAGTTACCCCAATAACCCCAGTAGTCCCAGTTACCCCAGTAACCCCAGTAATCCCAGTTATCACAGTTATCCCAGTAATCCCAGTTACGCCAGTTATCACAGTAGTCCCAGTTACCCCAGTTATCCCAGTTACCCCAGTTATCCCAGTTATCCCGTTTATCACAGTTACCCCAGTAACCCCAGGAGTCCCAGTTATCACAGTTATCCCAGTTATCCCAGTTACGCCAGTTATCCCAGTTATCCCAGTTACCCCAGTAACCCCAGTAATCCCAGTTACCCCAGTTACCTCAGTTACCCCAGTTATCACAGTAATCCCAGTTACCCCAGTAACCCGTTACCCCAGTTATCAGAGTAATCCCAGTTACCCCAGTTATCCCAGTTGTCCCAGTTACCCACGTCACCCACGTTATCCCAGTTACCCCAGTTTTCACAGTAATCCCAGTTACCCCAGTTATCACAGTAATCCCAGTTACCCCAGTAACCCCAGTTACCCCAGTTATCAGAGTAATCCCAGTTACCCCAGTTATCCCAGTTATCCCAGTTACCCCAGTTATCCCAGTTATCCCAGTTATCACAGTTATCACAGTTACCCCAGTTACCCCAGTAATCCCAGTTACTCCAGTTATCACAGTTATCACAGTTACCCCAGTTGCCCCAGTTATCCCAGTTATCCCAGTTACCCAAGTTATCCCAGTTATCCCAGTTAACCCAGTTGTCCCAGTTACCCACGTCACCCACGTTATCCCAGTTACCCCAGTTTTCACAGTAATCCCAGTTACCCCAGTTATCACAGTAGTCCCAGTTATCCCAGTTACCCCAGTTATCACAGTAATCCCAGTTACCCCAGTAACCACAATTATCCCAGTTAACCCAGTTATCCCAGTTACCCACGTCACCCACGTTATCCCAGTTACCCCAGTTTTCACAGTAATCCCAGTTACCCCAGTTACCCCAGTTATCACAGTAGTCCCAGTTATCCCACTAACCCCAGTTATCCCAGTTACCCCAATTATCACAGTAATCCCGGTTACCCCAGTAACCACAATTATCCCAGTTATCCCAGTTACCCCAGTAATCCCAGTTATCCCAGTTATCCCAGTTACCCCAGTTATCACAGTTACCCCAGTTATCCCAGTTATTCCAGTTATCACAGTTACCCCAGTTATCACAGTCATCCCAGTTACCTCAGTTACCCCAGTTGTCACAGTAACCCCAGGTACCTCAGTTACCCCAGTTATCACAGTCATCCCAGTTACCCCAGTAACCCCAGTTACCCCAGTAATCACAGTTACCCCAGTTATCACAGTAATCCCAGTTACCCCAGTTACCAAAGTAATCCCAGTTACCTCAGTTACCCCAGTTATTACAGTTACCCAGTTACCCCAGTTATACCAGTTACCCCAGTTAACCCAGTTATCCCAGTTACCCCAGTTATCAGAGTAATCCCAGTTACCCCAGTAACCACAGTTACCCCAGTAATCCCAGTTACCCCAGTTATCACAGTGACCCCAGTTACCCCAGTTACCCCAGTTACCTCAGTTACCCCAGTTATCACAGTAATCCCAGTTATCCCAGTTACCCCAGTTATCGCAGTAACCCCAGTTACCTCAGTTACCCCAGTTATCACAGTGATCCCAGTAACCCCAGTAACCCCAGTTACCCCAGTAATCACAGTTACCCCAGTTATCACAGTTACCCCAGGTATCCCAGTTATCACAGTTATCACAGTTACCCCAGTTATCCCAGTTACCCCAGTTATCACAGTTACCCCAGTTATCCCGTTTATCACAGTTACCCCAATAACCCCAGTAGTCCCAGTTACCCCAGTAACCCCAGTAATCCCAGTTATCACAGTTATCCCAGTAATCCCAGTTACGCCAGTTATCACAGTAGTCCCAGTTACCCCAGTTATCCCAGTTACCCCAGTTATCCCAGTTATCCCGTTTATCACAGTTACCCCAGTAACCCCAGGAGTCCCAGTTATCACAGTTATCCCAGTTATCCCAGTTACGCCAGTTATCCCAGTTATCCCAGTTACCCCAGTAACCCCAGTAATCCCAGTTACCCCAGTTACCTCAGTTACCCCAGTTATCACAGTAATCCCAGTTACCCCAGTAACCCGTTACCCCAGTTATCAGAGTAATCCCAGTTACCCCAGTTATCCCAGTTGTCCCAGTTACCCACGTCACCCACGTTATCCCAGTTACCCCAGTTTTCACAGTAATCCCAGTTACCCCAGTTATCACAGTAATCCCAGTTACCCCAGTAACCCCAGTTACCCCAGTTATCAGAGTAATCCCAGTTACCCCAGTTATCCCAGTTATCCCAGTTACCCCAGTTATCCCAGTTATCCCAGTTATCACAGTTATCACAGTTACCCCAGTTACCCCAGTAATCCCAGTTACTCCAGTTATCACAGTTATCACAGTTACCCCAGTTGCCCCAGTTATCCCAGTTATCCCAGTTACCCAAGTTATCCCAGTTATCCCAGTTAACCCAGTTGTCCCAGTTACCCACGTCACCCACGTTATCCCAGTTACCCCAGTTTTCACAGTAATCCCAGTTACCCCAGTTATCACAGTAGTCCCAGTTATCCCAGTTACCCCAGTTATCACAGTAATCCCAGTTACCCCAGTAACCACAATTATCCCAGTTATCCCAGTTACCCCAGTTACCCCAGTAATCCCAGTTATCCCAGTTACCCCAGTTATCACAGTTACCCCAGTTATCCCAGTTATCCCAGTTACCCAAGTTATCCCAGTTATCCCAGTTAACCCAGTTATCCCAGTTACCCACGTCACCCACGTTATCCCAGTTACCCCAGTTTTCACAGTAATCCCAGTTACCCCAGTTACCCCAGATATCACAGTAGTCCCAGTTATCCCAGTAACCCCAGTTATCCCAGTTATCCCAGTTACCCCAGTTATCACGGTAATCCCATTTACCCCAGTAACCACAATTATCCCAGTTATCCCAGTTACCCCAGTTACCCCAGTAATCCCAGTTATCCCAGTTATCCCAGTTACCCCAGTTATCCCAGTTATCCCAGTTACCCCAGTTATCCCAGTTATCCCAGTTACCCCAGTTATCACAGTTACGCCAGTTATCCCGGTTACCCCGGTTATCCCAGTTATCCCGTTTATCACAGTTACCCCAGTAACCCCAGTAGTCCCAGTTATCACAGTTATCCCAGTTACCCCAGTTATCACAGTGACCCCAGTTACCCCAGTTACCCCAGTTACCTCAGTTACCCCAGTTATCACAGTAATCCCAGTTATCCCAGTTACCCCAGTTATCGCAGTAACCCCAGTTACCTCAGTTACCCCAGTTATCACAGTGATCCCAGTAACCCCAGTAACCCCAGTTACCCCAGTAATCACAGTTACCCCAGTTATCACAGTTACCCCAGGTATCCCAGTTATCACAGTTATCACAGTTACCCCAGTTATCCCAGTTACCCCAGTTATCACAGTTACCCCAGTTATCCCGTTTATCACAGTTACCCCAATAACCCCAGTAGTCCCAGTTATCACAGTTATCACAGTTATCCCAGTAATCCCAGTTACGCCAGTTATCACAGTAGTCCCAGTTACCCCAGTTATCACAGTTACCCCAGTTATCCCAGTTACCCCAGTTATCACAGTTACCCCAGTTATCCCAGTTATCCCGTTTATCACAGTTACCCCAGTAACCCCAGGAGTCCCAGTTATCACAGTTATCCCAGTTATCCCAGTTACGCCAGTTATCCCAGTTATCCCAGTTACCCCAGTAACCCCAGTAATCCCAGTGACCCCAGTTACCTCAGTTACCCCAGTTATCACAGTAATCCCAGTTACCCCAGTAACCCCAGTTACCCCAGTTATCAGAGTAATCCCAGTTACCCCAGTTATCCCAGCTGTCCCAGTTACCCACGTCACCCACGTTATCCCAGTTACCCCAGTTTTCACAGTAATCCCAGTTACCCCAGTTATCACAGTAGTCCCAGTTATCCCAGTTACCCCAGTTATCACAGTAATCCCAGTTACCCCAGTAACCACAATTATCCCAGTTATCCCAGTTACCCCAGTTACCCCAGTAATCCCAGTTATCCCAGTTACCCCAGTTATCACAGTTACCCCAGTTATCCCAGTTATCCCAGTTACCCAAGTTATCCCAGTTATCCCAGTTAACCCAGTTATCCCAGTTACCCACGTCACCCACGTTATCCCAGTTACCCCAGTTTTCACAGTAATCCCAGTTACCCCAGTTACCCCAGATATCACAGTAGTCCCAGTTATCCCAGTAACCCCAGTTATCCCAGTTATCCCAGTTATCCCAGTTACCCCAGTTATCACAGTTACCCCAGTTATCCCGGTTACCCCGGTTATCCCAGTTATCCCGTTTATCACAGTAACCCCAGTTACCTCAGTTACCCCAGTTATCACAGTAATCCCAGTTACCCCAGTAACCCCAGTTACCCCAGTAATCACAGTTACCCCAGTTATCACAGTAATCCCAGTTATCCCAGTAACCGCAGTTACCCCTGTTATCCCAGTTACCCCAGTTATCACAGTAATCCAAGTTACCCCAGTAACCCCAGTTACCCCAGTAATCACAGTTACCCCAGTTATCCCAGTAATCCCAGTTATCCCAGTAACCCCAGTTACCTCTGTTATCCCAGTTACCCCAGTTATCACAGTTACCCCAGTTATCCCAGTTACCCCAGTTATCACAGTTACCCCAATTATCCCAGTTATCCCGTTTATCACAGTTACCCCAGTAACCCCAGTAGTCCCAGTTACCCCAGTTACCCCAGTAATCCCAGTTACTCCAGTTATCCCAGTTATCATAGTTACCCCAGTTACCCCAGTTATCCCAGTTATCCCAGTTACCCAAGTTATCCCAGTTATCCCAGTTAACCCAGTTATCCCAGTTACCCACGTCACCCACGTTATCCCAGTTACCCCAGTTTTCACAGTAATCCCACTTACCCCAGTTACCCCAGTTATCACAGTAGTCCCAGTTATCCCACTAACCCCAGTTATCCCAGTTACCCCAATTATCACAGTAATCCCGGTTACCCCAGTAACCACAATTATCCCAGTTATCCCAGTTACCCCAGTAATCCCAGTTATCCCAGTTATCCCAGTTACCCCAGTTATCACAGTTACCCCAGTTATCCCAGTTATTCCAGTTATCACAGTTACCCCAGTTATCACAGTCATCCCAGTTACCTCAGTTACCCCAGTTGTCACAGTAACCCCAGGTACCTCAGTTACCCCAGTTATCACAGTCATCCCAGTTACCCCAGTAACCCCAGTTACCCCAGTAATCACAGTTACCCCAGTTATCACAGTAATCCCAGTTACCCCAGTTACCAAAGTAATCCCAGTTACCTCAGTTACCCCAGTTATTACAGTTACCCAGTTACCCCAGCAATCCCAGTTACCCAAGTTATCACAGTTACCCCAGTTACCCCAGTTATACCAGTTACCCCAGTTAACCCAGTTATCCCAGTTACCCCAGTTATCAGAGTAATCCCAGTTACCCCAGTAACCACAGTTACCCCAGTAATCCCAGTTACCCCAGTTATCACAGTGACCCCAGTTACCCCAGTTACCCCAGTTACCTCAGTTACCCCAGTTATCACAGTAATCCCAGTTATCCCAGTTACCCCAGTAATCGCAGTAACCCCAGTTACCTCAGTTACCCCAGTTATCACAGTGATCCCAGTAACCCCAGTAACCCCAGTTACCCCAGTAATCACAGTTACCCCAGTTATCACAGTTACCCCAGGTATCCCAGTTATCACAGTTATCACAGTTACCCCAGTTATCCCAGTTACCCCAGTTATCACAGTTACCCCAGGTATCCCAGTTATCACAGTTATCACAGTTACCCCAGTTATCCCAGTTACCCCAGGTACCTCAGTTACCCCAGTTATCACAGTCATCCCAGTTACCCCAGTAACCCCAGTTACCCCAGTAATCACAGTTACCCCAGTTATTACAGTTACCCAGTTACCCCAGCAATCCCAGTTACCCAAGTTATCACAGTTACCCCAGTTACCCCAGTTATACCAGTTACCCCAGTTAACCCAGTTATCCCAGTTACCCCAGTTATCAGAGTAATCCCAGTTACCCCAGTAACCACAGTTACCCCAGTAATCCCAGTTACCCCAGTTATCACAGTGACCCCAGTTACCCCAGTTACCCCAGTTACCTCAGTTACCCCAGTTATCACAGTAATCCCAGTTATCCCAGTTACCCCAGTTATCGCAGTAACCCCAGTTACCTCAGTTACCCCAGTTATCACAGTGATCCCAGTAACCCCAGTAACCCCAGTTACCCCAGTGATCACAGTTACCCCAGTTATCACAGTTACCCCAGGTATCCCAGTTATCACAGTTATCACAGTTACCCCAGTTATCCCAGTAACCCCAGTTATCACAGTTACCCCAGTTATCCCGTTTATCACAGTTACCCCAATAACCCCAGTAGTCCCAGTTACCCCAGTAACCCCAGTAATCCCAGTTATCACAGTTATCCCAGTAATCCCAGTTACGCCAGTTATCACAGTAGTCCCAGTTACCCCAGTTATCCCAGTTACCCCAGTTATCCCAGTTACCCCAGTTATCCCAGTTATCCCGTTTATCACAGTTACCCCAGTAACCCCAGGAGTCCCAGTTATCACAGTTATCCCAGTTATCCCAGTTACGCCAGTTATCCCAGTTATCCCAGTTACCCCAGTAACCCCAGTTATACCAGTTACCCCAGTTAACCCAGTTATCCCAGTTACCCCAGTTATCAGAGTAATCCCAGTTACCCCAGTAACCACAGTTACCCAAGTAATCCCAGTTACCCCAGTTATCACAGTGACCCCAGTTACCCCAGTTACCCCAGTTACCTCAGTTACCCCAGTTATCACAGTAATCCCAGTTATCCCAGTTACCCCAGTAATCGCAGTAACCCCAGTTACCTCAGTTACCCCAGTTATCACAGTGATCCCAGTAACCCCAGTAACCCCAGTTACCCCAGTAATCACAGTTACCCCAGTTATCACAGTTACCCCAGGTATCCCAGTTATCACAGTTATCACAGTTACCCCAGTTATCCCAGTTACCCCAGTTATCACAGTTACCCCAGGTATCCCAGTTATCACAGTTATCACAGTTACCCCAGTTATCCCAGTTACCCCAGGTACCTCAGTTACCCCAGTTATCACAGTCATCCCAGTTACCCCAGTAACCCCAGTTACCCCAGTAATCACAGTTACCCCAGTTATTACAGTTACCCAGTTACCCCAGCAATCCCAGTTACCCAAGTTATCACAGTTACCCCAGTTACCCCAGTTATACCAGTTACCCCAGTTAACCCAGTTATCCCAGTTACCCCAGTTATCAGAGTAATCCCAGTTACCCCAGTAACCACAGTTACCCCAGTAATCCCAGTTACCCCAGTTATCACAGTGACCCCAGTTACCCCAGTTACCCCAGTTACCTCAGTTACCCCAGTTATCACAGTAATCCCAGTTATCCCAGTTACCCCAGTTATCGCAGTAACCCCAGTTACCTCAGTTACCCCAGGTATCCCAGTTATCACAGTTATCACAGTTACCCCAGTTATCCCAGTTACCCCAGTTATCACAGTTACCCCAGTTATCCCGTTTATCACAGTTACCCCAATAACCCCAGTAGTCCCAGTTACCCCAGTAACCCCAGTAATCCCAGTTATCACAGTTATCCCAGTAATCCCAGTTACGCCAGTTATCACAGTAGTCCCAGTTACCCCAGTTATCACAGTTACCCCAGTTATCCCAGTTACCCCAGTTATCCCAGTTACCCCAGTTATCCCAGTTATCCCGTTTATCACAGTTACCCCAGTAACCCCAGGAGTCCCAGTTATCACAGTTATCCCAGTTATCCCAGTTACGCCAGTTATCCCAGTTATCCCAGTTACCCCAGTAACCCCAGTAATCCCAGTTACCCCAGTTACCTCAGTTACCCCAGTTATCACAGTAATCCCAGTTACCCCAGTAACCCCAGTTACCCCAGTTATCAGAGTAATCCCAGTTACCCCAGTTATCCCAGTTATCCCAGTTACCCCAGTTATCCCAGTTATCACAGTTATCACAGTTACCCCAGTTACCCCAGTAATCCCAGTTACTCCAGTTATCCCAGTTATCACAGTTACCCCAGTTGCCCCAGTTATCCCAGTTACCCAAGTTATCCCAGTTATCCCAGTTAACCCAGTTGTCCCAGTTACCCACGTCACCCACGTTATCCCAGTTACCCCAGTTTTCACAGTAATCCCAGTTACCCCAGTTATCACAGTAGTCCCAGTTATCCCAGTTACCCCAGTTATCACAGTAATCCCAGTTACCCCAGTAACCACAATTATCCCAGTTATCCCAGTTACCCCAGTTACCCCAGTAATCCCAGTTTTCCCAGTTACCCCAGTTATCACAGTTACCCCAGTTATCCCAGTTATCCCAGTTACCCAAGTTATCCCAGTTATCCCAGTTAACCCAGTTATCCCAGTTACCCACGTCACCCACGTTATCCCAGTTACCCCAGTTTTCACAGTAATCCCAGTTACCCCAGTTACCCCAGATATCACAGTAGTCCCAGTTATCCCAGTAACCCCAGTTATCCCAGTTATCCCAGTTACCCCAGTTATCACGGTAATCCCATTTACCCCAGTCACCACAATTATCCCAGTTATCCCAGTTACCCCAGTTACCCCAGTAATCCCAGTTATCCCAGTTATCCCAGTTACCCCAGTTATCCCAGTTATCCCAGTTACCCCAGTTATCCCAGTTATCCCAGTTACCCCAGTTATCCCAGTTATCCCAGTTACCCCAGTTATCACAGTTACCCCAGTTATCCCGGTTATCCCGTTTATCACAGTTACCCCAGTAACCCCAGTAGTCCCAGTTATCACAGTGACCCCAGTTACCCCAGTTACCCCAGTTACCTCAGTTACCCCAGTTATCACAGTAATCCCAGTTATCCCAGTTACCCCAGTTATCGCAGTAACCCCAGTTACCTCAGTTACCCCAGTTATCACAGTGATCCCAGTAACCCCAGTAACCCCAGTTACCCCAGTAATCACAGTTACCCCAGTAATCACAGTTACCCCAGTTATCACAGTTACCCCAGGTATCCCAGTTATCACGGTTATCACAGTTACCCCAGTTATCCCAGTTACCCCAGTTATCACAGTTACCCCAGTTATCCCGTTTATCACAGTTACCCCAATAACCCCTGTAGTCCCAGTTACCCCAGTAACCCCAGTAATCCCAGTTATCACAGTTATCCCAGTAATCCCAGTTACGCCAGTTATCACAGTAGTCCCAGTTACCCCAGTTATCCCAGTTACCCCAGTTATCCCAGTTACCCCAGTTATCCCAGTTATCCCGTTTATCACAGTTACCCCAGTAACCCCAGGAGTCCCAGTTATCACAGTTATCCCAGTTATCCCAGTTACGCCAGTTATCCCAGTTATCCCAGTTACCCCAGTAACCCCAGTAATCCCAGTTACCCCAGTTACCTCAGTTACCCCAGTTATCACAGTAATCCCAGTTACCCCAGTAACCCCAGTTACCCCAGTTATCAGAGTAATCCCAGTTACCCCAGTTATCCCAATTATCCCAGTTACCCCAGTTATCCCAGTTATCACAGTTATCACAGTTACCCCAGTTACCCCAGTAATCCCAGTTACTCCAGTTATCCCAGTTATCACAGTTACCCCAGTTGCCCCAGTTATCCCAGTTATCCCAGTTACCCAAGTTATCCCATTTATCCCAGTTAACCCAGTTGTCCCAGTTACCCACGTCACCCACGTTATCCCAGTAACCCCAGTTTTCACAGTAATCCCAGTTACCCCAGTTATCACAGTAGTCCCAGTTATCCCAGTTACCCCAGTTATCACAGTAATCCCAGTTACCCCAGTAACCACAATTATCCCAGTTATCCCAGTTACCCCAGTTACCCCAGTAATCCCAGTTATCCCAGTTACCCCAGTTATCACAGTTACCCCAGTTATCCCAGTTATCCCAGTTACCCAAGTTATCCCAGTTATCCCAGTTAACCCAGTTATCCCAGTTACCCACGTCACCCACGTTATCCCAGTTACCCCAGTTTTCACAGTAATCCCAGTTACCCCAGTTACCCCAGATATCACAGTAGTCCCAGTTATCCCAGTAACCCCAGTTATCCCAGTTATCCCAGTTACCCCAGTTATCACGGTAATCCCATTTACCCCAGTAACCACAATTATCCCAGTTATCCCAGTTACCCCAGTTACCCCAGTAATCCCAGTTATCCCAGTTATCCCAGTTACCCCAGTTATCCCAGTTATCCCAGTTACCCCAGTTATCCCAGTTATCCCAGTTACCCCAGTTATCACAGTTACCCCAGTTATCCCAGTTACCCCAGTTATCCCAGTTATCCCAGTTACCCCAGTTATCCCAGTTATCCCAGTTACCCCAGTTATCACAGTTACCCCAGTTATCCCGGTTATCCCGTTTATCACAGTTACCCCAGTAACCCCAGTAGTCCCAGTTATCACAGTGACCCCAGTTACCCCAGTTACCCCAGTTACCTCAGTTACCCCAGTTATCACAGTAATCCCAGTTATCCCAGTTACCCCAGTTATCGCAGTAACCCCAGTTACCTCAGTTACCCCAGTTATCACAGTGATCCCAGTAACCCCAGTAACCCCAGTTACCCCAGTAATCACAGTTACCCCAGTAATCACAGTTACCCCAGTTATCACAGTTACCCCAGGTATCCCAGTTATCACAGTTATCACAGTTACCCCAGTTATCCCAGTTACCCCAGTTATCACAGTTACCCCAGTTATCCCGTTTATCACAGTTACCCCAATAACCCCAGTAGTCCCAGTTACCCCAGTAACCCCAGTAATCCCAGTTATCACAGTTATCCCAGTAATCCCAGTTACGCCAGTTATCACAGTAGTCCCAGTTACCCCAGTTATCACAGTTACCCCAGTTATCCCAGTTACCCCAGTTATCACAGTTACCCCAGTTATCCCAGTTATCCCGTTTATCACAGTTACCCCAGTAACCCCAGGAGTCCCAGTTATCACAGTTATCCCAGTTATCCCAGTTACGCCAGTTATCCCAGTTATCCCAGTTACCCCAGTAAACCCAGTAATCCCAGTTACCCCAGTTACCTCAGTTACCCCAGTTATCACAGTAATCCCAGTTACCCCAGTAACCCGTTACCCCAGTTATCAGAGTAATCCCAGTTACCCCAGTTATCCCAGTTGTCCCAGTTACCCACGTCACCCACGTTATCCCAGTTACCCCAGTTTTCACAGTAATCCCAGTTACCCCAGTTATCACAGTAGTCCCAGTTATCCCAGTTACCCCAGTTATCACAGTAATCCCAGTTACCCCAGTAACCACAATTATCCCAGTTATCCCAGTTAGCCCAGTTACCCCAGTAATCCCAGTTATCCCAGTTACCCCAGTTATCACAGTTACCCCAGTTATCCCAGTTATCCCAGTTACCCAAGTTATCCCAGTTATCCCAGTTAACCCAGTTATCCCAGTTACCCACGTCACCCACGTTATCCCAGTTACTCCAGTTTTCACAGTAATCCCAGTTACCCTAGTTACCCCAGATATCACAGTAGTCCCAGTTATCCCAGTAACCCCAGTTATCCCAGTTATCCCAGTTACCCCAGTTATCACGGAAATCCCAGTTACCCCAGTAACCACAATTATCCCAGTTATCCCAGTTACCCCAGTTACCCCAGTTACCCCAGTAATCCCAGTTATCCCAGTTATCCCAGTTACCCCAGTTATCCCAGTTATCCCAGTTACCCCAGTTATCACAGTTACCCCAGTTATCCCGGTTACCCCGGTTATCCCAGTTATCCCGTTTATCACAGTTACCCCAGTAACCCCAGTAGTCCCAGTTATCACAGTTATCCCAGTTACGCCAGTTATCACAGTAATCCCTGTTACCCCAGTAACCCCAGTTATCCCAGGAAACCCAGTTATCACAGTGATCCCAGCTACCCCAGTTATCCCAGTTATCCCAGTTACCCCAGTTACCAAAGTAATCCCAGTTACCCCAGTTATTACAGTTACCCCAGTTACCCCAGTTATCCCAGTTACCCCAGTTATCACAGTAATTACAGTTACCCCAGTTATCCCAGTTACCACAGTTAACCAAGTAATCCCAGTTACCCCAGTTATCAGAGTAATCCCAGTTACGCCAGTAACCCCAGTTACCCCAGTAATCCCAGTTACCCCAGTTATCACAGTAACCCCAGTTATACCAGTTACCCCAGTTACCCCCGTTACCTCAGTTACCCCAGTTATCACAGTAATCCCAGTTATCCCAGTAACCCCAGTTACCCCAGTTATCCCAGTTACCCCAGTTATCACAGTAACCCCAGTTACTTCAGTTAACCCAGTTATCACAGTAATCCCAGTTACCCCAGTAACCCCAGTTACCCCAGTAATCACAGTTACCCCAGTTATCACAGTAATCCCAGTTATGCCAGTAAACCCAGTTACCCCTGTTATCCCAGTTGCCCCAGTTATCACAGTAATCCCAGTTACCCCAGTAACCCCAGTTACCCCAGTAATCACAGTTACCCCAGTTATCACAGTAATCCCAGTTATCCCAGTAACCCCAGTTACCCCTTTTATCCCAGTTACCCCAGTTATCACAGTTACCCCAGTTATCCCAGTTACCCCAGTTATCACAGTTACCCCAATTATCCCAGTTATCCCGTTTATCACAGTTACCCCAGTAACCCCAGTAGTCCCAGTTATCACAGTTATCCCAGTTATCCCAGTTACGCCAGTTATCCCAGTTATCCCAGTTACCCCAGTTACCCCAGTAATCCCAGTTACTCCAGTTATCCCAGTTATCACAGTTACCCCAGTTACCCCAGTTATCCCAGTTATCCCAGTTACCCAAGTTATCCCAGTTATCCCAGTTATCCCAGTTACCCACGTCACCCACGTTATCCCAGTTACCCCAGTTTTCACAGTAATCCCAGTTACCCCAGTTAACCCAGTTATCACAGTAGTCCCAGTTATCCCAGTAACCCCCAGTTATCACAGTAATCCAAGTTACCCTAGTAACCACAATTATCCCTGTTATCCCAGTTACCCCAGTTACCCCAGTAATCCCAGTTACCCCAGTTATCCCAGTTACCCCAGTTATCCCAGTTATCCCGTTTATCACAGTTACCCCTGTAACCCCAGTAGTCCCCGTTATCACAGTTATCCCAGTTATCCCAGTTACGCCAGTTATCACAGTAATCCCAGTTACCCCAGTAACCCCAGTTACCCCAGTTATTACAGTAATCCCAGTTACCCCAGTAACCCCAGTTACCCCAGTTATTACAGTAATCCCAGTTACCCCAGTAACCAAAGTAATCCCAGTTACCCCAGTTATCACAGTAATCCCAGTTACCCCAGTTACCCCAGTTATCCCAGTTACCCCAGTTAACCCAGTAATCCCAGTTACCCCAGTTATCAGAGTAATCCCAGTTACCCCAGTTAACCCAGTTACCCCAGTTATCACAGTAATCCCAGTTACCCCAGTAACCCCAGTTACCCCAGTTATCACAGTAATCCCACTTATCCCAGTAACCCCAGTTATCCCAGTTACCCCAGTTATCACAGTAATCCCAGTTACCCCAGTAACCCCAGTTACCCCAGTAATCCCAGTTACCCCAGTTACCCCAGTAGCGCCAGTTACCCCGGTTACCTCAGTAACCCCAGTTATGACAGTAATCCCAGTTATCCCAGTAACCCCAGTTACCCCAGTTATCACAGTTACCCCAGTTACCTCAGTAACCCCAGTTATCACAGTAATCCCAGTTATCCCAGTAACCCCAGTTACCCCAGTTATCACAGTAATCCCAGTTACCCCAGTAACCCCAGTTACCCCAGTAATCCCAGTAACCCCAGTTACCCCAGTAGCGCCAGTTACCCCGGTTACCCCAGAAACCCCAGTTACCCCTGTTATCCCTGTTACCCCAGTTACCCCAGTAATCCCAGTTACCCCAGTTACCCCAGTTATCACAGTAATCCCAGTTACCCCAGTAACCCCAGTTACCCCAGTAATCCCAGTTACCCCAGTTACCCCAGTAGCGCCAGTTACCCCGGTTACCCCAGAAACCCCAGTTACCCCTGTTATCCCTGTTACCCCAGTTACCCCAGTAATCCCAGTTACCCCAGTTATCAGAGTAATCCCAGTTACCCCAGTAACCCAAGTTACCCCAGTTAACCCAGTTACCCCAGTTATCACAGTAATCCCAGTTACCCCAGTAACCCCAGTTACCCCAGTTATCACAGTAATCCCACTTATCCCAGTAACCCCAGTTATCCCAGTTACCCCAGTTATCACAGTAATCCCAGTTACCCCAGTAACCCCAGTTACCCCAGTAATCCCAGTTACCCCAGTTACCCCAGTAGCGCCAGTTACCCCGGTTACCTCAGTAACCCCAGTTATCACAGTAATCCCAGTTATCCCAGTAACCCCAGTTACCCCTGTTATCACAGTTACCCCAGTTACCTCAGTAACCCCAGTTATCACAGTAATCCCAGTTATCCCAGTAACCCCAGTTACCCCAGTTATCACAGTAATCCCAGTTACCCCAGTAACCCCAGTTACCCCAGTAATCCCAGTAACCCCAGTTACCCCAGTAGCGCCAGTTACCCCGGTTACCCCAGAAACCCCAGTTACCCCTGTTATCCCTGTTACCCCAGTTACCCCAGTAATCCCAGTTACCCCAGTTACCCCAGTTATCACAGTAATCCCAGTTACCCCAGTAACCCCAGTTACCCCAGTTATCCCAGTTACCCCAGTAATCCCAGTTACTCCAGTTATCAGAGTTATCACAGTTACCCCAGTTACCCCAGTTATCCCAGTTATCCCAGTTACCCCAGTTTTCACAGTTACCCCAGTTACCCCAGTTATCACAGTAGTCCCAGTTATCCCAGTAAACCCAGTTATCCCAGTTATCCCAGTTACCCCAGTTATCACAGTAATCCCAGTTACCCCAGTAACCACAGTTATCCCAGTTATCCCAGTTACCCTAGTTATCCCAGTTATCCCAGTTACACCAGTTATCCCAGTTATCCCAGTTACCCCAGTAATCCCAGTTATCACAGTTACCCCAGTTACCCCAGTTATCCCAGTTACCCAAGTCATCCCAGTTATCCCAGTTAACCCACGTTATCCCAGTTACCCCAGTTTTCACAGTAATCCCAGTTACCCCAGTTACCCCAGTTATCACAGTAGTCCCAGTTATCCCAGTTATCCCAGTTATCACAGTTACCCCAGTTATCACAGTTATCCCGGTTACCCCAGTAACCACAATTATCCCAGTTATCCCAGTTACCCCAGTAATCCCAGTTATCCCAGTTACCCCAGTTATCACAGTTTCAGTTATCCCAGTTATTCCAGTTATCACAGTTATCCCAGTTATCCCAGTTACCCCAGTTATCACGGTAATCCCAGTTACCCCAGTAACCACAATTATCCCAGTTAACCCAGTTACCTCAGTTACCCCAGTAATCCCAGTTATCCCAGTTACCCCAGTTATCACAGTTCCAGTTATCCCAGTTATTCCAGTTATCCCAGTTATCCCAGTTATCCCAGTTACCCCAGTTATCACGGTAATCCCAGTTACCCCAGTAACCACAATTATCCCAGTTAACCCAGTTACCTCAGTTACCCCACTTATCCCAGTTATCCCAGTTATCCCAGTTACCCCAGTTATCACAGTTATCCCAGTTACCCCAGTTATCACAGTTACCCCAGTTATCCCAGTTACCCCAGTTATCCCAGTTATCCCGTTTATCACAGTTACCCCAGTAACCCCAGTAGTCCCAGTTATCACAGTTATCCCAGTTATCCCAGTTACGCCAGTTATCCCAGTAACCCCAGTTACCCCAGTTATCCCAGTTACCCCAGTTATCACAGTAACCCCAGTTACTTCAGTTAACCCAGTTATCACAGTAATCCCAGTTACCCCAGTAACCCCAGTTACCCCAGTAATCACAGTTACCCCAGTTATCACAGTAATCCCAGTTATCCCAGTAACCCCAGTTACCCCTGTTATCCCAGTTGCCCCAGTTATCACAGTAATCCCAGTTACCCCAGTAACCCCAGTTACCCCAGTAATCACAGTTACCCCAGTTATCACAGTAATCCCAGTTATCCCAGTAACCCCAGTTACCCCTTTTATCCCAGTTACCCCAGTTATCACAGTTACCCCAGTTATCCCAGTTACCCCAGTTATCACAGTTACCCCAATTATCCCAGTTATCCCGTTTATCACAGTTACCCCAGTAACCCCAGTAGTCCCAGTTATCACAGTTATCCCAGTTATCCCAGTTACGCCAGTTATCCCAGTTATCCCAGTTACCCCAGTTACCCCAGTAATCCCAGTTACTCCAGTTATCCCAGTTATCACAGTTACCCCAGTTACCCCAGTTATCCCAGTTATCCCAGTTACCCAAGTTATCCCAGTTATCCCAGTTAACCCAGTTATCCCAGTTACCCACGTCACCCACGTTATCCCAGTTACCCCAGTTTTCACAGTAATCCCAGTTACCCCAGTTAACCCAGTTATCACAGTAGTCCCAGTTATCCCAGTAACCCCCAGTTATCACAGTAATCCAAGTTACCCTAGTAACCACAATTATCCCTGTTATCCCAGTTACCCCAGTTACCCCAGTTACCCCAGTAATCCCAGTTACCCCAGTTATCCCAGTTACCCCAGTTATCCCAGTTATCCCGTTTATCACAGTTACCCCTGTAACCCCAGTAGTCCCCGTTATCACAGTTATCCCAGTTATCCCAGTTACGCCAGTTATCACAGTAATCCCAGTTACCCCAGTAACCCCAGTTACCCCAGTTATTACAGTAATCCCAGTTACCCCAGTAACCCCAGTTACCCCAGTTATTACAGTAATCCCAGTTACCCCAGTAACCAAAGTAATCCCAGTTACCCCAGTTATCACAGTAATCCCAGTTACCCCAGTTACCCCAGTTATCCCAGTTACCCCAGTTAACCCAGTAATCCCAGTTACCCCAGTTATCAGAGTAATCCCAGTTACCCCAGTTAACCCAGTTACCCCAGTTATCACAGTAATCCCAGTTACCCCAGTAACCCCAGTTACCCCAGTTATCACAGTAATCCCACTTATCCCAGTAACCCCAGTTATCCCAGTTACCCCAGTTATCACAGTAATCCCAGTTACCCCAGTAACCCCAGTTACCCCAGTAATCCCAGTTACCCCAGTTACCCCAGTAGCGCCAGTTACCCCGGTTACCTCAGTAACCCCAGTTATGACAGTAATCCCAGTTATCCCAGTAACCCCAGTTACCCCAGTTATCACAGTTACCCCAGTTACCTCAGTAACCCCAGTTATCACAGTAATCCCAGTTATCCCAGTAACCCCAGTTACCCCAGTTATCACAGTAATCCCAGTTACCCCAGTAACCCCAGTTACCCCAGTAATCCCAGTAACCCCAGTTACCCCAGTAGCGCCAGTTACCCCGGTTACCCCAGAAACCCCAGTTACCCCTGTTATCCCTGTTACCCCAGTTACCCCAGTAATCCCAGTTACCCCAGTTACCCCAGTTATCACAGTAATCCCAGTTACCCCAGTAACCCCAGTTACCCCAGTAATCCCAGTTACCCCAGTTACCCCAGTAGCGCCAGTTACCCCGGTTACCCCAGAAACCCCAGTTACCCCTGTTATCCCTGTTACCCCAGTTACCCCAGTAATCCCAGTTACCCCAGTTATCAGAGTAATCCCAGTTACCCCAGTAACCCAAGTTACCCCAGTTAACCCAGTTACCCCAGTTATCACAGTAATCCCAGTTACCCCAGTAACCCCAGTTACCCCAGTTATCACAGTAATCCCACTTATCCCAGTAACCCCAGTTATCCCAGTTACCCCAGTTATCACAGTAATCCCAGTTACCCCAGTAACCCCAGTTACCCCAGTAATCCCAGTTACCCCAGTTACCCCAGTAGCGCCAGTTACCCCGGTTACCTCAGTAACCCCAGTTATCACAGTAATCCCAGTTACCCCAGTAATCCCAGTTACTCCAGTTATCAGAGTTATCACAGTTACCCCAGTTACCCCAGTTATGCCAGTTATCCCAGTTACCCCAGTTTTCACAGTTACCCCAGTTACCCCAGTTATCACAGTAGTCCCAGTTATCCCAGTAAACCCAGTTATCCCAGTTATCCCAGTTACCCCAGTTATCACAGTAATCCCAGTTACCCCAGTAACCACAGTTATCCCAGTTATCCCAGTTACCCTAGTTATCCCAGTTATCCCAGTTACACCAGTTATCCCAGTTATCCCAGTTACCCCAGTAATCCCAGTTATCACAGTTACCCCAGTTACCCCAGTTATCCCAGTTACCCAAGTCATCCCAGTTATCCCAGTTAACCCACGTTATCCCAGTTACCCCAGTTTTCACAGTAATCCCAGTTACCCCAGTTACCCCAGTTATCACAGTAGTCCCAGTTATCCCAGTTATCCCAGTTATCACAGTTACCCCAGTTATCACAGTTATCCCAGTTACCCCAGTAATCCCAGTTATCCCAGTTACCCCAGTTATCACAGTTCCAGTTATCCCAGTTATTCCAGTTATCACAGTTATCCCAGTTATCCCAGTTACCCCAGTTATCACGGTAATCCCAGTTACCCCAGTAACCACAATTATCCCAGTTAACCCAGTTACCTCAGTTACCCCAGTAATCCCAGTTATCCCAGTTACCCCAGTTATCACAGTTCCAGTTATCCCAGTTATTCCAGTTATCCCAGTTATCCCAGTTATCCCAGTTACCCCAGTTATCACGGTAATCCCAGTTACCCCAGTAACCACAATTATCCCAGTTAACCCAGTTACCTCTGTTACCCCACTTATCCCAGTTATCCCAGTTATCCCAGTTACCCCAGTTATCACAGTTATCCCAGTTACCCCAGTTATCACAGTTACCCCAGTTATCCCAGTTACCCCAGTTATCCCAGTTATCCCGTTTATCACAGTTACCCCAGTAACCCCAGTAGTCCCAGTTATCACAGTTATCCCAGTTATCCCAGTTACGCCAGTTATCCCAGTAACCCCAGTTACCCCAGTTATCCCAGTTACCCCAGTTATCACAGTAACCCCAGTTACTTCAGTTAACCCAGTTATCACAGTAATCCCAGTTACCCCAGTAACCCCAGTTACCCCAGTAATCACAGTTACCCCAGTTATCACAGTAATCCCAGTTATCCCAGTAACCCCAGTTACCCCTGTTATCCCAGTTGCCCCAGTTATCACAGTAATCCCAGTTACCCCAGTAACCCCAGTTACCCCAGTAATCACAGTTACCCCAGTTATCACAGTAATCCCAGTTATCCCAGTAACCCCAGTTACCCCTTTTATCCCAGTTACCCCAGTTATCACAGTTACCCCAGTTATCCCAGTTACCCCAGTTATCACAGTTACCCCAATTATCCCAGTTATCCCGTTTATCACAGTTACCCCAGTAACCCCAGTAGTCCCAGTTATCACAGTTATCCCAGTTATCCCAGTTACGCCAGTTATCCCAGTTATCCCAGTTACCCCAGTTACCCCAGTAATCCCAGTTACTCCAGTTATCCCAGTTATCACAGTTACCCCAGTTACCCCAGTTATCCCAGTTATCCCAGTTACCCAAGTTATCCCAGTTATCCCAGTTAACCCAGTTATCCCAGTTACCCACGTCACCCACGTTATCCCAGTTACCCCAGTTTTCACAGTAATCCCAGTTACCCCAGTTAACCCAGTTATCACAGTAGTCCCAGTTATCCCAGTAACCCCCAGTTATCACAGTAATCCAAGTTACCCTAGTAACCACAATTATCCCTGTTATCCCAGTTACCCCAGTTACCCCAGTAATCCCAGTTACCCCAGTTATCCCAGTTACCCCAGTTATCCCAGTTATCCCGTTTATCACAGTTACCCCTGTAACCCCAGTAGTCCCCGTTATCACAGTTATCCCAGTTATCCCAGTTACGCCAGTTATCACAGTAATCCCAGTTACCCCAGTAACCCCAGTTACCCCAGTTATTACAGTAATCCCAGTTACCCCAGTAACCCCAGTTACCCCAGTTATTACAGTAATCCCAGTTACCCCAGTAACCAAAGTAATCCCAGTTACCCCAGTTATCACAGTAATCCCAGTTACCCCAGTTACCCCAGTTATCCCAGTTACCCCAGTTAACCCAGTAATCCCAGTTACCCCAGTTATCAGAGTAATCCCAGTTACCCCAGTTAACCCAGTTACCCCAGTTATCACAGTAATCCCAGTTACCCCAGTAACCCCAGTTACCCCAGTTATCACAGTAATCCCACTTATCCCAGTAACCCCAGTTATCCCAGTTACCCCAGTTATCACAGTAATCCCAGTTACCCCAGTAACCCCAGTTACCCCAGTAATCCCAGTTACCCCAGTTACCCCAGTAGCGCCAGTTACCCCGGTTACCTCAGTAACCCCAGTTATGACAGTAATCCCAGTTATCCCAGTAACCCCAGTTACCCCAGTTATCACAGTTACCCCAGTTACCTCAGTAACCCCAGTTATCACAGTAATCCCAGTTATCCCAGTAACCCCAGTTACCCCAGTTATCACAGTAATCCCAGTTACCCCAGTAACCCCAGTTACCCCAGTAGCGCCAGTTACCCCGGTTACCCCAGAAACCCCAGTTACCCCTGTTATCCCTGTTACCCCAGTTACCCCAGTAATCCCAGTTACCCCAGTTACCCCAGTTATCACAGTAATCCCAGTTACCCCAGTAACCCCAGTTACCCCAGTAATCCCAGTTACCCCAGTTACCCCAGTAGCGCCAGTTACCCCGGTTACCCCAGAAACCCCAGTTACCCCTGTTATCCCTGTTACCCCAGTTACCCCAGTAATCCCAGTTACCCCAGTTATCAGAGTAATCCCAGTTACCCCAGTAACCCAAGTTACCCCAGTTAACCCAGTTACCCCAGTTATCACAGTAATCCCAGTTACCCCAGTAACCCCAGTTACCCCAGTTATCACAGTAATCCCACTTATCCCAGTAACCCCAGTTATCCCAGTTACCCCAGTTATCACAGTAATCCCAGTTACCCCAGTAACCCCAGTTACCCCAGTAATCCCAGTTACCCCAGTTACCCCAGTAGCGCCAGTTACCCCGGTTACCTCAGTAACCCCAGTTATCACAGTAATCCCAGTTATCCCAGTAACCCCAGTTACCCCAGTTATCACAGTTACCCCAGTTACCTCAGTAACCCCAGTTATCACAGTAATCCCAGTTATCCCAGTAACCCCAGTTACCCCAGTTATCACAGTAATCCCAGTTACCCCAGTAACCCCAGTTACCCCAGTAATCCCAGTAACCCCAGTTACCCCAGTAGCGCCAGTTACCCCGGTTACCCCAGAAACCCCAGTTACCCCTGTTATCCCTGTTACCCCAGTTACCCCAGTAATCCCAGTTACCCCAGTTACCCCAGTTATCACAGTAATCCCAGTTACCCCAGTAACCCCAGTTACCCCAGTTATCCCAGTTACCCCAGTAATCCCAGTTACTCCAGTTATCAGAGTTATCACAGTTACCCCAGTTACCCCAGTTATCCCAGTTATCCCAGTTACCCCAGTTTTCACAGTTACCCCAGTTACCCCAGTTATCACAGTAGTCCCAGTTATCCCAGTAAACCCAGTTATCCCAGTTATCCCAGTTACCCCAGTTATCACAGTAATCCCAGTTACCCCAGTAACCACAGTTATCCCAGTTATCCCAGTTACCCTAGTTATCCCAGTTATCCCAGTTACACCAGTTATCCCAGTTATCCCAGTTACCCCAGTAATCCCAGTTATCACAGTTACCCCAGTTACCCCAGTTATCCCAGTTACCCAAGTCATCCCAGTTATCCCAGTTAACCCACGTTATCCCAGTTACCCCAGTTTTCACAGTAATCCCAGTTACCCCAGTTACCCCAGTTATCACAGTAGTCCCAGTTATCCCAGTTATCCCAGTTATCACAGTTACCCCAGTTATCACAGTTATCCCGGTTACCCCAGTTATCACAGTTATCCCGGTTACCCCAGTAACCACAATTATCCCAGTTATCCCAGTTACCCCAGTAATCCCAGTTATCCCAGTTACCCCAGTTATCACAGTTCCAGTTATCCCAGTTATTCCAGTTATCACAGTTATCCCAGTTATCCCAGTTACCCCAGTTATCACGGTAATCCCAGTTACCCCAGTAACCACAATTATCCCAGTTAACCCAGTTACCTCAGTTACCCCAGTAATCCCAGTTATCCCAGTTACCCCAGTTATCACAGTTCCAGTTATCCCAGTTATTCCAGTTATCCCAGTTATCCCAGTTATCCCAGTTACCCCAGTTATCACGGTAATCCCAGTTACCCCAGTAACCACAATTATCCCAGTTAACCCAGTTACCTCAGTTACCCCACTTATCCCAGTTATCCCAGTTATCCCAGTTACCCCAGTTATCACAGTTATCCCAGTTACCCCAGTTATCACAGTTACCCCAGTTATCCCAGTTACCCCAGTTATCCCAGTTATCCCGTTTATCACAGTTACCCCAGTAACCCCAGTAGTCCCAGTTATCACAGTTATCCCAGTTATCCCAGTTACGCCAGTTATCCCAGTTACGCCAGTTACCCCAGTTATCCCAGTTATCCCAGTTATCCCAGTTACGCCTGTTATCACAGTAATCCCAGTTACCCCAGTAACCCCAGTTACCCCAGTTATCCCAGTTATCCCAGTTACCCCAGTTAGATCGGGGACGGAAGCAGAGCCGATGCATTGTTGGGAACGTTGACATGGAATCCCGTCACATTCCCAGTGCTGACTGGGCTTTCATGTGGGAATTCCAGAGGAATTAAACGTGATGATAGATTCAACTTTGGAAATGATTCAGCAGTTTTATGTGTTGACCAGCAGATGATTTACTGACATGAGAGTTCACATGGAAATAATCTGTGATCATACTAATTATTATTATGCTGATTAACATGGAATAATTCCTGTTCCCAGTCCTTCCTTGAGGTACTGAAGGCTCCTGTTTGCTGATCTTTAGTTGATACTTTGTTGTGGTCGTGTCGAGTTTCCTGCTTTACTTGGCAGGTTTTCTGTTTGCCTTATATGGTCAGTTTTAACCTCAGTGAGATGTGGAGTAGCTGCTCATCAATAAACCAAGCAACCTAATGCAACCTTTCATCGTTCAATACGTTACCTGGGAGAACCCGCAGCTCTGCATCCATCCCCGTCCTGGTGCTGCCAGGGTTGTCAGCCAGACAGCGATACGTAGCCGAATCCGGTGGTTGAACCCGGCTCACCTGCAGCGAGCCGGAAGGCAGCACTGCCAGGCGGGAGTCAGGCTCCAAGCTCAGCGACAAGTCCTCCCGGTTCTTCTGCCACCGTATAACAGGTGTTGGGTCTCCCAGAACCTCACAGCGTAGCAGGGCGGTGTCCCCCAGGTAGGACGAGACGGACTCCGTGGGGACAATCACCTTCAGAGGTCCTTCAGAGGAGGAGAGGCTCATTATGAAACAGGAACACGAGGAACCGCCTCTCTCTCTCTCTCTCTCTCTCTCTCTCTCTCTCTCTATATATATATATATATATATATATATATATATATATATATATATATATATATATATATATATAAAATATACATATTATAACAGTATAATACACACATTGTCATTGCCAGGATGGAGCCAGAATGCTACATGCATCCTATCATACATGTTGACCGTTTCATATAAATGAAGTACTAATCAATCATTTTCCAGCTCATCCTGCCAATCTTTCTGATTAGCTTATAATACTGTCATAAGTTACTGTAGCTTCTTGTGTTAGGAGCACCAACAAGCTTATTATTTGACATGATTTTAAAAAAGTTTACATTCACAAGACAATGAGCTTCATGAAGTATAAAATAAATTATAAGAACTCCTGATCTGCGCATTCTTCATATTTTATAGATCCCTAACTGGTGTGCTCCTAACACAAACCTGAGTAATTTATGGAAACGTTCTGCTCTTCTACCACTTCTGTTTTAGGGTACATGCTTCCTTTGGGCAACAGGAAATTCGTTTCCACTGCTACGCTCAGAAAACAACGTCGTTTTTGAGATTGAATACTTGTGAGGCCTGAATGGACGTTTCCTCCACGTATCTGGAATCTACAAGAAGCTTTTTTAATTGACAAGATCCAGAAATGTGTCCCAAAGTGATGTGGTAGTACTTGCTATTATCATCATCTGTCTTGGTATTTAATATTACTTCCAACTTTCTTTTATAGTTTTAAACTTAGTTTTCATTGTTGTTTTTTAATGCCCTGTTTTTGCTTTGTAAAGGACTCCAACATGCTCTCACATGCTTGATCTTAAACAATTCATCAGATGACCTCTCTCAGCTTCTGTAGCTACAACAAAGACAAGTTGGAAACTGGATGCTATAAAGAAGAAAGAGTCTATCAGCAGAAGCATGGCAAAATGAGACTGCAAATGCGCTGAGATGATCTTTTCCTGTGGGTTGTTTTTATTCAAGTAAAGCTGAACTGAACTAGAAAACTTGATCATGCAACAACACTTGAACTGTAATGCTAAAGGAACCTGAAATGATCGTGAAGTTAAGAAGCTGATGTGTTTTAAGGATAAAGTGACGTTTAAATGTGGGGAAGATGGTTGAGAGTTTAAAGTGAGAGAATGGAAAATGGTTTATATGTTATGTTAAAGCTTTCACTAAAATGATTATAAAGACACTGCCAACAGTCGAAGCATTTGAAGGTGAACATTTACCTAAAAATACAGAAAGACAGTTGAAGATGGTTGACATGTATTGGAAGTATAAAGCTAAAACCACCAATAAAAGGGTCTGAGGCTTGTGTAAATGCAGTGAAAATGGCTGAAAGTTGAACTGAAATGAACGAAAGCCAGTTGAAGATGGTTAGAGTCTGCTCGTTGAAGCATTAAATGACATTTCATTAAGCTAAAGTGGAAGTATTTGAAGGTAAAAGTGGAGTTTTAAAGTGGGGAAAAATGGGTAAAAGCTGAACGGAAATCTGCTTCTTGCGTCCCAGCTGACTTAAACATGAAGCTAAAGTCATTAGTATAAGTGTCTGAAGCTCATAATTAAACCTACATGATAGAAAGACATGACTAAAATATGGCTCTTGAACATGACCGAGCTCCTCACCCTATCTCTAAGGGAGAGCCCGGCCACCCTGCGGAGGAAACCCATTTCAGCCGCCTGTATACGAGATCTCCTTCTTTCGGTCACGACCCACAGCTCATGACCATAGGTGAGGGTAGGAACGTAGATCGACTGGTAAATCGAGCGCTTCGCCTTCTGGCTCAGCTCCTTCTTCACCACGACAGACCGGCGCAGAGTCCGCATTACTGCAGACGCCGCACCGATCCGTCTGTCCATCTCACGCTCCATCCTTCCCTCACTCTTTATCCTCGACATCATCATTTCATGCCCTAGCCCATCCATAACATCACTTGTTCTGCATATTTCCATTTATGTAACGTTTCTTGTCTCCACATACTGGGAGTTTTAGGTCAGGTGAGTGTGGAGTTGAGTAGCAACTTCTTTTTCAAGAAATGAAGGGAAGATTAGAAACGGGGCAGAGGTTGTTATAATTAGTGGGATCTAAACCAGGTGTTTTTTCATTAGCGGTTGTAGTTTTAAAGAGAGTGGGAACTGTTCCAGTGGTTAGCAAGGAGCGAACGATGGCAGAGATAAGAGGAAGAAGACAGAAAGTACAGGACTTCACTGAGACTGTAGGGAGGGGGTCAGGTTGACAGGTGGAAGCCTTGGAGATGAGGTCTGAGATTTCTTGAGCATTTGGTCAATAGAAACTGGAAAATGACTGACAGAGAGTGAAACATTCTTGAGGTGGCTCTTGGGAATTTTCTCTTTGAACAGATTATACCAGGAAAATGATCCGCTTTGGTTTTTGCAGCTGAGTCCTTGTAATGCAGTAAATAGGAATGCTGCATTTCTTCGTGAATGCCAAAACCAGTTCTCCCATAGAGAAGATTTTTAGCTGTTAAAAACCGGAGTTCAGGGTAAACCAGGGGGCAGTTCATGAAGAGGAAAAACAACAAGTTCTCACTGGGGAGAGGTGGTCAAAATTATTTTTCAGGCTGTTGTTGTAGTGAGCAACCAGTTCATCTGGAGTAGAGGAAGAATAGCAGCAGTTTTTGAAGAATGTTTGACTGTTTCCATTCATTCATTCAGACGAAATAAGAAGTTTAAAAGTGTAAAAGCTATAAAGTATAAAACTCCGAGCAGCATCTCCTGAACAGCATTTACAGAATTATATGAGCATGTCTTCCTCACATGCAGGTCGTGAAGGAAGGAAGCCTCACTTGGTCCCGGTGAGCATGCGGTCTCTAATCAGCCAGTCTGAGCTGAGACCAGACAGAAAAGCTGGCGAGACAAAAGACAAGCAGGAGTGAAGAAGAGGAGCCGAGCTCGCAGCAAAGGTCAGGGCTGAGAATTTAAAACATGAAGCAAGAAACAGAGACGTACAGCAGGCGCAGAGCAGAACACAGAGAAGAGGGTTAGAGGGATGAAAGTCAGACAGAAAGTCCAGTCCAGTCCAGTATGCAAGGTTAAAGACCAGTCTGATCAGATTCACCTGAACTACAATCGACCAGATAAACCCTGCAGACTTCTGACCTTCTTCAGACCTCAGAAACTCTGCTGAAGCCTCCAGCTAGAATGATGACGATGAGCAATGGAAGGAATTCAATGAAGACCTTTCCTTTACATGGTGGGAGGGGGGGTGGGGGTATTCCGGACTTTAATTCAGATTGTTCTGATGGTGCCTTGTACCATCAGGCTTGAAGGAACAATGTTCCAGCTCCAGTTCTGTGGAATCTAACTTCAAAACTGAGACCATAATGTTAATTTAGGAAATACCAGATAAACCAACTGGAGGTGCCAGATAAACAGCTGGAGGGTGTCAACATGATGCCAGAGCAAGGGTGCCCATGTTCGGCCCTTACCATCCTGAACTTTTTATATGCAGCTCTCGTCCAACACACCTGAGTGGAATGAATGCCTCGTTTCCCGGTCTCTGCAGAGCCGGATGACGTGCAGAAGAGGGAACTCAGCCAATTGGTTCAGGTGTGTTAGAAAAGGGTTGTATCTACAGCAAAGGTTGCAGGATGGTCGAGGACTGAACATGAGCATCCCTGTGTTACAGCAACGTATGCTGCCTATGGAGAGACTTTAAAGCCCCCGCGGGTGAAAATTACTCCCATCTAGCGTTGCGCTAACCAAATGCAAACACTGAGTAGTGTTTCTGGCGCCTCGCCGTTTAAAACTATTACCACGATTAAAGTCACTGAGAATCACAAATGTGAGAACATCAACATCTTGCATGAGTCCCGTCCGGCCATGAACGATACATAATTCTGTTTTGTTACTGATGCTGGTAAGCTACAAACACATCCTCCGTGTATTTGTCAACAAGCTGTCACTAATGGCCCCTTGATGAAAAAAATGATGAAACAGGAGGAAAAAGTGATAATCCACCTGAAACCAGCACGTGGTGCCCTGCTGGTCCGACTGCTGTGAAGAGTAACAGCAACTTGCAGCAGAGCTTTTCCACCGTAGGCTAACTAACAAATTAGCATCTCTGCCATTAAATGCCACAGTTATGTAACGTTACCTAAAGGAAAAAGTCGACTTGGATGTGACTGATGTAGCTTAGAAAGTGGTAAAAAGCAGACAGAACGAGGCCACTAGCTTGTAGAATATGAGCATGGAAGACTGATGAAATCAAACTTGTCATCTTCCCCTCTTAACCTTTCTTGTATGACAGGATGTGTCCTAATGATCCTGGTAATGAGCTAATGTGAAAGGACTTTTCTATCCTTGCAAATCTCTGTAATAAACCCGTCACACTCTCTCTGCTTACGTTGCTCAGTAATTACAATTTACATAACAGCTGATGACATGAAGTCATTAGATCGATGCGGACAGCTGCTAAATTCCTGCGAATGGTAGAGTGGGATTCCACGGTGGGTGAACCTGGAAGCCCCCGTGTTTACCTCAGGTCTGTACTGACTCTAACATACATGGTCAGGACTTTTAGATAGGAAACAAAGGAATACGGTTCTTCTCCAAACTCTGTGTGAACCAATATAGAACACATAATCTGTGTGTGTCCAGTCCTTGACCATGTAGGTGTATGTGAACCTTAAAAAATATGTAGCCACTAGTTGGCAAGAGAGCAACTGTACATTAAGGCTGGCAACCGTGTCCATTATGGCAGCTTTGCAAGAGAAAATCATGATGTTCACTACTGCAGGTGGTGTTGTCCTGCAGCACTTTATGACCTTCTTACCTGCACAAAGCATCACATGATAGCTGCACTTAGCTTTGCACCATCTCACACCACAACAACTCCATAGAAGTTTGTGTACTGATGTCGTGATAACGTCACTGATCCAGCAAATCAATGCAAAACAAATTCATCTGAGGAGATGAAAAGAGAGAGGAAGATGCAAAGTCAGAGACAAAAAAAGAATTAACATCAGACTGATTATTAGTGGCTGCAGAGGTCTTACAAAAGAGACGGGACGAAGACGATGGAGGATCAGACGTCGTTAGGGGAGGGACTCAGAGAAGAGACGGGACGAAGGCGATGGAGGATCAGACGTCGTTAGGGGAGGGACTCAGAGAAGAGACGGGACGAAGACGATGGAGGATCAGACGTCGTTAGGGGAGGGACTCAGAGAAGAGACGGGACGATGACGATGGAGGATCAGACGTCGTTAGGGGAGGGACTCAGAGAAGAGACGGGACGAAGACGATGGAGGATGAGACGTCGTTAGGGGAGGGACTCAGAGAAGAGACGGGACGAAGACGATGGAGGATCAGACGTCGTTAGGGGAGGGACTCAGAGAAGAGACGGGACGATGACGATGGAGGATCAGACGTCGTTAGGGGAGGGACTCAGAGAAGAGACGGGACGAAGACGATGGAGGATCAGACGTCGTTAGGGGAGGGACTCAGAGAAGAGACGGGACGAAGACGATGGAGGATCAGACGTCGTTAGGGGAGGGACTCAGAGAAGAGACGGGACGAAGACGATGGAGGATCAGACGTCGTTAGGGGAGGGACTCAGAGAAGAGACGGGACGAAGACGATGGAGGATCAGACGTCGTTAGGGGAGGGACTCAGAGAAGAGACGGGACGAAGACAATGGAGGATCAGACGTCGTTAGGGGAGGGACTCAGAGAAGAGACGGGACGAAGACGATGGAGGATCAGACGTCGTTAGGGGAGGGACTCAGAGAAGAGACGGGACGAAGACGATGGAAGATCAGACGTCGTTAGGGGAGGGACTCAGAGAAGAGACTGGACGAAGACGATGGAGGATCAGACGTCGTTAGGGGAGGGACTCAGAGAAGAGACGGGACGAAGACGATGGAGGATCAGATGTCGTTAGGGGAGGGACTCAGAGAAGAGACGGGACGAAGACGATGGAAGATCAGACGTCGTTAGGGGAGGGACTCAGAGAAGAGACGGGACGAAGACGATGGAGGATCAGACGTCGTTAGGGGAGGGACTCAGAGAAGAGACGGGACGAAGACGATGGAGGATGAGACGTCGTTAGGGGAGGGACTCAGAAGAGACGGGACGAAGACGATGGAGGATCAGACGTCGTTAGGGGAGGGACTCAGAGAAGAGACGGGACGAAGACGATGGAGGATCAGACGTCGTTAGGGGAGGGACTCAGAGAAGAGACGGGACGAAGACGATGGAGGATCAGACGTCGTTAGGGGAGGGACTCAGAGAAGAGACGGGACGAAGACGATGGAGGATCAGACGTCGTTAGGGGAGGGACTCAGAGAAGAGACGGGACGAAGACGATGGAAGATCAGACGTCGTTAGGGGAGGGACTCAGAGAAGAGACTGGACGAAGACGATGGAGGATCAGACGTCGTTAGGGGAGGGACTCAGAGAAGAGACGGGACGAAGACGATGGAGGATCAGACGTCGTTAGGGGAGGGACTCAGAGAAGAGACGGGACGAAGACGATGGAAGATCAGACGTCGTTAGGGGAGGGACTCAGAGAAGAGACGGGACGAAGACGATGGAGGATCAGACGTCGTTAGGGGAGGGACTCAGAGAAGAGACGGGACGAAGACGATGGAGGATGAGACGTCGTTAGGGGAGGGACTCAGAGAAGAGAAGGGACGAAGACGATGGAGGATCAGACGTCGTTAGGGGAGGGACTCAGAGAAGAGACGGGACGAAGACGATGGAGGATGAGACGTCGTTAGGGGAGGGACTCAGAGAAGAGACGGGACGAAGACGATGGAGGATCAGACGTCGTTAGGGGAGGGACTCAGAGAAGAGACGGGACGAAGACGATGGAGGATGAGACGTCGTTAGGGGAGGGACTCAGAGAAGAGACGGGACGAAGACGAAGGAGAATCAGACGTCGTTAGGGGAGGGACTCAGAGAAGAGACGGGACGAAGACGATGGAGGATCAGACGTCGTTAGGGGAGGGACTCAGAGAAGAGACGGGACGAAGACGATGGAGGATCAGACGTCGTTAGGGGAGGGACTCAGAGAAGAGACGGGACGAAGACGATGGAGGATCAGACGTCGTTAGGGGAGGGACTCAGAGAAGAGACGGGACGAAGACGATGGAGGATCAGACGTCGTTAGGGGAGGGACTCAGAGAAGAGACGGGACGAAGACGATGGAGGATCAGACGTCGTTAGGGGAGGGACTCAGAGAGGAGAAGGGACGAAGACGATGGAGGATCAGACGTCGTTAGGGGAGGGACTCAGAGAAGAGACGGGACGAAGACGATGGAGGATCAGACGTCGTTAGGGGAGGGACTCAGAGAAGAGACGGGACGAAGACAATGGAGGATCAGACGTCGTTAGGGGAGGGACTCAGAGAAGAGACGGGACGAAGACGATGGAGGATCAGACGTCGTTAGGGGATGGTCTCAGAGAAGAGACGGGACGAAGACGATGGAGGATCAGACGTCGTTAGGGGAGGGACTCAGAAGAGACGGGACGAAGACGATGGAGGATCAGACGTCGTTAGGGGAGGGACTCAGAGAAGAGACGGGACGAAGAAGATGGAGGATCAGACGTCGTTAGGGGAGGGACTCAGAAGAGACTGGACGAAGACGATGGAGGATCAGACGTCGTTAGGGGAGGGACTCAGAGAAGAGACGGGACGAAGACGATGGAGGATCAGACGTCGTTAGGGGAGGGACTCAGAGAAGAGACGGGACGAAGACGATGGAGGATCAGACGTCGTTAGGGGAGGGACTCAGAGAAGAGACGGGACGAAGACGATGGAGGATGAGACGTCGTTAGGGGAGGGACTCAGAGAAGAGACGGGACGAAGACGATGGAGGATCAGACGTCGTTAGGGGAGATCTCAGAGAAGAGACGGGACGAAGACGATGGAGGATCAGACGTCGTTAGGGGAGGGACTCAGAGAAGAGACGGGACGAAGACGATGGAGGATCAGACGTCGTTAGGGGAGGGACTCAGAGAAGAGACGGGACGAAGACGATGGAGGATCAGACGTCGTTAGGGGAGGGACTCAGAGAAGAGACGGGACGAAGACGATGGAGGATCAGACGTCGTTAGGGGAGATCTCAGAGAAGAGACGGGACGAAGACGATGGAGGATCAGACGTCGTTAGGGGAGGGACTCAGGGAAGAGACGGGACGAAGACAATGGAGGATCAGACGTCGTTAGGGGAGGGACTCAGAGAAGAGACGGGACGAAGACGATGGAGGATCAGACGTCGTTAGGGGAGGGACTCAGGGAAGAGACGGGACGAAGACAATGGAGGATCAGACGTCGTTAGGGGAGATCTCAGAGAAGAGACGGGACGAAGACGATGGAGGATCAGACGTCGTTAGGGGAGGGACTCAGGGAAGAGACGGGACGAAGACGATGGAGGATCAGACGTCGTTAGGGGAGGGACTCAGGGAAGAGACGGGACGAAGACGATGGAGGATCAGACGTCGTTAGGGGAGGGACTCAGAGAAGAGACGGGACGAAGACGATGGAGGATCAGACGTCGTTAGGGGAGGGACTCAGAGAAGAGACGGGACGAAGACGATGGAGGATCAGACGTCGTTAGGGGAGGGACTCAGAGAAGAGACGGGACGAAGACGATGGAGGATCAGACGTCGTTAGAGGAGGGACTCAGAGAAGACTGGAAACGATAGTAGGTAATATCCCTCAGAGTGAGAGGCTGACAACTCTTATTTATAGGCACTCACTGCTATTTTCACCTCTGTTTCATCTATTCATTAAAATCCGTCAAACTGCAGCTGATTGTGTTCAAAAGAAATGTCAGGTTTTTTTTAGTTGCATAGAGACTTTATTCCAGATTGAAGAAACAGCTACATGAGCATGGCTAAGAGAATGAAAGAAGAGGAGAGAGCTGTGATTGGATGCTGGGAACGCGAGGAGAAGGGGGACAAGCTGCAAGGATTAAGGAGAAATAAATGGCTGAAAAGGAATACAAGCCGTAACCCTGAACACAGCATGCAGTCACTGCAGGCCAACCTTTCCAGCAGATGGGAGTTTCAAGGAGAAGACCAAACCTTGACCCTGAACTCGGCATGCTTTCAGTTTAACTTCCTGTCTTTAGCGAAGAACCGACTATTTCTGCATATATATATATATATATATATATATATATATATATATATATATATATATATATATATATATATATATATATATATATATATATATGAAGTACTTTATTAATCCCCAAAGGGAAATATTGTAGTATATAATAATAATAACTAGAGGAGGTCTTGTTCCGGAGGCTGATGGCTGCTGGCAGGAATGATCTTCTGTATCTTTCAGTCTTACATGGGACCTGAAGAAGCCTCTCACTGAACACACTTTGTTGTTTCATCACTGTGTTGTGGAGAGGGTGTGAAGAATCCTCCATCATCTTCATCAGCTTGTGCAGCATTCTTCTTTGGACAATCAGCTCCAGCGGCTCCAGAGTTACTCCAAGCACAGAAGCAGCTTTCTGGATCAGTTTGTTGATTCTCTTCAAGTCTCTGGTTCTGATGCTACTACCCCAGCAGATGCTGCAAAGCTGACTGCACTCTCCACAACAGACTTCTAGAAGATATGCAACATCTTGGTGCAGACGTTAAACCATCTCAGCTTCCTTAAGAAGTACAGTCTGCTCTGACCTTTCTTGTAGATGTAGTCAGTGTTGCATTTCCAGTCCAGTTTGTTGTCCAGCTGAACTCCAAGATACTTGTATTCCTCCACCACCTCCACCTCCTCTCCCAGGATGGAAACAGTGCTTTGTTTATTCTTCTTCCTCCTGAAGTCAACAATCATCTCTTTTGTTTAGCTGCTATTTAATATGAGATGATTGTCACCGCACCATTTAACAAACTGACTGACCAGTTCTCTGTACTCTGCTTCTTGTCCATCCCTGATACACCCCACAACTGCAGAGTCATCAGAGTATTTCTGCAGATGACAGGACTCAGAGTTGGACTGGAAGTCTGAGGTGTACAGAGTGAAGAGGAATGGCCAGAGTACAGTTCCTTGTGGTGCACCAGTGCTGCTGACCTCCATCTCAGACACACGACCTTTCAGTCTCACAAACTGGGGTCTGTTTGTGAGGTAGTCATAGATCCAGGTGGTTGTGGAGGTATCCACCTGGAATTTATGGAGCTTCTCACATAACAAAGCAGGCTGAATGGTATTAAAAGCACTGAGAAATGAAAGAACATGACCCTCAGAGTGCTGCCTGAATGGTCCAGATGAGAGTGTGCTCTCTGGAGCAGGTATATGATGGCATCTTCAACCCCAAGTCCATTACGATATGCAAACTGGAATGGGTCCTGAAAGGTGTTTACTTGCTTGTTGAGGTGAGCCAGTAAGAGTCTCTCCAGGACTTTCATGATGTGAGATGTCAGGGCAACTGGTCTGTAGTCACTTGGTTCAGCTGGTTGTGTTTTTTTAGGCACTGGAACAAGGCAGGAGGTTTTCCACAGCACTGGGACTCTATTTTGTCTCAGACTGGTGTTGAAAAGGTGCTGGAGAATCGGACATAGTTGTTCTGAGCAGGTCTTGAGAACTCTGGGACTGACACCATCTGGACCTGCAGCCTTGTTCTGGTTCAGTTTCTCAAGTTGCTTCTTAACCTGATTGCAGGAGACAAACAAGGTGGAGGTCTCAGGATGTCCTGATGTGGAGGGAGATGAAGCTGTGTTCTGGTCCATGACTGAGCTGCAGGGTGACAGATTGGAGGCGTGACAGGAAAGCAGTGGGCTTATGGAGGGTGTGTGGTCTGTTGGGCTGGAGGTAGGGGGTGAACTGAACCTGTTGAAGAATATGTTCAGCTCATTAGCTCTGTCCAGACCTCCATCAGGCTGGTCCCCCTTTAACTTGAAGCCGGTGATCTTCTTCATTCCAGACCACACATCCCTCAGGTTATTCTGCTGGAGCTGACTTTCTAACTTCTTCCTGTAGTCCTCCTTGCACTTCTTAGTTTGTGTTTGAAGTTGTTTTTGTGTTGCCCTCAATAACTCCCTGTCTCCATCCCTGAAGGCTTTCTTTTTGATGTTCAGCAGCTTTTTCAGCTCACTGGTGATCCAGGGTTTGTTATTGGGGAAGCACCTCACTGTTCTTGTTGGGACGATGCTGTCCACACAGAAGTTTATGTAATCTGTCACACACTCAGTCATGGCGTTGATGTCGTCTCCATGAGGTTCACAGAGGACGTTCCAGTCTGTAGCCTCAAAGCCTCCTCTAAGAGCATCTTCAGCTTCAGCAGACCAGATTTTGATAGTCTTTGTGATGACTGGTTGCTGCTGAACGATGGGCTTGTAGGTGGAGGTGAGAAGAACCAGATTATGGTCAGATCTTCCTAAAGGAGGCAGGGCAGAACAACTGTATCCATTATTCATATTTGCATAAAATAAGTCCAACATCTTATTTTCTCTGGTGGAGCAGCTGACAAACTGCTGGAATGTTGGTAGAGTTGCAGAGAGGGAGACGTTGTTGAAGTCTCCGGAGATCGCCATGAATGAGTTTGGATGCTGTGTTTGTAGCCGAGCAACGACGGAGCTGATGACATCACAGGCTGTGTCTGGTGCGGTACCAGGTATTATATAAACCGCTACCAGAATAACACAGCTAAACTCTCTGGGTAAATAATATGGACGGAAGCTCACAGCTAACAGTTCCATGTCCCTTGTGCATATCTTCTCCTTGACAGTAACATGTCCAGGATGAAACCAACGCTGGTTAACCAGCACTGCAAATCCACCACCCTTTAGCTTTCCGCTGTGTTGTCTACTGCGGTCTGCACGGACCGTTTTAAAGCCCGGTACAGACACATTACAGTCAGGGATGTGTTCATGCAGTCATGTCTCGGTGAAGCACATAATACTGCACTCTCTGTATTCTTTCTGAGACCTTGTTAGCATCTCCAGCTCGTCCGTTCTGTTAGCTAGCGATCTCACATTACCCATGATGACGGTCGGGAGAAATGGTTTAAATCTCCATCGCTTTCTCTTTTGTCTCACTCCCGTTCTGCATCCTCTTCTCTTTCTTTTCAACTCCATCGGGATTTTATGTGTTGTTTTGCTGATAATCCTGATTTGGGAGGTTTAATCAGTTGATCCCGTCTTTCGTTGTCATGGAGACTCATCATAACAAGTCTTGAAAGAGCCAAAAATATGCGGAAAAAATCCTCCTTGCAGCACACCCTCCGAACCGGCATGAAATCCTCAGAAAAAAAAACCTAATTTGAGGTAATATCTATGTGAGAATAGTTTATACTTTTAAAAAAATCAAGATAGCAAGTCAGAGCTACTACAATCTGCTGCCATCAGATGGTGCAATCTAGAATGTTTAATATATATATTTATATATATATATATATATATATATAATATTTATTTATATAATATTTAATTTAATATTATTTATATTTATATATATATTTATCTACTATGTATATTTATATATATATAATATATGTGGGTATATATGTACATATTTATATATATATATATATATATATATAAACTCCTCTCTCACCCACTGGTCATGTTCAGGGAGGGAGCTGTGGTCTGCTCTGAGGTCTTTTAACCACTGTGCTTCACTGTTATGTGATGCCTTCTTCTCCCGTCTGCCTTTCCAGTATCGTTCTGCCTCCAGCCTTGGTGGGTCAGCTTGTGTAGTGTTACCCTGCTACTCCGAGTACACTTTAGCTGGGTTAGTTGAAAACAGCCAGTTTATTTTTCTGGCTTCAACTTTTCTCATGTATCTCTTAGCTCAGCATTGAATTGTAAGTGACTGGCAGGCTCTGAAATTGTGATGTGTGTTTATCGGACACATGCACAGCAGATGTGGTGAACTGACAAGGTATCATACAACATCTACATCTAGATAAAGAGGATCAGAAAGGTTCATCCTACTGGAGGAGCTCTACTGTCCAGAAATACTCTGACTGTAAATGCATCGAACACAGTGTGTCTCACCAGCAACAGTGACCCTCGCTGTCCGGCTCACGATGCTCCCCAGCCCGTCCAGCGTGGCGAGGCATTGATACTCGCCCTCATCAGGCCGGTGGTGCCGTGAATGCACCACATTCTGCACCAGCAGAGTGCCGTTTCCCAGCTGTCGCCTCCGCTCATCCACCACCGTACTGAGCAGCACTCCATCTTTACGCCACGTGATGTCAGGAGGTCCTGCCACTGCATCCGCCTGAGCCTGGCAGTCCAGCTGCATCATGCCGCCTCGCACCGTCACCACGTCCTGAGGCTCCCGGGTGAAGGTAAAGTCCACGAAGCCAGAACTGGATGAAGAGGAGGACGTGGATGAAGGGGCATCTGAAGCTGGAGAATGAGAAAAAGAGATGAGGTAAGGAGGAAATGGGATGAGATCATCTGAAAGCGTCGTATCAGGATCAATAAACCCCACTGCAGCCAAGCACACGGAGCTTTACACGAGGGACAAAGGTCATCACTAAATAAATCTGAGCTCAAGATCCGCCAGTCAGAGTAGAAAACTGTCACAGGGTCCAGCAAGCTGCAGCATCATGTGGAACCACATGTTCACCCGTTCATATGTTGGTGTATGAGCTGTGAAGGCCTCCGAGAACCTCATGTCAAAGTCTGCCACTGCATAATACCTCCACCACCATGCTTCACTGAGGAACCGGTGTTCCCACCGGTTCGTGCTGCAGCTGGTGTTTTCAGGGTGCAGAATGACGAGAACTCTCACACCTTCTTTCGGTTCGGTCCGCTTCCATGCTGAACTGGACTCAAACAGACCGAACATCCTGCAGTTGCAACAGCTGCCCGCCAGGGGGAGATGTTCCCAAAAACAACCATAAAAAGAAGAAGAGCTAGCTCACAGATTGACTGAAAACAAGTTATTCACTGCAAGTGAAAACTGGACCAGGTTTCTGGTTTCACTTTGTTCAGACCCAGTTTTTACCAGAATGAGTCCAGGCAGATGGAGAGCCACCATGTTGGTCTACATCATTCCCTGTCTGCTCCACTGGAGGCTGTTTGCTTTCACACTGGAAGAGAACAGCACCAGGGTTCGGTTCTTTGATCGGAAGCAGTGTTTAGGATGAGTGTTCATGCTGCCACAGGCAAACCGGTCTATCTGTGGAGGTGGACCCAGGTTAGAGTAAATGGCCTACCAGAGGACCCTCATGTAGATGGTTAGGGTTTTATGTTATGTTGTGGAAGAAACGGATGTTTCCAGAGTGACTGCTCATGTGGTTTTGTGGTTTAACTTAGTCCATCAGTGGCCTCAAAGAACAGCTACTGTTCTGAGGTAGATCAGAGTCTAGTTTAGCAGGAGGATGTCAGCCGTGGAGAGGTATCCTCCTCTACAGTTCCCACAGCTGAGAGGATTCTGCCAGGTCAGAGAGGTCCGACCAGATCGGCTCGATGAATTTGTACAATAGAAACAAAATGATAAACTTGTCGGCAATAAAAAGATAAAAATTTGTTTGCATTTGAGATGAGGTCGTCTGGACACTGAGCCTACTGGTTGCTCACATACCGCAGCTTCGTAAACTACAGGAAGACGCCAGGCAGCCACGATGGACGGGTAGTTAAAGCAGGTTCGGCTGGCTCATAGCCAGCAGGCGTTGGAGGCGTTTGGTTTAAACATGAAGGTCGGGGATGAAAAGGCCGATGGACCACATCTGTTTGACGCTCCGTCTTCTACCAGGTTCTCTTAGCGGTGCTGGAGTCTTTACATGTGCAGTCCCAACATGCTAATGACCCATCCATACTAAGAGTCAGGTATCGTGTAAACCAATCGTACTGATAGCAACGTGGTGACTCCCTCTGCATGGATCAGACTGAGACCAAACAGAGGCACCGCTGTGGGAGGAAAGCTTCTTACTATGTGTAACTGTTATGATGTGGTACTGTTATGATGTGGTGGTTTGCTTTTTCCTTGGTTCTGGGTTCCTGTTTTATTTTGGTAGTATTTCCTGTTTGGTTCCCTTGTTTGTTTGTTTAGCTTTATTGATTTCCTGGTCATTGAGTTCACCTGCGTTCACTTAGTTAATTTGCTTCACCTGTTTCTTGTTTGGTTTTTCTGTGTATTTATACCCCTCGGTTTCAGTTGTGTTTGTTGGTTCATTGTCATTCTGTTAGTTGTCATTTTGTTGCTCTGCCCTGGGAATAAACCTGAGTTCTGTAGACTGGCGCCCCGACTCCTGCATTTGGGTCCACCTCCCTCCAGCCACTGTAACAGAATGAACCAACCAAACGAGGACCCAGCGGAGATGATCACTCTCTTTGAATTTCTTCGTCGGGAGGCAGCCAAACACCTCCCGACCTACGAGCCTCTGGACCCAGACCCTCTCTGGACCTCGCGACGAAAGAGACACTCCAGGCGCCATAAGCAAAAACCCCCAGTGAGCATGACGAGTGACGAACTGGTGGGAATGCTGCTAGGGCTGGACGAAGAACCGGAACCAGTCGACACTGAGGTCCAGTCGCGGTTCTGGGGAACCAGACTGGCTATCAAGCCACCAGCTCCACGGTCCACGTATCCAGTGTCCCCGCCTGGTCCACGGTCTACGCCGCCCGCGTCCCAGCCCAGATCCACGTCTCCGGCGCTGCAGGCTCCCACGCCAGCGCCCGGGTCCACGTCTCCGGCGCTGCGGGCTCCCACGCCAGCGCCCGGGTCCACGTCTCCGGCGCTGCGGGCTCCCACGCCAGCGCCCGGGTCCACGTCTCCGGCGCTGCGGGCTCCCACGCCAGCGCCCGGGTCCACGTCTCCGGCGCTGCGGGCTCCCACGCCAGCGCCCAGGTCCACGTCTCCGGCGCTGCGGGCTCCCACGCCAGCGCCCAGGGCTCGTCCGCATCCCTTGCTCCATGTTCCCGAGGGGGTCCCAGGTTGGGATTCTCCTCCACCGGCCCCAGCGCCAGCCCCGGTGTGCGGCGAGGAGGTCGCTCCTTCTCCTCTGTCTCCAGTGTCCGGCGAGGAGGTCGCTCCTTCTCCTCTGTCTCCAGTGTCCGGCGAGGAGGTCGCTCCTTCTCCTCTGTCTCCAGTGTCCGGCGAGGAGGTCGCTCCTTCTCCCCCGTCTCCAGTGTCCGGCGAGGAGGTCGCTCCTTCTCCCCCGTCTCCAGTGTCCGGCGAGGAGGTCGCTCCTTCTCCCCCGTCTCCAGTGTGCGGCGAGGAGGAGGTCGCTCCTTCTCCTCTGTCTCCAGTGTCCGGCGAGGAGGTCGCTCCTTCTCCTCTGTCTCCAGTGTGCGGCGAGGAGGTCGCTCCTTCTCCCCCGTCTCCAGTGTGCGGCGAGGAGGTCGCTCCTTCTCCCCCGTCTCCAGTGTCCGGCGAGGAGGTCGCTCCTTCTCCTCCGTCTCCAGTGTCCGGCGAGGAGGTCGCTCCTTCTCCTCCGTCTCCAGTGTCCGGCGAGGAGGTCGCTCCTTCTCCTCCGTCTCCAGTGTCCGGCGAGGAGGTCGCTCCTTCTCCTCCGTCTCCAGTGTCCGGCGAGGAGGTCGCTCCTTCTCCCCCGTCTCCAGTGTGCGGCGAGGAGGTCGCTCCTTCTCCCCCGTCTCCAGTGTGCGGCGAGGAGGAGGTCGCTCCTTCTCCCCCGTCTCCAGTGTCCGGCGAGGAGGTCGCTCCTTCTCCCCCGTCTCCAGTGTGCGGCGAGGAGGAGGTCGCTCCTTCTCCTCCGTCTCCAGTGTCCGGCGAGGAGGAGGTCGCTCCTTCTCCTCTGTCTCCAGTGTCCGGCGAGGAGGAGGTCGCTCCTTCTCCTCTGTCTCCAGTGTCCGGCGAGGACGTCGCTCCTTCTCCCCCGTCTCCAGTGTCCGGCGAGGAGGAGGTCGCTCCTTCTCCTCTGTCTCCAGTGTCCGGCGAGGAGGTCGCTCCTTCTCCTCCGTCTCCAGTGTCCGGCGAGGAGGTCGCTCCTTCTCCTCTGTCTCCAGTGTCCGGCGAGGAGGTCGCTCCTTCTCCTCCGTCTCCAGTGTCCGGCGAGGAGGTCGCTCCTTCTCCCCCGTCTCCAGTGTGCGGCGAGGAGGAGGTCGCTCCTTCTCCCCCGTCTCCAGTGTCCGGCGAGGAGGTCGCTCCTTCTCCTCTGTCTCCAGTGTGCGGCGAGGAGGTCGCTCCTTCTCCCCCGTCTCCAGTGTGCGGCGAGGAGGTCGCTCCTTCTCCCCCGTCTCCAGTGTCCGGCGAGGAGGTCGCTCCTTCTCCCCCGTCTCCAGTGTGCGGCGAGGAGGTCGCTCCTTCTCCTCTGTCTCCAGTGTCCGGCGAGGAGGTCGCTCCTTCTCCTCCGTCTCCAGTGTCCGGCGAGGAGGTCGCTCCTTCTCCCCCGTCTCCAGTGTCCGGCGAGGAGGTCGCTCCTTCTCCTCCGTCTCCAGTGTCCGGCGAGGAGGTCGCTCCTTCTCCTCCGTCTCCAGTGTCCGGCGAGGAGGTCGCTCCTTCTCCTCCGTCTCCAGTGTCCGGCGAGGAGGTCGCTCCTTCTCCTCCGTCTCCAGTGTCCGGCGAGGAGGTCGCTCCTTCTCCTCCGTCTCCAGTGTCCGGCGAGGAGGTCGCTCCTTCTCCCCCGTCTCCAGTGTGCGGCGAGGAGGTCGCTCCTTCTCCCCCGTCTCCAGTGTGCGGCGAGGAGGTCGCTCCTTCTCCCCCGTCTCCAGTGTGCGGCGAGGAGGTCGCTCCTTCTCCCCCGTCTCCAGTGTGCGGCGAGGAGGTCGCTCCTTCTCCTCCGTCTCCAGTGTGCGGCGAGGAGGTCGCTCCTTCTCCTCCGTCTCCAGTGTGCGGCGAGGAGGTCGCTCCTTCTCCCCCGTCTCCAGTGTGCGGCGAGGAGGTCGCTCCTTCTCCTCCGTCTCCAGTGTCCGGCGAGGAGGTCGCTCCTTCTCCTCCGTCTCCAGTGTCCGGCGAGGAGGTCGCTCCTTCTCCTCCGTCTCCAGTGTCCGGCGAGGAGGTCGCTCCTTCTCCTCCGTCTCCAGTGTCCGGCGAGGAGGTCGCTCCTTCTCCTCCGTCTCCAGTGTCCGGCGAGGAGGTCGCTCCTTCTCCTCCGTCTCCAGTGTCCGGCGAGGAGGAGGTCGCTCCTTCTCCCCCGTCTCCAGTGTGCGGCGAGGAGGAGGTCGCTCCTTCTCCCCCGTCTCCAGTGTGCGGCGAGGAGGAGGTCGCTCCTTCTCCCCCGTCTCCAGTGTGCGGCGAGGAGGAGGTCGCTCCTTCTCCCCCGTCTCCAGTGTGCGGCGAGGAGGTCGCTCCTTCTCCCCCGTCTCCAGTGTGCGGCGAGGAGGTCGCTCCTTCTCCCCCGTCTCCAGTGTGCGGCGAGGAGGTCGCTCCTTCTCCCCCGTCTCCAGTGTGCGGCGAGGAGGTCGCTCCTTCTCCCCCGTCTCCAGTGTGCGGCGAGGAGGAGGTCGCTCCTTCTCCCCCGTCTCCAGTGTGCGGCGAGGAGGAGGTCGCTCCTTCTCCCCCGTCTCCAGTGTGCGGCGAGGAGGAGGTCGCTCCTTCTCCCCCGTCTCCAGTGTGCGGCGAGGAGGAGGTCGCTCCTTCTCCCCCGTCTCCAGTGTGCGGCGAGGAGGAGGTCGCTCCTTCTCCCCCGTCTCCAGTGTGCGGCGAGGAGGAGGTCGCTCCTTCTCCCCCGTCTCCAGTGTGCGGCGAGGAGGAGGTCGCTCCTTCTCCCCCGTCTCCAGTGTGCGGCGAGGAGGTCGCTCCTTCTCCCCCGTCTCCAGTGTGCGGCGAGGAGGTCGCTCCTTCTCCCCCGTCTCCAGTGTGCGGCGAGGAGGTCGCTCCTTCTCCCCCGTCTCCAGTGTGCGGCGAGGAGGTCGCTCCTTCTCCGCCGTCTCCAGTGTCCAACGTGGGGGATCCAGAGCCTGGCCTGCCTTCGTCGTCTCGGCCTCCCGGCCGCCCTCCAGAGCCGGGCCCTTTGGACTCTTTCCCCGGCCCTGTGCCCCTGGACTTTGTTTTTACCCCTGGTCCCTCCTCCGGGCCCCCTCCTCCCGCCCGTCTCGGGACTCTGGACGTTTTTGGGGCCATCCGGTGGCTGGCCCTTGAGGGGGGGGGGGGGGGGGGTACTGTTATGATGTGGTACTGTTATGATGTGGTGGTTTGCTTTTTCCTTGGTTCTGGGTTCCTGTTTTATTTTGGTAGTATTTCCTGTTTGGTTCCCTTGTTTGTTTGTTTAGCTTTATTGATTTCCTGGTCATTGAGTTCACCTGCGTTCACTTAGTTAATTTGCTTCACCTGTTTCTTGTTTGGTTTTTCTGTGTATTTATACCCCTCGGTTTCAGTTGTGTTTGTTGGTTCATTGTCATTCTGTTAGTTGTCATTTTGTTGCTCTGCCCTGGGAATAAACCTGAGTTCTGTAGACTGGCGCCCCGACTCCTGCATTTGGGTCCACCTCCCTCCAGCCACTGTAACAGTAACATGGAGAAAAATGTCATTCATTACACCAAAAATCCTTCACTTCTTTTATTCTTATTTGTTTATTTCATTTTTATCCTGTATTTTGTTTTAGTATGTAAGCTTTTTTTTTTTTTTTTTGTATTCTTGGCAAAAAAAAAAATTTAATTTGTGAATTTCGTGGTCAATTTAATTACGTTCGTAACTGATCGTGATGTCATCACGTGAATAGCGCCTCCTCCCTCAGTCTGCTTCCGGCTGCTGCGGAGGAAAGAGTACTGGGTCGGCTCAGCTGTCTGGTTTCACTGCTTCTCATACAGCTGCACTCCATGTCATTTTGTGCAGAATAAACATGCCATGATTTGGGCTGAATTGGAGCACTGGTTCTACTGGTCATTTACACAACGCAAAACTACATCCACGGTGGTGCCAGGATTCTAAGCTGCGCCGGTCACATATGCATGTTTTAATGTGTTGATTATTTGATCTCTGACTGGATGTTTTAATCAGACGTGAGTTCATGTCCGACCAGTAGAACCTGGTCTGCAGGATCCCTCATCATTCCTATCAAAGCGCTACCGTCTCTGTGAAGAGGCTTTTAATGTTGGGAAAAGGTCCAATAAAGGTGAGCAGCGTCGGCACCTCAGCTCCTCTTTCATGTTGTTGCTGCTAAAACGACTTTTATCCTGATCAGAGAGCCACTTTGCTCCGTCTGCGTTCCCTGGATAGCATGAATGAGGTTGTAGTCTTTAAGACATTCAGCAGCTGTTTGTTTGCACTGAGACGAGCCAAACCGGGTTGGTTTTCAGCTCAGAGGAAACAAATAAAGGCTTTATGCAGAATTATGCCATTTTCCTGTCAGAAACGCATAAATATCTGAAAGCTGAGAGTTTCTTCTAGCAGCAAGGCAGGTTTACCTGCATTGCCCAGCTCAACTACTTTACAGTCAAACAGGAGAAAATACGGTGCATCAGTTGGAAGTAGAAACAAAAGAGAACATTAGATGAAGGCGATGAAAACAACCAGCAGGGCTGGAAATCCTCCATCAGGACCAGGAACAGGTCCTGCTCACATCATCACCATCATTTTCACTTTAAATCTGGCCACATGGTTTCTCCTTCTTCCTGCAGCAGCATTGTGAAACTATGAAATCATAAACTATAGTTGTTATCACATGAACCAAACAGCAACAAGCCCTCCCCCCAGCCACGTCCAGCAGGCTCATGCAGTATCCTCCAGTCCAGCCTGCTCATCCTCATCACCTTCATCCCTCCTTCCATCCTTTTCTGCTTCCTCTCATTTATTCTTCTCTTTCTCGTTTCCTTTGTGGTTCCCTTCTTATTGATCGCCCCTCTCTCTCTATCAGTAAATCACTATCCTGACAGCTCTATCTGTATTCACTTCCACGGACCACACCAGCGCACACACATCCCATTCAACAGTGTGTCCTTGTCCTCTACGTCCTGCAGTTCGATGCTATCGCTCTCTGTCAGCTCTCCTTCCATTGCTCCTCTCTTCACTCTTCCTGATCAAATGTTTTATTCTACAGCATCAGAATAAATATTTGGGGTCTTTTCTCTGATAAGACAATATGCTTTGTATCAATTTAAACCATGTTAGTGATTCAGTAGTTGCAACGCAGCGGTTTACTTCAATTATCTGAGAATATGATATGTCTCTGCAACCACGTGCCACATAGGTCATCTCCCAAGGCTAATGCAGGAATATTCTGGTATGAACCTTGTAAATATGCCTCTCTGAAGCGCTCTTCCTGTATGACTGCATTTTGTTAGCATGCGTTGCTTTAGTTTTCTTCCCACACAACAAAGATAATACCTTTTTTTTATTCCCAGCAGAAGAAAAACAACATGTCAGAAGAGGAAACTGAGACATTTTATCATCTAATGGAAAACCTTAATCTGATGGAGCAACACATCTGTAAAAAGCATGTCCAGGGTCACGTTTAGCATTATTAGCAGATGTTAGCATGTGTAAAACTAATGTCCAGGGTCATGTTTAGCATCATTAGCAGATGTTAGCGTGTGTAAAACTAATGTCCAGGGTCACGTTTAGCATCATTAGCAGATGTTAGCGTGTGTAAAACATATTTCCAGGGTCACGTTTAGCATCATTAGCAGATGTTAGCGTGTGTAAAACTAATGTCCAGGGTCACGTTTAGCATCATTAGCAGATGTTAGCGTGTGTAAAACATATTTCCAGGGTCACGTTTAGCATCATTAGCAGATGTTAGCGTGTGTAAAACGTATTTCCAGGGTCACGTTTAGCATCATTAGCAGATGTTAGCGTGTGTAAAACGTATTTCCAGGGTCACGTTTAGTATCATTAGCAGATGTTAGCGTGTGTAAAACGTATTTCCAGGGTCACGTTTAGCATCATTAGCAGATGTTAGCGTGTGTGAAACGTATTTCCAGGGTCACGTTTAGCATCATTAGCAGATGTTAGCGTGTGTGAAACGTATTTCCAGGGTCACGTCTAGCATGGGATAAAGCTTTCATCTGCAGCCAGACAGCTCAGCAGTCCATGGATAAAAGCTTTATCCTGCATTGTAGTTCGGCCGTTAATCTGTGATTCCACCATGCTGCTCATGCATGTTGTTTAATCAGTTAAATACTGGAGTGAAAGCAGTGTCTTTCCTTCAGCTGGATGCTGGACGTGGGTAGGGGGGCATGTCCAGCATGAAGTAAACGCCACCCAGATTGGATGGGAATGTTTCATATGATGGTTTTCAAGTCTTCCTGAGTCCATGCACAGATTTCCAGTAAAGATCACCAGATATTCCCTCTGATCTTTCGTCATCTGAAGATCATACTTTACACTGTAGATGGTGGATCCTCACAGTCGGACATAAACTTTTCTTTGTCTTGCATTTGCTGGGTCTACTGGGTCCACTGGGTCTACTGGGTCTACTGGGTCCACTGGGTCTACTGGGTCCACTTTGGTCCACTGGATCTACTGGTCTACTGGGTCCACTGGGTCTACTGGGTCCACTGGGTCCACTGGATCTACTGGTCTACTGGGTCCACTGGATCTACTGGTCTACTGGGTCTACTGGGTCCACTGGGTCTACTGGGTCCACTTTGGTCCACTGGATCTACTGGTCTACTGGGTCTACTGGGTCTACTGGGTCCACTGGGTCTACTGGGTCCACTTTGGTCCACTGGATCTACTGGGTCTACTGGGTCCACTGGGTCTACTGGGTCCACTTTGGTCCACTGGATCTACTGGTCTACTGGGTCCACTGGGTCTACTGGGTCCACTGGGTCCACTGGATCTACTGGTCTACTGGGTCCACTGGATCTACTGGTCTACTGGGTCCACTGGGTCTACTGGGTCTACTGGGTCCACTGGGTCTACTGGGTCCACTTTGGTCCACTGGATCTACTGGTCTACTGGGTCCACTGGGTCTACTGGGTCCACTGGGTCCACTGGATCTACTGGTCTACTGGGTCCACTGGATCTACTGGTCTACTGGGTCCACTGGGTCTACTGGGTCTACTGGGTCCACTGGGTCTACTGGGTCCACTTTGGTCCACTGGATCTACTGGTCTACTGGGTCCACTGGGTCTACTGGGTCCACTGGGTCCACTGGATCTACTGGTCTACTGGGTCTACTGGGTCTACTGGGTCCACTGGGTCTACTGGGTCCACTTTGGTCCACTGGATCTACTGGTCTACTGGGTCTACTGGGTCTACTGGGTCCACTTTGGTCCACTGGATCTACTGGGTCTACTGGGTCCACTTTGGTCCACTGGATCTACTGGGTCTACTGGGTCTACAGGGTCCGCTGGGTCTACTGGGTCTACTAGGTCCACTGGGTTTCGGTCTTGGGAACCAGGAACCGGTTCTGGGAACCAAGATCCTGTCTTGCGAACCAGGATCAGAAAGGGAAGGACTGCAGCAGAACTGCAGATGGAGGTATACCCACCGTGGTTACGTGTCCCGTGGACGCACCGTGGTTACGTGTCCTGTGAACGCACCGTGGTTACGTGTCCCGTGGACGCACCGTGGTTACGTGTCCCGTGGACGCACCGTGTGTACGTGTCCCGTGAACGCACCGTGGTTACGTGTCCCGTGAACGCACCGTGTGTACGTGTCCCGTGGACGCACCGTGTGTACGTGTCCCGTGGACGCACCGTGGTTACGTGTCCCGTGAACGCACCGTGGTTACGTGTCCTGTGAACGCACCGTGGTTACGTGTCCCGTGGACGCACCGTGGTTACGTGTCCTGTGAACGCACCGTGGTTACGTGTCCTGTGAACGCACCGTGGTTACGTGTCCCGTGAACGCACCGTGGTTACGTGTCCTGTGAACGCACCGTGGTTACGTGTCCCGTGAACGCACCGTGGTTACGTGTCCCGTGAACGCACCGTGGTTACGTGTCCCGTGAACGCACCGTGGTTACGTGTCCCGTGAACGCACCGTGGGTACGCATGTCCTGTGAACGCACCGTGGGTACGCATGTCCCGTGAATGCTTGTCCCCTGTCCCGTCCAGGTAACTGTCCTCCAGGTAGCTTCCTTCTTCCTGCCTCCTCCCTGTAGATGTATGGTTGTAGGAACAGCGAAGCCCCAATACACCTCCCACTGTAATAACCGCCCAACCCAAACAAATACATAAATCCCTCCTCCTCTGATTGGTTCTTCATATTGTTGTGTTTCTGCACGTTTTCATGTCAGATAACCAGAAACAATCATTTCTAATTTATTTCAAAGTCTTCATCTGAAATGAGCTTTGTTCCCTCTGCTCTGTTTCCTGCTAATTACTGACGCCTGTGTGTGTGTGTGTGTGTGTGTGTGTGTGTGTGTGTGTGTGTGTGTGTGTGTGTGTGTGTGTGTGTGAGTCTGTCGTCTCATCAATCTAAGCTTGTTTCTTTCCAGAATGTACATGAAATGAAACGAATCTCAGCAGATGTTTGTTCAGACTGTGAGCCAGAGCGTCTGATGAGACAGATTCGTCCATGAAGTGCCACGAGGTACGTCGGACATTGTCATCTCGGACCGGAGACATGAGGAAGATGACTTCTCAGTGGTTCAGTTCAGTGTCAGTTCAGTGTTCAGTGTCAGGAACACAGCCTCATGTTTAACGTAGAAACATCAACAGTATGAAGAACGCATGGAGAACTTAGACTGACCAGTAACTTCATCACAACCACCTTTTCTACTTCCTGTTTACAACTAACCAGCCAATCACACAGCGACATGTAGTCATGGTCATGTAGTTCATTCTGTTACAACAACCGGGTGCCAGAAGGCGGTCCTGAGAGAGGACCACCGGGCGCTAGACGGCGGTCCTGAGAGAGGACCACCGGGCGCTAGACGGCGGTCCTGACAGAGGACCACCGGGCGCTAGACGGCGGTCCTGACAGAGGACCACCGGGCGCTAGACGGCGGTCCTGACAGAGGACCACCGGGCGCTAGAAGGCGGTCCTGAGAGAGGACCACCGGGCGCTAGACGGCGGTCCTGACAGAGGACCACCGGGCGCTAGAAGGCGGTCCTGAGAGAGGACCACCGGGCGCTAGACGGCGGTCCTGAGAGAGGACCACCGGGCGCTAGACGGCGGTCCTGACAGAGGACCACCGGGCGCTAGACGGCGGTCCTGACAGAGGACCACCGGGCGCTAGAAGGCGGTCCTGACAGAGGACCACCGGGCGCTAGACGGCGGTCCTGACAGAGGACCACCGGGCGCTAGACGGCGGTCCTGACAGAGGACCACCGGGCGCTAGAAGGCGGTCCTGAGAGAGGACCACCGGGCGCTAGACGGCGGTCCTGACAGAGGACCACCGGGCGCTAGAAGGCGGTCCTGAGAGAGGACCACCGGGCGCTAGACGGCGGTCCTGAGAGAGGACCACCGGGCGCTAGAAGGCGGTCCTGAGAGAGGACCACCGGGCGCTAGACGGCGGTCCTGACAGAGGACCACCGGGCGCTAGAAGGCGGTCCTGAGAGAGGACCACCGGGCGCTAGACGGCGGTCCTGACAGAGGACCACCGGGCGCTAGAAGGCGGTCCTGACAGAGGACCACCGGGCGCTAGAAGGCGGTCCTGACAGAGGACCACCGGGCGCTAGAAGGCGGTCCTGACAGAGGACCACCGGGCGCTAGAAGGCGGTCCTGACAGAGGACCACCGGGCGCTAGACGGCGGTCCTGACAGAGGACCACCGGGCGCTAGAAGGCGGTCCTGACAGAGGACCACCGGGCGCTAGAAGGCGGTCCTGACAGAGGACCACCGGGCGCTAGAAGGCGGTCCTGACAGAGGACCACCGGGCGCTAGAAGGCGGTCCTGACAGAGGACCACCGGGCGCTAGACGGCGGTCCTGACAGAGGACCACCGGGCGCTAGAAGGCGGTCCTGACAGAGGACCACCGGGCGCTAGAAGGCGGTCCTGAGAGAGGACCACCGGGCGCTAGAAGGCGGTCCTGACAGAGGACCACCGGGCGCTAGACGGCGGTCCTGACAGAGGACCACCGGGCGCTAGAAGGCGGTCCTGACAGAGGACCACCGGGCGCTAGACGGCGGTCCTGACAGAGGACCACCGGGCGCTAGAAGGCGGTCCTGACAGAGGACCACCGGGCGCTAGAAGGCGGTCCTGAGAGAGGACCACCGGGCGCTAGACGGCGGTCCTGACAGAGGACCACCGGGCGCTAGAAGGCGGTCCTGACAGAGGACCACCGGGCGCTAGAAGGCGGTCCTGAGAGAGGACCACCGGGCGCTAGAAGGCGGTCCTGAGAGAGGACCACCGGGCGCTAGAAGGCGGTCCTGACAGAGGACCACCGGGCGCTAGAAGGCGGTCCTGACAGAGGACCACCGGGCGCTAGAAGGCGGTCCTGACAGAGAAAAATCTGGTACTAGAATCTGATCGGAGATTTTGGAATAATTTGGATTAATTCTGAGAAAATGAAAGCACGACATGCAGTATATTCCAATATTTATGAAACTTATGACATATGAAATGATTTTTAAATGAGTCTAACCAGAGTTTTTTTCTTTTCATCTTGTCTAAAAGCAGTATGAGACGATAGAGACACCTCGTTTTTTCAAGCAAATATGGTCATATTCACTGTGCGAGTGCGCAGGTTAAAACCCCGCTCAGCGTTCAGTCAATGTGTTGCTAACGGAGACCCTTCCAGCTGACAGACAGTCCCCACTGGGCCACAGCAGACCAATTATACTTGTCCACATGTACACACAGACAATCACAGAGTATCACAATAACAAGCTAGCTCACTGTCATAACACACACACACACACACACCGCTTTATGAATGACAATACTTTGTCTAGAGGGAATATCTGTCAGACAAGTCACCGGGAGTCTGAACATGATTTCTCTCAATACCTTGGACTATATTAACTCCCACATTTCTGTCACATCGACTGGAACAAACTGGTTTTTCACCAGTTTGTGGATGACTGTTGCTGTTCAGCTTGCTGCTGTGATACACATAAAAATAATGTTTTTGCTTCATTAAGGCTAAATTTCACAAGACAGGGTGCACATTTAATAGAAGAAAAGCCAGCTTAGCGAATACAAACCAAAGGCTGGCGGTATATTCACCTAAGATCAGTTTAGCAAGCTGTTACCATTAACTTGTTCTTGTGCTAACACTATATATGTCCATATATCTGGCATCTCATCAGAAGGATAACAACTGCTTGGCTAATATCTGCTACTATAAACCTGTTTTCTTTTATTTCTGAGTATAAAGACAAAAATGTTAAGGTAGCATAATACAGCTAGCTGGCTTTAGCTTGCTGGTTAATGTGGTTATTTTAAAAAGTGTGGTTCCACAAGGTTTGTCCCAATGTGTGTATTAATTTAACTGTGATTCTACTTGGAAAGTCTTTCTTTAAAAAAGAACCAAATGTGGGAAATCTTCAGCCAAATAAGCTAGTGAACGCTGGTGCATGCTAAAACATTTTCAAACTAACCTGTTGTTAGCTCTTTAAAGCAGGTGTTTGTATGGGAACATCTGTGCATAGATTATTACTTATTATACATCCATGTAACCAGGACAATGACAGCTGGAAATACAACAAAGTAAGTTTTTGGAAAACAGAAGCGGATTCATACAAAAAGCACTTAAAAAGACAAAAGTAAAAGACAAGCAGGGCCTAATAAGGAGTTAAGCTAGGTTTAGTTATCTCAATAGTTTGTGATCGGCAGTGTGACCACAGCTGCATTCAGCTGGGTCACATGTGGATAATATCAGCAGCAGTTTGAAGGGAAAACAGTTTTATTGCTCTATGATCACACATTAATGTCCTGAAAACCCAGAGAGAAGAAAATGAAGCACATGAAAAGAGTGGAGCATGGGACTCATCAGGTTCTGGGATTTCTTTTGAAGGCTGCTAATTCCTCCATTTTTGCCCGAGTTTTCCTTTAATCTCTGTTGCTTTACCTTTCTTGTTTTCCTCCGAGTCATGACAACTTTTTGTTTTGTCTATCTGTCAACAAAATGAAGCAAAGTTATGCATCTGTTCCTGGAAGCCAACTCAGCTGTGAATAGGGTCAGGTCTGACCTGCAGGTCCTCCGTCGCTGTGATAAAAACCATCAGTGATCCTATGAATGACGGCCATCTCAGTCTGTGGAACCGGTTCCTGCCAGGAAGAAGACCTGCTTCCACATCATACCACCAACAGCGATGAGGCCTGCAGCGTCTGGAGGTGGACGTTTAGAACCGCAGCAGCTGTAAAACAACACAGCTGCAGGAGCTGCTCGAAGCGAAACACCATCAGCATCTTACTCATAGACGTCTTATCTTTCCGGCCATAAAAACTCCAGAACAGGAAAGAGAGCCGGGCCTCGGGCTCCATTCAGATCAAAGGACCCGACCAGAGCCCCCTGGGGCCTAATAGACATACAATATAACCAGAGCTGAGAATGCAGACAACAAGGTCCAGAGCTGAGGCCTGAGGCGGGAGCAGGGTGAAAACCAGTGTGATCCTGAAACCACTGAGAGGTTCAGGTTGACTCAGGCCAAAGAAGACTCAACTCTGCAACTACAAGCGTTCAATTAGCAAGTGTCTGATAAAGCCGGGGATTCCTGCACAAGCTGCGATTAGTAGACGACGTCTACGGCGGCATGTTGTTGTCAGTGGTTCTGTTAGCCATGTGGAACTGTGATCATCCTCTGCTGGACTGCACATATACGCCAATAACTGACAACAAATCCCAAAAAGTTGTGTAAATGGGAAATAAAAACGTCATGTTTCGGCCCCGGTGCGAGACAAAGACTAATTTTACAGTTTGATGGAAAATAGAAGCTCATTTTTGCTCTGATGGAAGTAACATTGTTTTAAAAACATTCCTATGAAGATACAGTGTGTACTATCAAAAGATTAAGAGAATCAGGAGGAATCTCTGTGTGACAGGGACAAAGCCAATGCTCAAACCATGATGGTTTTATTTACATTTCAGGGGGGTTGTACTTATACCACGGAAAATGGATAATTGCTGACTCATGACTCATTTTTTTCATCATGGCCTTGATGTTCCACGTCGTACCTTCCTTTCTGCCGTAATCAGTCCTTCATCCTGTTTCCCTCTGTCCTCAGATGGAACGAGAACGCTGATGACTTCCCAGTGTCAACCCTCAGCATCACAAGGCCAGCTCCGATCAATAGCATTGACAATAAATCCCAGTCTGGGTCTAACCAGTGCAGAGTGCAGAGTGTGTGTGTGTGTGTGTGTGTGTCTCTGCTGTAGCTGTTTGTTTGCATATTGATTCCATGCTGTACACTTCTGCATGCCATTGACCTGTTTGGATTTAATGAGGAGAAATGTAAAATGTTGAGATTTGACCTTATTTGCACACAACACAGACATCCACACAGCGAAATGCTGTCTGCCTCTGCAGCATGAATGATTCATGTAAACCCATCTGTCTCTGCCCTGACAGCCACCATGTGACTCGGACATATCCACACCATCCTGCTGTTCAGGGTTCTGACAGAGGAGCATGAAGATAAAACCCTGAAGATAAAACAGAAACATAAACCCGAGGCGTTCCCAGGCCAGCCGAGAGATGTAATCCCTCCAGCGTGTCCTGGGTCTTCCCCGGGGTCTCCTCCCAGAGGGACGTGCCTGGAACACCTCACCAGGGAGGTCCAGGAGGCATCCTGACCAGATGCCCGAGCCGCCTCAACTGGTTCCTCTCGATGCGGAGGAGCAGCGGCTCTACTCTGATCTCCTCCCGGATGACCGAGCTCCTCACCCTATCTCTAAGGGAGAGCCCGGCCACCCTACGGAGGAAACTCATTTCAGCCGCCTGTATACGAGATCTCCTTCTTTCGGTCACGACCCACAGCTCATGACCATAGGTGAGGGTAGGAACGTAGATCGACTGGTAAATCAAGAGCTTCACCTTCTGGCTCAGCTCCTTCTTCACCACGACAGACCGGTGCAGAGTCCGCATTACTGCAGACGCCGCACCGATCCGTCTGTCGATGACCCTCCTCTCCAGGACCCCTGAATAGACCTTACCAGGGAGGCTGAGGAGTGTGATTCCCCTGTAATTGGAACACACCCTCCGGTCCCCCTTCTTAAAAAGGGGGACCACCACCCCAGTCTGCCAGTCCAGCAGAACTGTCGCTAATGTCCACACGATGCTGAATGACGTCATCGCCTAATTTGCATAATTGACCATATGTGTGTAGTGTAATGGACGTTGTAGGAGAGGAATAATGTTGTGGGAGAAACAAAAGGTGAGTCAAACCACACTAAATATGTTTAGTACGATGAATAAACTCTTTTCTGTTGGGTTTTTTTTTTTTTTTTAAAGTTTTTTTTATATTTTGCCATTGAAATAGGTTATGACTTTAAAAGAAGGAGATTCTGAATCCCTTTAGACCAGAGGTGTCCAGCTCTGGTCCTCGAGGGCCAGAATCCTGCAGGTTTTCTATGTATCCCTGCTCAGACACACCTGATTCAAATTACTTAGTAGTAGAGCTTAATCCATTTAGTGGAAGCTAGATGTGTTGGAGCAGGAATACATGGGAAACCTGCGGGACAGCGGCCCTCGAGGACTGACTTTGGACACCGCTGCTTTAGACCCACATTGCATAAATCACTTTTGTCCTCCATTGTTAAATGTCAGAATATCAAATTTAACCAAAGGACTGCTGTGTGAAGTTTCTAGCTTCATGTCCAGCCCTCCTGTTGTTTATATTGTAAGAAACATACCGACCTCTCATCACCTTATGCACAGAAATATATTGTTCATAAATGTTCCTATTAAAATGATTCAGAGGTTGTGTGTGTAAGAGAAGACAAGAGAGATATTTATTGTTTTTATGTTCAGTGTTAGCTGTTGATGTGCCGGTAATACCTGCAATAAATATTGATATTGGAAAAAAATCCTGAGAGAATCGTGATCTCAATTCTAAGCAGAAAAATCCTGATTCTCATTTTATCCAGAATCGTGCAGCCTGACCAGACACCCACCTTGACCACCCCCATCCGGAGCGCCTCCTCGGAGGCAGAGGCGTAGGAAGATCCCTGCCCTCTTCCCCGCGGGAGTAAGTTGTGTTTGTAGTGTGATAGAAAAGAAGGGTTGATGGGGAGGAAGCCAGAGAACCCACATGTACACAGGGAGACATGTAAAGTCCACACAGAAAGTCCACCATTCAAGCCTCCCCCAAGCCGAGGATTGAACTAGCGACCTTCTTGCTGTGAGGCCACAGTGCTAACCACCATGCCACCGTGGTATAAACACAGTAAATGCCAGTGATAATGAACACAGAAAATTTATAAGGCACAGGTTTGTCCCTGGGTTCTTTTACCAACTTTTAGCATTTACACTTTTGGACGTGAGAGAATTAACCCTTTTAGATCTCAGGGAACCATGAAAAGCGTAAATGAAAGGAAATAAAACTCTGACTGTCCTCTCTCACAAAGGATGTGCAGGGCTTCTGCTGCTGCTGCTGCTGCAACACAATGCGGTGGTATGGCTGGGTCCTTTGATGAAGGGGGGGAAGTTGAATAGAGATGGGAGGGATGCAGATGGACCACAGCCGAAGACAAACTAAAGATTCCACAAAATAACCACCTGCACAAATGAACAGGAATTTTACTTTTCCCAAGTCCATAATTGTATAAAAGGCTATTATTTTGGAGGTCTACTTCCTGCCACAGAGGGGAAGTGACGTCTTCATCGTTCAGAGTTCTGTTTGCCTACTTTCCAGTGGAGCAAACGGACTGGTTGTTTTTCTTATTATTCCACTCATGAGACAAATTATGGCAGTGCATCAAAGCTTGTCCTTTTGTTCAACGTATGCCTTGATTGTGACTCTCCAAGTGTTCAGCGAATGAAGACAGTGAGTTGTTCCAGGGCTATTTGTGACATGTTGGGCACCTAGTCATCTCTGTTTTTATCTCCTCACTGGAAAGCAGCGGCTGCCTCTTTTATGTTGTTTATGAAAGGAAATGAAAAATACTTTATTAATCCCCAAAGGAAAGTTTTGTAGTATATAATAATAATAACTAGAGGAGGTCTTGTTCCGGAGGCTGATGGCTGCTGGCAGGAATGATCTTCTGTATCTTTCAGTCTTACATCGGACCTGAAGAAGCCTCTCACTGAACACACTTTGTTTCATCACTGTGTTGTGGAGAGGGTGTGAAGAATCCTCCATCATCTTCATCAGCTTGTGCAGCATTCTTCTTTGGACAATCAGCTCCAGCGGCTCCAGAGTTACTCCAAGCACAGAAGCAGTTTTCTGGATCAGTTTGTTGATTCTCTTCAAGTCTCTGGTTCTGATGCTACTACCCCAGCAGATGCTGCAAAGCTGACTGCACTCTCCACAACAGACTTATAGAAGATATGCAACATCTTGGTGCAGACGTTAAACCATCTCAGCTTCCTTAAGAAGTACAGTCTGCTCTGACCTTTCTTGTAGATGTAGTCAGTGTTGCATTTCCAGTCCAGTTTGTTGTCCAGCTGAACTCCAAGATACTTGTATTCCTCCACCACCTCCACCTCCTCTCCCAGGATGGAAACAGTGCTTTGTTTATTCTTCTTCCTCCTGAAGTCAACAATCATCTCTTTTGTTTAGCTGCTATTTAATATGAGATGATTGTCACCGCACCATTTAACAAACTGACTGACCAGTTCTCTGTACTCTGCTTCTTGTCCATCCCTGATACACCCCACAACTGCAGAGTCATCCGAGTATTTCTGCAGATGACAGGACTCAGAGTTGTACTGGAAGTCTGAGGTGTACAGAGTGAAGAGGAATGGCCAGAGTACAGTTCCTTGTGGTGCACCAGTGCTGCTGACCTCCATCTCAGACACACAACCTTTCAGTCTCACAAACTGGGGTCTGTTTGTGAGGTAGTCATAGATCCAGGTGGTTGTGGAGGTATCCACCTGGAATTTATGGAGCTTCTCACATAACAAAGCAGGCTGAATGGTATTAAAAGCACTGAGAAATGAAAGAACATGACCCTCAGAGTGCTGCCTGAATGGTCCAGATGAGAGTGTGCTCTCTGGAGCAGGTATATGATGGCATCTTCAACCCCAAGTCCATTACGATATGCAAACTGGAATGGGTCCTGAAGGGTGTTTACTTGCTTGTTGAGGTGAGCCAGTAAGAGTCTCTCCAGGACTTTCATGATGTGAGATGTCAGGGCAACTGGTCTGTAGTCACTTGGTTCAGCTGGTTGTGTTTTTTTAGGCACTGGAACAAGGCAGGAGGTTTTCCACAGCACTGGGACTCTATTTTGTCTCAGACTGGTGTTGAAAAGGTGCTGGAGAATCAGACATAGTTGTTCTGAGCAGGTCTTGAGAACTCTGGGACTGACACCATCTGGACCTGCAGCCTTGTTCTGGTTCAGTTTCTCAAGTTGCTTCATAACCTGATTGCAGGAGACAAACAAGGTGGAGGTCTCAGGATGTCCTGATGTGGAGGGAGATGAAGCTGTGTTCTGGTCCATGACTGAGCTGCAGGGTGACAGATTGGAGGCGTGACAGGAAAGCAGTGGGCTTATGGAGGGTGTGTGGTCTGTTGGGCCCCAGCTTCCCCGCCACCCTGACTCAGCGGTTAGGATGATGAATGAATGAATGAATTTCATGGTGAGAGTAATAAATGTTGTTTACAGGTTAAAGTGCTGAATTCGATCATTTATTCCACTGATGAAAGTCTTTGCTTTATCCAGCAAATCTTCACAGCCTGATAAAAGTTTCACTATTTGCATCAGCATCAGTGTCGCAGTCAGGATCAGAATCGGTCTCGGTGTTGGCACTGGTATTGACGATACTGGTCCTCCGTTTACTTGATGTAGGATCAATAGCAAGTCTTGCAGGAACTGAACTGGAACGGCTCATTCATTTCAGCATGAGAGAATGAAGACATGTTGAACTGGTGGTGAAACCATCAGGCTATAACGTAAATACGGTGTCTGCATGCAGGAGAAAAGCTGGCGCTAAAAGCTTTCAACTTGCCGACAGATAGACGCCGTTTGCATCCAGTTTGACCTCTGAGGTCATCAGGAAATTCCTCTGTAGGCATAAACTGTGCATCTTTTGGCAGCTGAGCTGGATTTTAGCAGCCTGTCAGTCTTGCAGTACAAGGTGCTATGTTCTGTTAGCCGTAGCATCAAGCTCATCTCAGCCTGCAGGATGAAGAGAGCTTTTCTGGTGGAGATTTCTGGATTTTCTGCTTTTTCTTCCTTTCTCTGATTCAATATTCTATCACAAAACAATCTGTAGAAAATAAATTGAGACTCAGAAGCGGTGATTAAATGTTGATTTAGACTGGCTACATAAAAAACACATATGCTTCACAAACATCCAGAACTTGTGAACATCAGGCCTTTATTCCTTCACCGTGCAGAAAGTTTTATCAGTCCTGACGTTTACCACACTCAAAGGCTACATTTTCTTTTGTCCATGAAGACAAACATGTTTTCAGATTATTCCCTTTTCTCAAACTAAATAACAATCTGTGTTTTTTTCTTATCAAATGACTGATTATGATGTGTTGACAACAAAAAAAACGTCTAGACTTGAATCTCTTTAAAAGCCCAAACCAGGTGGTAGAGATGGATCAAAAAGCTTATTTTTTAATAATATTCCTTATCTACCATGTTCCGCTACTAAATATGAGAACAAAGCATTCAAGTCTTAGAGGATAATTTGATTGCTTAATGAACTTCATGTGTAAAAGTTAAACCAAACAGTTGTGAAGCTTTCAGCTGGACAGGCGTTCATCTTCGACTGAAGGCCTCAGAGACGGACAGTGATAGGAACATGAATCATTTTAAATGTTCAGTCATTGAAACACGTTCCTCATAGCAAAGCCCAACAAAGTGACTTCAAAAATCCCGCGACAGTTCTGATTCTGAAACATCCAGCATCTTAATGATCACCTGCCGGCGTGATAGATTAGTTAACAGGAATACACCAACCAGAATTTGGATTTGTGGAACAAAAAGGTTTATCATTTAATTTGACATTTTCAAATCAAATCAAACTATGTATGCAGCGAATTTCACAGGGAAGCATATCAAAGTGCAACCCAAACACAACCCAACCCTTCCCCAGGACAGTTCTTATGACACTGCTGCGAGGAAACCGTATCTGTGGGACCCGTCCACATCAGGAGCCGCCCAGGAATGACCACCGGAGACACAGTGGCAGGAGAACCCTGTCCCGGGTGGAGGTGAGGGATGGTGAAGATGTGGACCCAAATGCAGAGATGAGGGAAACAGGGATGCAGATTCCCGACTAATTTAATTAAATGGAGGCACTCAGGGGACTTACCAAACAACAAAGCACAGCAAAATGATCCCGCAACCAAGAACTGAAACTGAGGGGTATCAATACACTGGGGAACCAAACAAGACCAGGTGATCTCAATGAACAGGAAATCAATAAAGCTAAATAACAAACAAGAGAACCAAACAGGAAAAACTACAAAATACATCAGGAAACCTGAAACTAAGGCACAGCACAAACCACATCATGACAAACCCAGGCTGGGGGGGGCGGGGGCAAGGTCGACACCACAGGGCAGAACCCTGACCAACAAGCCCCCACAACAACCCCTTCCCAGATGTTAGCTTAGCTGCTATAGTTACTAGCAAGCCTCATAGATGTTAGTTAAGCTGCTACTAACCAGTTACTAGCAAGCCAAACAGATGTTAGCTAAACTGCTGCAGTTACTAACAAGCCACAGATGTTAGCTAAACTGCTACAGTTACTAGCAAGCCTTGCTAGATGTTAGCTAAGCTGCTACTAACCAGTTGCTAACAAGCCTTCCTAGGTGTTAGCTAAGCTGCTACTAGATTTAACCAGGAACTCCTGGTTCTGGTCCTGGTGGAGGTTTTCCTTCCTGGTTCTGGTCCTGGTGGAGGTTTTCCGACTGTCGCCTCCTGCAGGTCTGGATGGAGGACTGGATCCCCGTCAGGATGCGATCAGCTGGTTTCTCTCGGCTATTGAAGATGATGTTGGGAAGTGGAGATGAACACATGAGGCTGAGTTATCAACAGACCACACTACACCTTCAGAGGTTCTCTGTGTTTTTATGACAAACAGAAGCTGCAACGTCCAGAGGAAAATCTGCTTTCATGCTGCTCTTCATGTACCCACCCATGACTCCCCTCAGACCTCCAGAGACGGGAGGCTCCCAGGAGTGTAAATGCTTTAGCGATGAGAAAACCTAAAAGCTCATATAAACACCTCCATATCATGTCAAAGCATATCTCCATGAGAAGCCACATATGTGTGAAAGTCGGTTACTGTCCAGCTGATGAGGCGAGCAGTGAGAGGCTCTGGCTCTTTCTCCTTTTTACCGTCTCTTCCTCATAACGTTGCTTATTTGACTGCAAATGAGGCCTTTTGTTGCCTGACAGACTCTGAGGACTCATCAACGGTCAAGTCGCATCTGCTGCTACGAGGACACCGCAACACCCTCGCTACACACTGCATGTGTGTGCACGGCACATCCGTGACCAATCAAGACAGAAGCCACAGGCTTTCCAACTGCCGTCCCTGGAGACGGAGCAGACACACACTCTGACACCCGGTGGAAGCCTGACAGATTGGTACTTTATGGGTGTTAACAGACATTTGGAGCTTCTCTCTTCACCATCATCAGTCATTGCCTGCAGACCCTCCTCACACACTGTATCCCTGCACGTGTGTGTGCTGCGCATTAAAGCTGCAAACAAACCGGCTGCAGAGCGCAGGTCAACAGCATGACCTGCCAAACAAAGCCTGGGTTGGATGCATGAGCCAGTAAAAGGAAACGTGAAGGGCTGATGTTAAAGGTCAATATGTTGTTGACCCGGGCACACATGTAGGGAGGGGTGGGGGGGGGTCAGCAGATCTGCTAACCAGGAATCAAACACATGAATAACACACTGTTCAGTCAGTGAAACCAGATCACAGCTCGTGTTCTACCGTCAAATCTGACCTCCCAAGAGCTCAGAACCCAGGTGAGCGTGGGGAGAAAGGGGGGCGGAGCTGCGAGGAAGAACCGTGCTGTAACCAGACTGGGGGGGGGGCAGTTAACACTGCTCTTTACCCAACAGAAGCTAAATGCAGCTGAGCAACACCAGTCGTTCTTCTGCTTCATACACAGTCTGGGGTGTGTAGTGTGGCTGGTGTTGGTTAGCAGACTGTCATCACAGGAAGTGATGCATGAAGATGGAGGAAAGGCGTTGCCACGGGGACGATGGAGATCATTCTTTTCTTCCCCCACCTCCTCTCTTCTCCTCCTTCCTCCACCCTTCTGATTCTGTCTCCTGCATGCACACTGAATATTAACACACACACACACACACAACCACACACAGCCACACACACAGAGACACACACACACACACACACACACACACACACACACACACACACACACACACACACACACACACACAGCCACACACAGACACACACACACACACATACACACACACACACACATACAGCCACACACAGCCACACACACACAACCACACACACACACACAGCCACACACACACAACCACACACACACACACAACCACACACACACAGCCACACACGCACAGCCACACACACACACACACACACACACACACACAGCCACACACGCACAGCCCCACACACACAGCCACACACACACAGCCACACACACAGCCACACACACACAGCCACACACACAACCACACACACACAGCCACAGACACACAGCCACGCACATACAACCACACACACAGCCACACACACACACACAACCACACTCACAGCCGCACACACAACCACACACACACACACACACAGCCACACACACACACACACACAGCCACACACATAAATTAGCCACCCCGCCCCCACCACCCCAATGCAGCGTACATTCAGAGGTCAATGGGATGAGCGACCGGCCGTCCTGCAGGGATTATAGGCAGGAGGAACAGCAGGAGGAACAGCTGGAGGAACAGCTGGAGGAACAGCAGGAGGAACAGCTGGAGGAACAGCTGGAGGAACAGCAGGAGGAACAGCTGGAGGAACAGCAGGAGGAACAGCTGGAGGAACAGCTGGAGGAACAGCAGGAGGAACAGCTGGAGGAACAGCTGGAGGAACAGCAGGAGGAACAGCTGGAGGAACAGCAGGAGGAACAGCTGGAGGAACAGCAGGAGGAAAAGCTGGAGGGACAGCAGGAGGAACAGCAGGAGGAACAGCAGGAGGAACAGCTGGAGGAACAGCAGGAGGAACGGCAGGAGGAACAGCAGGAGGAACAGCTGGAGGAACAGCAGGAGGAACAGCTGGAGGAACAGTAGGAGGAACAGCTGGAGGAACAGCAGGAGGAAAAGCTGGAGGGACAGCAGGAGGAACAGCTGGAGGAACAGCAGGAGGAACAGCTGGAGGAACAGCAGGAGGAACAGCTGGAGGAACAGCAGGAGGAACAGCAGAGTGAACAGTAGGAGGAACAGCAGGAGGAACAGCTGGAGGAACAGCTGGAGGGACAGCAGGAGGAACAGCTGGAGGAACAGCTGGAGGAACAGCTGGAGGAACAGCAGGAGGAACAGCAGAGTGAACAGCAGGAGGAACAGCAGGAGGAACAGCTGGAGGAACAGCTGGAGGAACAGCTAGAGGAACAGCTGGAGGAACAGCAGGAGGAACAGCAGGAGGAACAGCAGGAGGAACAGCTGGAGGAACAGCAGGAGGAACAGCAGAGTGAACAGCAGGAGGAACAGCAGGAGGAACAGCAGGAGGAAAAGCTGGAGGAACAGCAGGAGGAACAGCTGGAGGAACAGCAGGAGGAACAGCTGGAGGAACAGCAGGAGGAACAGCAGGAGGAACGGCAGGAGGAACAGCAGGAGGAACAGCTGGAGGAACAGCAGGAGGAACAGCAGGAGGAACAGCTGGAGGAACAGCAGGAGGAACAGCAGGAGGAAAAGCTGGAGGAACAGCAGAGTGAACAGCAGGAGGAACAGCTGGAGGAACAGCAGGAGGAACAGCAGGAGGAACAGCAGGAGAAACAGCAGGAGGAACAGCTGGAGGAAAAGCTGGAGGAACAGCTGGAGGAACAGCAGGAGGAACAGCTGGAGGAACAGCAGGAGGAACAGCTGGAGGAACAGCAGGAGGAACAGCAGGAGGAACGGCAGGAGGAACAGCAGGAGGAACAGCTGGAGGAACAGCTGGAGGAACAGCAGGAGGAACAGCAGGAGGAACGGCAGGAGGAACAGCAGGAGGAACAGCTGGAGGAACAGCAGGAGGAACAGCAGGAGGAACAGCTGGAGGAACAGCAGGAGGAACAGCAGGAGGAAAAGCTGGAGGAACAGCAGAGTGAACAGCAGGAGGAACAGCTGGAGGAACAGCAGGAGGAACAGCAGGAGGAACAGCAGGAGAAACAGCAGGAGGAACAGCTGGAGGAACAGCAGGAGGAACAGCAGAGTGAACAGCAGGAGGAACAGCAGGAGGAACAGCTGGAGGAACAGCAGGAGGAACAGCAGGAGGAACAGCTGGAGGAACAGCAGGAGGAACAGCTGGAGGAACAGCTGGAGGAACAGCTGGAGGAACAGCAGAGTGAACAGCAGGAGGAACAGCAGGAAGAACAGCTGGAGGAACAGCAGGAGGAACAGCAGGAGGAACAGCTGGAGGAACAGCAGAGTGAACAGCAGAGTGAACAGCAGGAAGAACAGCTGGAGGAACAGCAGGAGGAACAGCTGGAGGAACAGCAGAGTGAACAGCAGAGTGAACAGCAGGAAGAACAGCTGGAGGAACAGCAGGAAGAACAGCTGGAGGAACAGCAGGAGGAACAGCAGGAGGAACAGCAGGAGGAACGGCAGGAGGAACAGCAGGAGGAACAGCAGGAGAAACAGCAGGGTGAACAGCAGGAGGAACGGCAGGAGGAACAGCTAGAGGAACAGCTAGAGGAACAGCTAGAGGAACAGCAGGAGGAACAGCAGGAGGAACAGCTAGAGGAACAGCTGGAGGAAAAGCTGGAGGAACAGCAGAGTGAACAGCAGGAGGAACAGCAGGAGGAACAGCTAGAGGAACAGCTAGAGGAACAGCCCGTGAGAGGAGGCGCAGGTAAGTGAGAGAGGCGCAGGTAAGTGATGTGGCAGTGACGTAAATTTTGCGAGACGGCAGATTTAGTCAAGGCGCGTGAAAACAAATATTCATTCTACATCATATTCTTGCCAATATAATCTTAAAACTGTTTCTGGAAGCAAATAATTAAAAAGTCTTATTCAAGGTAAACTCTGGAGCAAAGCGAGGAGGATCTCACCAGCTTGTCGGAGTTTATTGACGAGTGTTTCCACCGCATCGTCATGGGCAAGACAAGCCAAACACCGACTCCGTCTGCGCCCAGATCCGCTTCAACCTCCAAGAGAAGCCGGAAAGAAGACTCACCCGGAGCGACGTCCTCTAACGGGGACGACACCTCGGACATCCTGATGTCCATTGACAAAAATCTCGCCAGCTTCGACGCTCGTCTGGGCCTGTTGGAAGTTCTCCACCGGGAGTTTCAGTCGCTGCGGGAGTCGCTGGAATTCAGCCAGAAGCAGGTGGAGTCTCTGGCCGCAGAGAACGCCAGCCTCAGGGAGACGGTGACTTCTCTCAACGAGGGAATGACTCGACTCACAGAGGAAAATAAAAAAATAAAGGAAACTGTGATCGATCTCCAGGCGCGCAGCATGAGGGACAACCTGGTCTTTGCAGGAATCCCGGAGCAACAAGAAGAGGATCCAGAGCAAACAATCAGATCCTTTATCCAAACCAAGCTGAAGCTACCCGAAGACGCGGTGAGGAACATCTCATTTCACCGAGTTCATCGCTTAGGTGGGAAAAGACCGGACAGCCGCAGACCCAGACCGATTGTAGCCAAGTTCGTGAGCTACAAGCAGAAAGAGCAGGTGAGGGATCGAGGTCCGGAACTCCGCGGGACCGATTTTAGTGTAAATAATCAGTTTCCCAAAGAGATTCTGGAGAGACGCAGGGTCCTGTTTCCCATCCGGAAGAAGCTCAGAGACGAAGGATCCCGTGCAGTCATCGCGGTGGACAAATTGTTCGTCAATGGACAGCTTTACCGTGACAAAAATACCACCCCCTGGCTCTACTAACCTCAGGTAATATCTATCACTCATACAGCTAATTATTGTTCAATTTACATGTTAATCTGCTATAAGCACATTAATTATGGTAATTCAGAACTGTACATTTACTGCCAGTCTTTGTAAATTTGCTGTTGTTGTTGCTTTCGTTTTGTTCTGTTTTTGTTTTTTGCCCCCCCCCCCCCCCCCCCCCCCCCCTTTAGGGCTTTTGTTTTTGCTCTTTTGTTTGTGCTATTTCTTTTTATGTGTAGTTGTAGTTGTTTGCTTTTCTCACTCCTTTCCTTTCTAGCTGCTCTTTCATTCTATTATGCCATACCAACAATAATAGGTAGGGTACGCACGTACATCCACATGACACAGACACTAAATGTCATGCACATAACACACCTACAACACAGAGCACGTTTAATCACATCAACACTCACCCCCAACTCTCACACACACTCTAAGCATGTGGACAGACATATAGGAACATTGTACACACAGATGAATTTATATACGCACACAATCTACACACAGCATGCATGCATTAATGTGGGCTTGCACACACACAAACACACACATACTTTTATAGAAACACTTCAGTAGCTTGAGCATGACCACCCTGAGGTTTGTTACGTGGAATATACGAGGAGCTGGTTCCAGGGAGAAGAGGTTGAAGGTGTTTAGCAGATTGAATGATCTACAGGCAGACATTGTCCTGCTACAGGAGACTCATTTATTAAAAACAACAGCTAACGTACTCTCTACAGTACAGTTCCCTCACGTGTACTCGGCCTGCTTCAACTCAAGACAAAGAGGAGTAGCCATTCTGATAAACAGGAAAATTCATTTTACTGCTAATAATATAATTTTAGACCCAGGTGGAAGATTCATAATAATGACATTATCTATCCTAAACATGAAGTTATGCATTGCAAATATTTATGGCCCAAACACTGATGACCCCTCCTTTTTTCATTCCTTCTTCTCCTTACTATATGATCACCTTGATAATACACTTATCATTGGGGGCGACCTCAACATGACCTTAAACTCTGGGATGGACAAGGGGGGCGGAGCAGGGAAACATAGGGTCTGGCAGTCAGCAAGAGTTGTTAAACAATATATGGAGGATTTTGGTCTTTGTGATGTCTGGCGCTCACAACACCTCACTGCTAGAGAGTACACTTACTTTTCATCTGTCCACCACTCATACTCCAGAATAGACGACTTCCTCACTAACAGCTCTATGATGAACAATATCTCAGAAACTAAAATCCATTCCATCACTATCAGTGATCACGCACCAGTATCATTTACCCTAATGAATAAGAAAACTAAACCATCTTATAGCAAATGGAGACTTAATACATCATTACTTAAAGATCCTGATTTTATCAGTTACTTCAAACGGGAGTGGTCTTTGTATATAGAAAACAATGACATACCAGGAACATCAGCATGTGTTCTTTGGGAGGCAGGAAAAGCAGTAATGAGAGGGAAAATAATTTCATTTTCATCACATAAGAAAAAGAAGGAGAGTTCAAAAATATCTGAACTAGAGCTTAAAATAAAATCACTAGAAGATGCCTACAAGGCTTCTCCAGAAGAGCAAGTGCTGAATCACATAAGAAAGGCTAAACTAGAGCTGAATGAAATAATTAACCAAAAAACCCAGTTTTTGCTACAAAGACTTCGCTTAGAGAATTTTGAACATAGCAACAAATCTGGAAGATTTCTCGCAAATCAATTAAAAGCAAACAAGGAGAAAACAACCATCTCCTCTGTTAAAGATTCAAGAGGAAATATCCTCCATGATCTGGATGGAATAAATGACACATTTAGGGATTTCTATAAAACATTATATTCCTCAGAAACAGATCCATCAGACAACAGCATTGAGGAATTTCTCAGCTACCTCAATCTTCCAAAGTTACAACAGGATCAGGAAATGGTTTTGGACGCACCCATTTCAGTAGGGGAACTACATGAAGCTTTAAAACACATGCCCAGCAATAAAGCTCCAGGACCAGACGGTTTTCCAGTTGAATATTATAAAGAATTTTGGTCTATACTAGCACCCACTTTTTATAAAATGGTTTTAGAAATTAAGGAAAAAGGCCAAATATCTCAAAACATGAATTTGGCTAGTATTACAGTAATACTAAAACCAGGAAAAGACCCCAAACTCCCATCTAGTTATCGTCCAATATCACTAATGAACGTAGATCTTAAAATAATCAGTAAAGTGCTTGCTACAAGACTAGAAAAAATAACTCCACTTATCATACATCCTGATCAAACAGGATTTATCAAGGGACGACATTCCACCACTAATACGCGCAGACTAATAAATCTCATTGATTATGCCACCATACATAACCTGGAAACTACAATAATCTCTCTAGATGCTGAAAAAGCATTTGACAGGGTGAACTGGAAATTCTTATTTGCAACATTAAGAAAATTCGGGTTTGGCTCATCGTTTATCGACTGGATAAAGATACTGTATAGCAATCCAAATGCATGCGTCAGGACAAATGATCAAACTTCTCACAGCTTCAGATTGCAGAGAGGCACCAGACAAGGCTGTCCACTCTCCCCCTCACTTTTTGCAATCTTTATTGAACCCTTAGCAGCTAGCATTAGACAAAACAAAGACATTAAAGGCATTAACTGTAGAAATATGGAGCATAAGACCAGTCTTTATGCTGATGATGTATTACTTTTCCTTCAAAATTCACAATCATCCATCTGTCAGACAATCGCACTCATCAATAAATTCTCATCAATTTCTGAATATTCCATTAATTGGTCTAAAACCACCGTTCTACCCATCAACTGTTCCTTCCATAATACTCCTGACACTGCTTTACAGTCAGGAGATATTAGATACTTGGGAATAAACATCTCACCCAGACTGTCAGACCTTATAAAGCTAAATTATGTCCCTCTACTAAAAACAATTGAGGACGATCTCACACGGTGGAAATCTTTACCCATATCACTAATGGGAAGAGTTGCAACTATAAAAATGATGATTCTACCTAAAATCAATTATCTGTTTTCAATGATCCCCATTAAACCTCCCTCCACCTGGTTTAAATCACTGGACTCTAATGTTACTAGATTTCTCTGGAAAGACAAACCACCACGGATTAGTCTAAAAACACTCCAGAAGACTAAAGATAGCGGTGGCTTAGACTTGCCTAATTTCCAAAATTACTTTATAAGCAATAGACTACAATACATCTCTAAATGGCTTAAACCTAGCTATCTAGATGAACCATGGCTTAATATAGAAGAAGCTATGTGTGAGGATATGGCAATTTCAGACCTGCCATTTATCAGCACAGCTGTCAAACGCCAAAAATGCTTTAAAAGCATTAATATCAGCTCCTCACTAATGGCCTGGTGGGAATTTCTTAAACTAACCAAATCCTTGCTTATTCCATGCAAACTTACACCTATTTGGAACAATCCCGACATCCAGCAAAACCGGAAAATGATAAACTTCCCTCAGTGGAAGAATAAAGGAATAAAACAGTTAGAACATTTAATAGAAAATGGGAACTTTCTCCCTTTTGATACAATTACTTCACGATATGAAATCAGCAGCACAAAACTCTTAGAATACCACCAACTTAAATCTATTATAGGTAAGAAATACACCCCTGATCAATTAAACTTGCAGCTACCTATCAGGGCTGCAGAATTCTTAAATCTCAATGCCCCGAAACTGTTATCCAAAATATATAGATTACTATCAAAGCTAGACGATTCCATATGTCTCCCAACTTCTAAATGGGAAGCAGACTTATCCAGTAACTTTGACCAAAATGAATGGTCACAAATCTGTTCAAATACATTTACAATGACTAAGAATTCAAACATGCAACTAATACAATTTAAAATTCTGCATAGAACTCATTATACAGGACACAGGATGTTCAGGATGGGTCTGTCACAACCAAACATCTGTCCACACTGCACTGGCAACACAATTGACAGCTACTACCATGCTTTGTGGTCTTGCCCACCTGTCCAGGAATTCTGGTTTCAGGTATGTAAAGATCTGTCAAATTGCTTCAAATGTAACATCCCTACAAACCCCAAACTGGGCCTACTGGGTTACTTGGGTGAAATTAACATAGAATTTAATTCTGCAAACTTAATCCTCACCAGTTTATGTATCGCAAAGAAAACTATCCTTCTAAACTGGAAAAGCAAACAAAGTCTGTGTATCCAGCAGTTCAGAAATCTCTTATTAGATCACATCAGTGTCGAGATGATGTCTGCCTCCTCAAGAGATCAGTCAGCTGAACTTTATTCCCTCTGGTCCCCTGTGATCAGCTCCATCACTTAGTATGGGGGGAGAATGTGACCTTATTGCGCTCGGGGTTGGTGGCCGGTTGGGGTTCTCTGGAGGCTGTGGGTCTGTGGTGGGCTCCTGGGGGGGGGATTTTGACTGCTCCATTGCTGGAGTGGCTAGGTTTCTAGCCCTACTGTGGACCTGGATGGGCCAGCGGCTGGAGTTGCCGCGCAGCGGCGGGGCGAGGTCGCTGGCGGGGGATGGGTTGGCGGGCGTGACTCCGTAACGGGCGCCTGTGCCGCCGTGGGGTGGGCTGGGCGGGGTCCCGGGCTCCGGTGCCCGGGGTTGTCCCCTGTCTCTTGGGGGTGGGGGGTCGGCTTGTGCCGGGGGGGGGCTGGGCTGACCTGGACCTGCCGCTGCGGCGGCGGGCGGGTACGTGCTCTGGTGCCTGGTTGCGACCCTGGGACTTGTTGAGTGGGGGGTGTTTGATAGTGTGGATGGGATGTGAGTGTGTATGGAGGGATGTGTGTAGGGGGTGTGCGTTGAGGACTGGTGGCGGTACATAGGTATGTGGATGTGTGTGGGTGGGGAAGTGTGATGATGCGTGTGGGGGGGGGGTGTCTGTGGGGGGGGGGTAGTGCCGTGTGTGTAGGGGAGTGGGGTGATGCGTGTATGTGGGGAGTGGCGGTGGTGCATGTATACGGGTGTGTGTATGGGGGGGGAGGAGGGGGGAGGGGGGGCGTGCTGTCTGTGTGTGTGTGGGGGGGGGCAGGGGTGTATGTATGGGGGAGTGGGTGGTGCATGTGTGTGGTAGGTTGGTGGATAAGTGTAGATATGATGGATGGGAGTGGGGGAGATTTGGATGTGACGTGGGGGTCAGGAGGATGGTTTTAAGGGTGGGCTGAACGGGTGGCTGGGTGGACCTGAATGTGTCCGGAAGTGTGTGTGTGTGTGGCTGTAGGTGTGTGCTGAGACAGTGTGAGGTGCCGATGTGTGGACAAGGTGGGGACTTCATGTCCCCAGGTGGGGGTGTCCTCTGTGAGTGAGGGGGCGGTGGACCATCGGTCTGGGATTCCCCTTCTGCCGCCCCGCCTCCTCTTTGTCCTCGTGCCCCCCTTCTGCATGTGGTGAGTTGGTCCCCTCTTGGGTCAGTGATGACTCTCTGGTTAGAGTCGCCGAAGGCTCTGGTTACGGGGATGGCTGTCCCCGGCTTGTCCTGGTCCTTGGGGGGCCCTGGGAGTAGGGGGCATGCCCAGTGCTGCGGGCGGCTCACCTTCTGGAGGAAAGCTCACTTTCCTCCAGACTTAAATCCCTCAACCCCTCTTCCTCCCCGCTCCCCATCACACACAGGCAGGGTATTGGGAGGTGTGCACGTGGCGCTGGGTGGTGAGAAAGGCCATCAAGGTGGTCTTGATCGCTGCACCCAGCCTCGGCTCACCTCCCAGTTTTAATTACACTTAGACACCAAACACCAAAACACTGACGACTCACATGATTAGGGGGAAGAGCATGCGGTGTATGGTGGGCGGGGCTGCTTAGGTGGTCCCTCCCCCAACACCGCGTGGCAATTCCCTCAGTTTTAATTGCAACTAATTCACAATCAGTCATAAGCGGGGGGGAGGCAGGGACGATAGGGTCTTCTCATGCCCCTGCTCTCGGGGCTTTACTGGGGGGGGGTACGGGTGGGGGAAGAGTGCCGTCCATTAGGCCTAAGTCTGGGCTGGCCTGGCTGTAGGAGGGTTGTCGCCGGCCCTGGGGGGGTGCTGGGTCGGCTGCATCTGTGGGGTGGTGGGGGGGACGCTGGGAGTGGTGGGCGGTAATTATGGGGGCCCTGATCGGGGCCATCCTGTCCTCTGCCCCCTCTGAGGTATCTCACATGGGACATGATGGAGGGGTGAGGTGAGGATGTGTGGGAGTGGGTGTATGGGGTTACAGATGGATGGTGGGATGGCTGGGGGGGGGATTAGGGTTGGGGATATAGGTGGGTAGGGGATAGGGATGTGTGAGGATGAGTAGATGTGTGTGTGGAGGGGTATGTTGGCGCGTGGGTTGTATTGGGGTGTGCCTGTGTTGGAGGAGTGAGGGTATGTGTGTGTGTGTGTGTGTGTGTGTGTGTAGGGGGGGGGTGTATATGCGGAATGGGATGTGTAAGTGAGGGTGAAGTTTGGAGGGGGGCTATGGGTGGTGGAGGGGTGTTTGGTGGGGCATGTGTGGTTGGGTAGAAGTAGAGGGATGGGGTGGCGGGGTGTGAGCGTGTGTGTGTGTGGGGGGGGGGGGGGGTGAGCGTGTGTGGGGGCGGGGGCGATTGGGGTTCGTGTGACTTGGTATGGGTGAGTGAGTAGAGGTGGGGTGGGGTTGTATATGTTATGGATGATGTGCATGGATTGCAGAGGGTTGTGTGGATGGGGGTTGAGAGGGGAGTGCGTGTTTGGGGGGGGGGGGGGGGGTATGCATGTATATGTGTGAGGGGAGTGCGTGTTGGGGGGGGGGGGGGGCGGGGTATGCATGTATATGTGTGTGTGGTTTGGTGGTGGGGGGGTGGTGTCCTGTACCCGGGGGCGCAGCTGGTGCGCTGGGGTGCGACCTGGCTGCCGCTGGGTGGCGGTCTGGGGATCCTGGTCCTCCGTCGGTGTGGGCTGTGCCCTCTGCCTGCGGGGGCGGGGGGCTGCTCACGGGCTCTTGGGGCCCTGGGGCCTGCGCTCTGTCTGCCCTAGGTGGCCGGTGCCCGGCGGGATCGGCCCTTGCCGGCCTGGGCCTGCTGGGGCCTGTTCCCCCTGACTGCGGGGGACTCTGGTTGGGCACCTCCTTCGCCACCTCCTGGGCAGATGCATGGCTGGCTCTGGAGTGGGGGGGTTGGGATCTGTACCTGGGGGTGACTGTCGGTTACCCGGGTCTCTGGGTTCTCCTGGCCTTCCTCTAGCTGTAGGCGGGCGGGGTCACATTGGCATGATCACTCTTCTCTAAACACGTTCCACTCTGAATGTTCTGCATGAATGTTCTGCATGTGTCACAGTCACTGAGTCATCCAGCAAGTTTATTCACTAACAGCAGGTACCTCTCTTTCTGTCTTTTTGACTTAACTTGCTAGTTTCTGGTCTTCATGATTGTCAACGGTTTTGTTCTCCACGAATCTAGAGTTGGCTTGTGTGGGTGTATATATTTATGTGTGTGGGTGGGTATGTGTGTGTACTTATGTGTATGTGTATGTGTATGTATGTATGTGTATGGATATGTATATATGTATGCATATGTGTGAGTGTATGTGTATGTATGTGAGTATGTATATGTGTATATATGTATATATATATATATATATATATGTGTGTGTATGTATGTGTATATGTATGTATGTATATCTATCTTTATGTATGCATGTATGTGTACATGTGTGTGTATGCATGTGTATGTATGTGTATATGTATGTATGTATGTATATATGTATATATATAATGTATGTGCGAGTGTATATACATATATATGTAGGTGGGTATGTATGTGCATATACATGTATGCATTGATCTCTTTCTTTTTTTTTTTTTTTTGTTTTTTTTTTATGTTCTCTTTTCTGTTCTCTTTCTGCCCCTTTCCTGTCCTTTCCGGTCGGGTCCAGTAGCATAAACTCTGTAATACAAGCTATTATCCAAAACAAATTGAAAAATAAAATAAGAATCAAGAAATACAAGGGGATCATTACATCTACAAAAGTTCCCCTTGGCAAAATAAATTTGCTCAGCAGAACACAGCATCCAGAACATCAGTCTGCTTGCTTAAATGCTGGACAAGACAAAAAAAAAAAAAAAAAAAAAAAAAAAAAAAAAAAAAAAAAAAAAAAGGAGGAACGGCAGGAGGAACAGCAGGAGGAACAGCAGGAGAAACAGCAGGGTGAACAGCAGGAGGAACAGCAGGAGGAACGGCAGGAGGAACAGCAGGAGGAACAGCAGGAGGAACAGCTGGAGGAACAGCAGGAGGAACAGCAGGAGGAACAGCTGGAGGAACAGCAGGAGGAACAGCAGGAGGAACAGCAGGAGGAAAAGCTGGAGGAACAGCAGAGTGAACAGCAGGAGGAACAGCAGGAGGAACAGCTAGAGGAACAGCTAGAGGAACAGCAGGAGGAACAGCAGGAGGAACAGCTAGAGGAACAGCTGGAGGAAAAGCTGGAGGAACAGCAGAGTGAACAGCAGGAGGAACAGCAGGAGGAACAGCTAGAGGAACAGCTAGAGGAACAGCTGGAGGAACAGCAGGAGGAACAGCTGGAGGAACAGCAGGAGGAAAAGCTGGAGGAACAGCTGGAGGAACAGCTGGAGGAACAGCAGGAGGAACAGCTGGAGGAAAAGCTGGAGGAACAGCAGAGTGAACAGCAGGAGGAACAGCAGGAGGAACAGCAGGAGGAAAAGCTGGAGGAAAAGCTGGAGGAACAGCAGGAGGAACAGCTGGAGGAACAGCAGGAGGAACAGCTGGAGGAACAGCAGGAGGAACAGCTGGAGGAATGGCAGGAGGAAGACGCTCCTCCGTGTGATACGCTGCAGCCCAACCTCTCATGACTTTTTCCGGTGTGAAAAAGTCCGTTCGCCTTTTGATGTGTGCGCGCTGATTACACACAAACCGTTTTGCACATCGTCATGTAACGAGTCGACCTGCAGGACGGCTCGGATTAGATGACCTTAGAGCCAAGCCGCTCTCAGGCTCGCCTCTTCTTCCATTTGTCTGATTCCAGTAACGTCTCCCAGCAGTGACCATTACGGCTGTGGTGATATGCTTTTGTCTAGTCCCATTCAATTCCGATTCTTTGGCTGCTAATTCATATAAATTGTGATTGTCATGATTATTCGATATTACTGATTTTTTTAGACTAAAAACAAAGAAAATGTACATAACTTCTTTTACTTGACAAAAAACAGTTGATTTTATTGTAAATGTGATCTGTGGTTCCAAGAAGACGACACACACTCGTGTCTAAATACACACCAACACAAACAAATGTTTGTGATGGATTTAAAATCAGTCAGGATGGTGTTCATCACAACAGCGGCTCCTTCCTGCTAATGTAACTGTCCCAAACTTTTTTCCTCGTCATTTCCCTTGTTTTCAACGAGGAAAAACCAACCCAGTAGGCGTACCATCATTCTGCTGCTGGAATGACCCGGAAGACAAGTAAAAACATCAATAAATACTAGAAAATTGAAAAAAATGGGGGGGGGGGGGGGGGCATGGTGGCATGGTGGTTAGCACTGTGGCCTCACAGCAAGAAGGTCACTGGTTTGATCCCCAGCTGGGGCGAGGTTTGGTCAGTGGCCTTTCTGTGTGGAGTTTGCATGTTCTCCCCGTGTATGCTGGGTTCTCTCCGGGTGTTCCCTGCCTTTCACCCTAAGACTGCTGGGATAGGCTCCAGCTTCCCCACAGCCCTGACTTGGATTAAGCCTTTTTGGAAAATGAATGAATGAAAGTATTTATTTGGGAAAAAATACTATTTTTTCTAACAACAAACAAAAAATTAAAATTGTGAAGCAAAACAATTTTTTATTCTATCTCACACAATTTGTGTTACGTCCACCTCAAAGAGGCAGGTAAACAGTGCACATCGAAACGATACGAAGACGAACGCAGGACGTTTTTACCAGAGTGTTTCCGTTGGATGTAATGACAAGCCGTTTTGCGTCAGACGTCGTCAGCACACTCCACAGCTTCACGTCTTCACGCCACTTCAGCTCACGCCAGGCTAACATCGAGCAGGACTCCAGAAAGGAGCACAAGTTAGCCGGGCAGAAAAGCAGATGCAGTTTGTCCAAGAATTACAAAGCAGTCAGAGACCGTGACGTCCACCCCAACCAGCCCAGCCAGATGGCTGCCTCCCTGAGCCGGTTCTTCCTGTTAAAAGGCAGGTTTTCTTTCCCACCGTCGCCTTGTGCAGCTCAGGATGGAGGACTGGATCCAAGTCATGATTGGATGCATCAGTTGGTCTCGATCAGCGGCTGTTTCTGACTGGAACTGATGTGTCTGTAAAGTCCTGAGACGACATCGTTGTGAAGTGAAAATGGAATTAACACTTGCCTCGCATCAACTGGCTTGGAACACTACATGTCGTACAATAGAGGGGAGTTTGTTCAAATGCCTCGTGACATTGTTGAAATCTTGTCTCCTGAAAACGACAAACTGAAGCGTATCAGACATCCAACTGTTGAACACTGAACATTTACACAGCTATTGAATCACAGCTGAGCTCCAAGCATGCGATTACTTTAGTAACGCTTTGGACGAGAGTTGCGACATACAACACAAGCCTCCGTTGGCAATACTTGCCATTTCTGTGTCAAACTATTGTGTGGTCAAAGAGGAGCTCCTTGACATTGTGCCATCAGAAGACAGAACCCAGAACGACGGCTGCACATGGAAAGCCAATCCGCGCACACTGAGACGAACTGCAACCGCCACGGATGGGCTTGTCCTCCACAGGGAGCGACTCATGTCTAAACCATTAAATTTAGACGTCATGAAGCGTGCGATGGACCATCAGCTACAACCACATCATGGCTGAGCTGGACTGACGGCTTCCAGGTGACCCGCGGCAGTCGAAAGGCCTGGTACTCGCTCGCTCCTTTGAACCTTTGGATGCCATGAAACTGTTTATCCATCCCGAACTCTCAGACCTGGAGTGGATTATGGATCGGGCCTTTCTGGTCGACTTGCTGCGTGACTTGGACAGACTGGACCTGACGCTGCTTTAGAACTTCCAGTTCCACCACGAAGAACCCGTCTTTAAAAGGAAGATTTTTGGAAACTCTGTTCCTTTAGAGTTGCACCTTTCAGATGTTTCCCTGCTTCATCACACCTGGTTCAGTCACTGCATCAACGTGCAGAGGTTGTTGGAGCAGGGAAACAGCTTATGCTGCATTAGACCCACCTAACCTGAGTTTACCAGTAAAGATGGCTGCCCAACAAAACAAGGTTGAATAAAACCAAGAGTTAAACATACATTGATGTGTAAATATAATTGTTTAATTGTTCAGTATACACTATACACTGTAAAAATATAGTCCTGGTGTGCACTATACAGTGTAAAAAAAATATTCCCGGTATACACTATACGCTGTAAAAAATAGTCCCAGTATACACAATACACTGTAAAAGATAGTCCCGGTATGCACTATACGCTGTAAAAAATAGTCCCAGTATACACTATACGCTGTAAAAAATAGTCCCGGTATACACTATACGCTGTAAAAAATAGTCCCGGTATACACTACACGCTGTAAAAAATAGTCCCGGTATACACTATACACTGTAAAAAATAGTCCCGGTATGCACTATACACTGTAAAAAATAGTCCCGGTATACACTATACGCTGTAAAAAAATAGTCCCGGTATACACTATACGCTGTAAAAAATAGTCCCGGTATACACTACACGCTGTAAAAAATAGTCCCGGTATACACTATACACTGTAAAAAATAGTCCCGGTATGCACTATACACTGTAAAAAATAGTCCCGGTATACACTATACGCTGTAAAAAATAGTCCCGGTATACACTATACGCTGTAAAAAATAGTCCCGGTATACACTATACGCTGTAAAAAATGGTCCCGGTATACACTATACGCTGTAAAAAACAGTCCCGGTATACACTATACATTGTAAAAAAAAAAAATTAAAAAAAGTCCCGGTATGCACTATACGCTGTAAAAAAAAAAAAAAGTCCCGGTATACACTATACACTGTAAAAAATAAAATAAAAAAAATAGCCCCAGTATACACTATACGCTGTAAAAAATAGTCCCGGTATGCACTATACGCTGTAAAAAATAGTCCCGGTATGCACTATACGCTGTAAAAAATAGTCCCGGTATACACTATATGCTGTAAAAAATAGTCCCGGTATACACTATACGCTGTAAAAAATAGTCCCGGTATACACTATACGCTGTAAAAAATAGTCCCGGTATACACTATACACTGTAAAAAAAAAATAGTCCCGGTATGCACTATACGCTGTAAAAAAATAAAAATAGTCCCGGTATGCACTATACACTGTAAAAAAAAAATAGTCCCGGTATACACTATACGCTGTAAAAAAAAAAAAAAAAAAAAAAAAAAAAAACCCCGGTATACACTATACGCTGTAAAAAAAAAAAAAAAAAATAGCCCCGGTATACACTATACGCTGTAAAAAATAGTCCCGGTATGCACTATACGCTGTAAAAAATAGTCCCGGTATGCACTATACGCTGTAAAAAATAGTCCCGGTATACATTATACGCTGTAAAAAATAGTCTCGGTATGCACTATACGCTGTAAAAAAATAGTCCCGGTATGCACTCTACGCTGTAAAAAATAGTCCCAGTATACACTATACGCTGTAAAAAAAAAATAGTCCTGGTATGCACTATACACTGTAAAAAAAATAAAAAATAGTCCCGGTATGCACTATACACTGTAAAAAAAAAAAAAAACAAAGAAAAAACAGTCCCAGTATACACTATACACTGTAAAAAAAAAAATAGTCCCGGTATACACTATACACTGTAAAAAAAAAAATCCAGATATGCACTATACACTGTAAAAAAGTAATCCCGGTATGCACTATACGCTGTAAAAAATAGTCCCGGTATACACTATACGCTGTAAAAAATAGTCCCGGTATGCACTATACGCTGTAAAAAATAGTCCCAGTATACACTATACGCTGTAAAAAATAGCCCCGGTATACACTGTAAAAAAAATAGTCCCGGTATACACTATACGCTGTAAAAAAAAAAAAAAAGTCCCGGTATGCACTATACACTGTAAAAAAAAAATAGTCCCGGTATACACTATACGCTGTAAAAAAAAAAAAAAAAAATAGCCCCGGTATACACTATACGCTGTAAAAAATAGTCCCGGTATGCACTATACGCTGTAAAAAATAGTCCCGGTATGCACTCTACGCTGTAAAAAATAGTCCCGGTATACATTATACGCTGTAAAAAATAGTCCCGGTATGCACTATACGCTGTAAAAAATAGTCCCGGTATGCACTATACGCTGTAAAAAATAGTCCCGGTATACACTATACACTGTAAAAAATAGTCCCGGTATGCACTATACACTGTAAAAAATAGTCCCGGTATACACTATACGCTGTAAAAAAATAGTCCCGGTATACACTATACGCTGTAAAAAATAGTCCCGGTATACACTACACGCTGTAAAAAATAGTCCCGGTATACACTATACACTGTAAAAAATAGTCCCGGTATGCACTATACACTGTAAAAAATAGTCCCGGTATACACTATACGCTGTAAAAAATAGTCCCGGTATACACTATACGCTGTAAAAAATAGTCCCGGTATACACTATACGCTGTAAAAAATGGTCCCGGTATACACTATACGCTGTAAAAAACAGTCCCGGTATACACTATACACTGTAAAAAAAAAAAATTAAAAAAAGTCCCGGTATGCACTATACGCTGTAAAAAAAAAAAAAAAGTCCCGGTATACACTATACACTGTAAAAAATAAAATAAAAAAAATAGCCCCAGTATACACTATACGCTGTAAAAAATAGTCCCGGTATGCACTATACGCTGTAAAAAATAGTCCCGGTATGCACTATACGCTGTAAAAAATAGTCCCGGTATACACTATATGCTGTAAAAAATAGTCCCGGTATACACTATACGCTGTAAAAAATAGTCCCGGTATACACTATACGCTGTAAAAAATAGTCCCGGTATACACTATACACTGTAAAAAAAAAATAGTCCCGGTATGCACTATACGCTGTAAAAAAATAAAAATAGTCCCGGTATGCACTATACACTGTAAAAAAAAAATAGTCCCGGTATACACTATACGCTGTAAAAAAAAAAAAAAAAAAAAAAAAAAAAAACCCCGGTATACACTATACGCTGTAAAAAAAAAAAAAAAAAATAGCCCCGGTATACACTATACGCTGTAAAAAATAGTCCCGGTATGCACTATACGCTGTAAAAAATAGTCCCGGTATGCACTATACGCTGTAAAAAATAGTCCCGGTATACATTATACGCTGTAAAAAATAGTCTCGGTATGCACTATACGCTGTAAAAAAATAGTCCCGGTATGCACTCTACGCTGTAAAAAATAGTCCCAGTATACACTATACGCTGTAAAAAAAAAATAGTCCTGGTATGCACTATACACTGTAAAAAAAAAAAAAAAACAAAGAAAAAACAGTCCCAGTATACACTATACACTGTAAAAAAAAAATAGTCCCGGTATACACTATACACTGTAAAAAAAAAAATCCAGATATGCACTATACACTGTAAAAAAGTAATCCCGGTATGCACTATACGCTGTAAAAAATAGTCCCGGTATACACTATACGCTGTAAAAAATAGTCCCGGTATGCACTATACGCTGTAAAAAATAGTCCCAGTATACACTATACGCTGTAAAAAATAGCCCCGGTATACACTGTAAAAAAAAATAGTCCCGGTATACACTATACGCTGTAAAAAAAAAAAAAAAGTCCCGGTATGCACTATACACTGTAAAAAAAAAATAGTCCCGGTATACACTATACGCTGTAAAAAAAAAAAAAAAAAATAGCCCCGGTATACACTATACGCTGTAAAAAATAGTCCCGGTATGCACTATACGCTGTAAAAAATAGTCCCGGTATGCACTCTACGCTGTAAAAAATAGTCCCGGTATACATTATACGCTGTAAAAAATAGTCCCGGTATGCACTATACGCTGTAAAAAATAGTCCCGGTATGCACTATACGCTGTAAAAAATAGTCCCGGTATACACTATACACTGTAAAAAAAAAAAACAGTCCCGGTATACACTATACACTGTAAAAAAAAAAAAAAAGTCCCGGTATACACTATATGCTGTAAAAAAAAAAATAGTCCCGGTATGCACTATACACTGTAAAAAATAGTCCCGGTATGCACTATACGCTGTAAAAAAAAAAGTCCCGGTATGCACTATACGCTGTAAAAAAAATAGTCCCGGTATGCACTATACGCTGTAAAAAATAGTCCCGGTATGCACTATACGCTGTAAAAAATAGTCCCGGTATACACTATACACTGTAAAAAAAAAAAAAATAGTCCCGGTATACACTATACGCTGTAAAAAAAAAATAGTCCCGGTATGCACTATACACTGTAAAAAATAGTCCCGGTATGCACTATACGCTGTAAAAAAAAAAGTCCCGGTATGCACTATACACTGTAAAAAAATAGTCCCGTTATGCACTATACGCTGTAAAAAATAGTCCCGGTATACACTATACGCTGTAAAAAATAGTCCCGGTATACACTATACACTGTAAAAAAATAGTCCCGGTATGCACTATACGCTGTAAAAAAAACAGTCCCGGTATGCACTATACATTGTAAAAAATTAGTCCCAGTATGCAACAGGGATAGAATTTAAAAGTCCTGGTACTGCGTACCGCTGCATACCGGACCACTTATAGCACTGCCTCCAGGACTCATCAGTACCCTGCATTGGTAAGTACGGAGAGGTCAGTACTTGTACTTGGTTTGGAAACCTGAGGGTTATGAGGATGTGTGTTTTTGGACGCTAGATGTTACATCTCTTTGCTGTTAACCAGCCGGTTTGTGCGACCAGGAACTGCAGCATGCTGCATGTCACTGGAATCAGCGGTACTGAAACAAGACGAGCGTGAACAGCACAGAAACTCTGAGGTCTGATGTGAAGATGTGTTTCCATTTGGGGGGTTTAAAGCACAGAAATGTGCTTCAGAGCAGGGATGTAAAACCAGGACAGAGCTGCAGGAACAAACATGCCACAAGTCGGAGTTGCTGTCAGTCAGCTTGAATGGTCGTCAGATCATCAGTGTGAGTCCGATGCTTCTGCTCATATTCCCAACAGCAGTTCCATCCTCTCATGTCCCACCAAAACATGCTTCACACAAATATCTGCAGAAGTTCTATTCAATTGATCCTAACACTAAAAGCTTTTTATGGAGATGCTCAGTAGAACAGTTGCTGTGGTTTCTGGTCTCTGTCAGGATTCAGGATTCCAGCTGTTCTCCAGTTGTTTGGTCTGGACGGCAGGCCGACCATTCAGCCTTGTCCCATGCCTACAGAGACTCCTCCTAAATCTCTGAATCCTCTGATATTCTGCAATGTAGGTTGGATCAGACTGGTTACAACACACCACACAAATCTCATCACCTTCCTGAACTCAGACGTTTAAATGAACAAGTTTTTCTCTTTTTTTACAACAGACTCAAGCATTTTCTGGATTTTCAGCTTAAAATGTTTTCATCATATAAACGAAAAATGGAGAGAATAATTTCTCTCTGTAGACAACAAGATAAACGTTCCTGCTTTTACCCAAACCAGATACTACGCAACCTCATTCATATTTTCATGTTGGATCAATAAAATGCACTGATTACATCAATAAATCAGTGTTGGGCGGCAGCGTCTCACGTGGTACAGCTGCTGCTGACATGACCTGATGGTCGGCGGTCTGAGTCCTGCTCCCCTGCACTGCTGCTCACTGTTTGCTACGAGTAAAATATGAACATGTGAACCTGTTTCAACAGGTTCACATGGATATGTCCCGTGATGCACCGGGGGACGTCCCGTGATGCACCGGGGACGTCCCGTGATTCACCTCGGGATGTCCCGTGATGCACCGGGGGATGTCCCGTGATGCCCCGGGGGACGTCCCGTGATGCACCGGGGGACGTCCCGTGATGCACCGGGGACGTCCCGTGATTCACCTCGGGATGTCCCGTGATGCACCGGGGGATGTCCCGTGATGCCCCGGGGGACGTCCCGTGATGCACCGGGGGACGTCCCGTGATGCCCCGGGGGACGTCCCGTGATGCACCGGGGACGTCCCGTGATTCACCTCGGGACGTCCCGTGATGCACCGGGGGACGTCCCGTGATGCACCGGGGGACGTCCCGTGATGCCCCGGGGGACGTCCCGTGATGCACCGGGGGACGTCCCGTGATGCCCCGGGGGACGTCCCGTGATGCCCCGGGGGACGTCCCGTGATGCACCGGGGGACGTCCCGTGATGCACCGGGGGACGTCCCGTGATGCACCGGGGGACGTCCCGTGATTCACCGGGGGACGTCCCGTGATGCACCGGGGGACGTCCCGTGATGCACCGGGGGACGTCCCGTGATGCACCGGGGGACGTCCCGTGATGCACCGGGGGACGTCCCGTGATTCACCGGGGGACGTCCCGTGATGCACCGGGGGACGTCCCGTGATGCACCGGGGGACGTCCCGTGATGCACCGGGGACGTCCCGTGATGCACCGGTCGGACTCCTGCCTTTGGTAGGAAGGTTAGCGGTTCCGCCGGAAGGCGGTGGACGTGCACCTGGTGGAAGTGTCTTCAGGTGGACTTGTCGTGAAGCGCCGGCTGTCTCTGCTGGTCTTGGCGTGTTCTGTGTGATCATGTATGACCATGTGCACATGCAGTTTGCTGGTTTTCTGTGTTGTCTTGTGTTGAGCAGGCAGAGCTACAGAAGCCTGCAGATGTTCGTGGCGAAGCCTGGCGGCAGCATCAGTGTTGGACATGAGGGCGGAGCTTTGTTGGCGACGCCTCCACCGGGTCCACATCTTCTCTCTGCAGTTAAAGCTTCGTTCAGGCAGAATGAATCGCTCTGTTGACGTTCCCCTGCTTCGTCCGGCTGCGTGCAGCTCCCACTCGGATCCACTCGCACCGTGGAGGCCGTTAACTCCACAGTCTGCTTCTCAGAGGAACGGGCAGAACAAAGCCGAGCGGGGGGTGAAAGAGGGAGGAAGAGGAGGAAAAAAGAAACTCATCCTCGCTCTGGTTCTGTTGGGGTGAGTCCCCCCACCCCCGGTGCAGTCCCAGTGATATATGGCTGCCATCACAGAAAATAATGGCTTGTCTGCCCGCAATCTTTTATTTCACTGCAAGGCTGAGGAGGAGGAGGAGGAGGAGGAGGAGCAGAAAGCTGGGGATGAAATAGGAACAAGAAGAATATGATGAGAATGGAGCAGAGAGAGGAAGAGCGTTCCACATGGGGATGATGAGGCTGCAGAGATGCTGAAGCCGGAGGAAGAGGAGGATGAAGAGATGCTGGCTGTTGCGGCTAACTGTCCAACGCCATTATCTACTTAGCCGCTGCAGGCTAAACACGGGAGATATTGATGACGCGCACCAAGATGTATGTTCTCCTTATTGCGTTTGTTTATTTTTATAGTTACTTTAAATAAATTACAAAGAACAAACAATACGCAGAGCAAAAACATCTAACTGTGGTCAACAAAAAGTTTACTCCCGAGCTCACCCCACTTCTGCATCCTTACAGCCAAAACGATGCGCTCAGGTGAGTGCAACTATTTCTAATGTGTGCGTTCACACCCAAAGTGACACACCCTCCACCCAAGTGCCAATCAAGCCTGCACACATCAGCATATTCGCAGACATTCATGTCTTATAATATGACTCCTACACTGGCTGAATGATAAATAAAAGCTGCGAACTGAGGATGAGGAGCAGCTCTTCCACACGGTGACAAAGGTTGTGTTCAGGGATCTGGTTGGTGTTTGCAGCAGGAAGGAAACCTGACAAGTACCAGCTGCTTGTTGCTCCACGACATGGAGAATAAACTTCAGAAGTGACGCGATCTTTAGACACTCGTAGTTACAGTACTTCAGGGACGATGCAGAAAAACCTGGAAAACACAGATCTTGCTTCGCTGAAGGTTCGGTGTGAAGCAGCAACCGAGCCGCTACGTGCATCGCAGGCGGGTTCGCCTGAACATGGGAGGAGAACAGAAGGTGGCGAGCCGGCTTCAGACAGCAGCATCTCAGGTGAGGAAGAGGATGCTGTCCACCAGGTTCAAACCAAAGCTAACGCTGACTGAGCTGATCTCCACTTGAACCCCGGACTCGTCTTGTCTCTGCGGACATGATGCTGCTGTGGATCCGGCCGCTCGGTCACATTTAGCAGGAGCAGATTCTCAGACCGAGTCGTCTGACGGGGTCACAAATCATCTTTAGCCGGAAAGTCGAGGATGGGAAGCGCTTCCCCTGTAGATCTACCATTATAGATGCTGTTTAATCTGAGCGTCTAGGCCTTCCTTTTCTACTCTATTCTATTCCATTCCATCCTACTGTCATGTAGCAGACGTTTTTTTCTAAAGCGACTTACATATGAGAGTGAGAACTAAACAACTCGAATACGTGCATGAGACGGTTATAATGCACTTCGTGAAGGAACATCACTTCGCTGTACGTCGTGGTGTTCTAGACTCCGCATTGTCCGTTATCACCGTCTAATGCACGGCTCCTCGTTGTTTAATCCACTTCTTCTGGTCCCACACAAGAAACATTTTATAACAAATTTGTGTTTCTTTTTTTACAACACTTGCTAAAAATGCTACAAACTATTTCATGTTGGCTTCCATGTACTTTTTAAGCTGAATAACCGCTGTCGAGCTACAACATGATCCTCTCGTTCACCTGTTAAAAGCAGCTGATGAGCATCGGTTGATGAACGCGTTGCTACCGTGACGCCCCGTAACGTAGGATGTTACAGTGATTAAACTCGCTGTACTCTGTGTGTGTTTATATGTAAATAATGCAGCCAGTTGTCATTGGAATTCTCACTGATCATTGTATAAGTTAAGATATTCATTCATTCATTTTCTGAACCGCTTATTCCAATTCAGGGTCGCGGGGAAGCCTGGAGCCTATCCCAGCTGGCTTTGGGTGGCAGGCAGGGTACATCCTGGACAGCTCACCAGTCCATCGCAGGGCCACACAGAGAGATGAACAACCACTTGTGCTCACACTCATTCCTAGGGGCAATTTTAGAGTAACCAATTAACCTATCATGCATGTCTTTGGATGGTGGGAGGAAGCCGGAGAACCCGGAGAGAACCCATGCATACATGAGGAGAACATGCAGACTCCACACAGAAAGGCCACTGACCAAACCACTCCCCAGCCAAGGATTGAAGCAGTGACCTTGCTGTGAGGCCACAGTGCTAACCACTGCGCCACTGTGCAGCCCTAAGTTAAGATATTTTCAACTTAAAATGTTGCTGCTACATGGTAAAAACCTCAACGATAGCGGAGTGAGAGCAGATTATCTGTTGGTTTGGTGTCATACAGGTCCAAGATAAACGTCCACGAAGCCTCTAAGGCTCATTCTGTATGTTTAACACACACGTACAGCCGTCTGTCCATCTGTTGTGTCCTTTCTGTGTGAGAGCCGGCAGATGCGTACTGAGACATTCCCAGAACAGCAGTACCACAGGAAGCTGTGGGAGCAGAGCTGACAAGCGTGCTAGCAAGATCAACATCTACTCCAATAGTAGGGTCTCAATTCAGGGTCTGCCTCTCCAAAGTGAGCTTACCATTAAAATTTCTATTTAAATGACAGAAAATGGTGCCAGTAATTTACATGAGATTTCTTTTCCTTTTCCTTTGTGTGTAAATGAGCAGCATGAGGAGGAGGCGGTTTAGACGAGCTCTCCTCTGGCTGACAGCTCATTCTGTCAAGCTGACGTTAACTTCAGTGGAAAATAATCCTTGTTAGACTGTAATTAAATTCATTTGTGGTTACTGGACACAATGCCGTCCCAGATGGTCTGCTGGGACCGATATGTGTCTGTGTGTGTGTGTGTGTGTGTGTGTGTGTGTGTGTGTGTGTGTGTGTGTGTGTGTGTGTGTGTATAAAAGGCTAATCTGGAGCCAAACAAAGTGTGATTGGAGGGAAGCATTTGAACTGGGACTTAACTTGGTGCGCCACTATGATGTATGCAGCCGATGAATCCGGATCTGATTTGAGACACAGCCTAAAGTCTCCAATGTCAGCATGAACTCTGCCTCGCCCTCTAGTGGACACGCTACATAACTACTGTAACTACTGCTGCAAAAGACACGTGGGAGCTCGTGGACGGTGACGTCTGAAGCAAACGTGGTGATCCACAGGCAGAAATGAGGTTTCAGAAGAAGTTGAATGCTAATCAGTCAGCAACTGGGGGGGGGGGGGGGGGGGGGGGGGGGGGGGACATGTGACTTTGGGTTGCGCCTCTTGATGGCGCAGACTGGAGATACATGAAAAAAACCTCATACACTGAAGCACAAACTAAAACAAGACACACAAAGTCCAGGAAGGCGGTGAGTCATGAGGGAGGGGGCTGGGGGTGGATGAGGAGGGGGACAGAGCGTCTATGAGCATGTCTTCTTCCGTTCTCAGGGGGGGTTGCGCCGGCCCAAGGCTGCTGGGAAGCCGAATCCAGATATGATTGTTGTTTGGGTTCCAGGCGAGGAAAACAATTTGCCCTTGGCCTTGAGTCCATAGCAGGTCTCAGGCAGGCAGCTCCAAACAGCTCAATGGGGGGGGGGGTCAATTTCCACCGATCCTAGCAGACATTTTCTCCATGTTGTTATTGATTCTGCAGACCAGCTCCGGGACCTCAGCCAAATGTCCAGTATGGACCAACTGGGATCCTGCTTATGGTCGAGTCCGGTCAACACAAGAGTCTGTGCACTGCTAGCCCGGCACATACCGTTACAGAACTCTGGCAGCCTGCCAGTTGTTGCCAGAATCTCACGGGTCTTCAGGTAGATCAGGACTCCACCAGCGCCAATCAGCAGAATCCCGATCACCAATAATCCAAAGATGTAAACATCCTCCACGTCCTCAGAGGACAGAACCGCCAGACACATCAGTCTCCACCTGGCCCATGAGTCCTGAACGTATCCAGCCGGAAGCGTCCCCTCAGGACATGCAGGCTCCCCTCTGCCCGATCTTCGGGTTGAGAAAATTTGATCGATCCCATTGAGAGACCAGCCGATTAGATCCATGATGTGAAAATTGGAGAAAAAGAGATGTAAGAAGAGGTTCTGAGTCTGACAGGACAAGTAGCGGGCCACGAGGGAAGAAAGAGAGCAGGGCAGAGAAAAGCATCCGCCTTCGGTGAGAGCAGGAGTGAGTTTTCTGCTTCACATAAAGTTTGAAAAGAAGATTGTAAACTGGCCATTTTTCCCTGCTGTTCTCCTTCACGTAACTAGGTTTTTAAACGCTTAAATGTTAGCGAAACTCGCCGAGGTGACATTTAAACTGTGTTTAATTACAAACAAAACTACCAGACCAGCTCAGCCGGGCTAAAAGCCCGGCACAGGCCAGGATAACACCGTCTCCTTCGCTCGCTTGGCTTCTCTTCACAACGAGCCATCCCCTGACCTTGGAGTTGGCACCGAGGCCTAATGAGCATGCTCAGAGCGTCCTGTCAGCATATGGCCGCCTGGGCGTTCTGGACAAGCGCAGAGCCTCTGCAGGGAAGACCTGGACGTAGTCCAGTAGGAGACCTGGAGTTTGTGGGATGGCTTTAGTCAATCTGCTGATGTCTTTATAAATAAATAAAAAACTAATTAAGATGTATTCCTTGTTGCTCGTTCCAGTTTTTCTTCAGAACCTCAGATTTATTTTCATCCAAACCACGGTCTGCATCAAACCTGCAGCTTCAGGAGCTTTCCTCTCACGGCCTTTCCTCTGGCCGGCTGAGGGGAGTTCCTCCATGCGTGTGCCGTATGGAGGGCGAGGACACGCAAACACCCAGGCCCGTGTGTGTGCTGGCACGAGCAATGGTGTTGTGGATAATTTGGTCAGATCTGGCAGAAGTTGTGCCAACGATGCTCAGATCCTGCGACAGGAACTAATGACCTTCAATCACACATTACTCACCAGCAATATGTTTCTGTGTGTGTGTGTGTGTGTGTGTGTGTGTGTGTGTGTGTGTGTGTGTGTGTGCAGGAGCCGCTGCCAGAAGACGGTTCATCAGATCTTGCTTTTGTGTGTTTACACTGTGATGGACTGGACACCTGTCCAGGTGGACTCGCCTCTCACCTGGTGACTGCCGGGAGACCCCACCTTGAACTGGACTGTTCATTTTCTGAACCACCAGTAATCACTGGGCGAGAGCCAGGAACACCTGGACAGGTGTCCAGTCCATCACAGGACCACACAGAGACGCAAACAACAACTCTTTAGAGTAACCAGTTAACCCAGTGGTTCACGAACTGGGCGGCGCGCCTCAGTTATCAGAGAGAGAAAGAGAGAAGAAAACATTACTGAACATAAGTTTCCCTGAGCTTGAACTGGTCACATACTGGAGACCACCATGGGTTGTATGCATCCAACAACTGCTGACTTTTCATCCTGAACACAAAGAAAAGGCTGCAGGTTGTTCACACAGCAGAGGAGTTTTCCTTAAGCAGCTTCGTCTCACTTTATTTCTGCTTTCAACCCATCAGAATACTGATGCGGCTTTAACTCCAGTTGATACAGCAGCTAAACTCCCGAACCACCTCAACTGGTTCCTCTCGATGCGAAGGAGCAGCGGCTCTACTCTGATCTCCTTCCGGATGACCGAGCTCCTCACCCTATCTCTAAGGGAGAGCCCGGCCACCCTGCGGAGGAAACTCATTTCAGCCGCCTGTATACGAGATCTCCTTCTTTCGGTCACGACCCACAGCTCATGACCATAGGTGAGGGTAGGAACGTAGATCGACTGGTAAATCGAGAGCTTCGCCTTCTGGCTCAGCTCCTTCTTCTCCACGACAGACCGGCGCAGAGTCCGCATTACTGCAGACGCCGCACCGATCCGTCTGCCGATCTGACGCTCCATCCTTCCCTCACTCGTGAACAAGACCCCGAGATATTTAAACTCCTCCACTTGAGGCAGGACCTGACTCCCGACCCGGAGAGGGCAATCCACCCTATTCCGGCTGAGGACCATGGTCTCAGATGTGGAGGTGCTGATTCTCATCCCAGCCGCTTCACACTCGGCAGCGAATCGCTCAAGTGAGAGCTGGAGATCACGACCAGATGAAGCCAACAGGACCATGTCATCTGCAAAAAGCAGGGACCCAATCCTGAGGCCACCAAGCCGGATCCTCTCAACACCTATTGGACATATTGTTCGTTTTTGCATAAATTTGCAAAAGGATGATTCTTCAATCGCATGAGAACTTTCTCTCTGTACAACTCGGATCACATCAACCAGAACTTTGTTAGAGCTTCTCGTCCAGACTGGTCAGAAGATGTGTGTCACGTTTAAAAGCTTCCTCTGCATAACAGCTAATTTAAAACACAAAAAATATCTCAAGAAATGTTATTTCTGCAAATAGTTTCAGTTTTGCATCAATAAATCTGTTCTTATTAATACTTAAAAATCAATTAAACACAGCTAGCTACACAGACAGACTGGGTTAACTGGGAACCAGTAGAGCTTTCTGTGTACCAGAACCTCTGACACACCAGCCGCCACTGCTGCTGCACGTACACAAAAATCATCTGCTTCCTTCATTCATGTGCATCCAGATGAGGATGGATTGGTGTGTGTGTGTGTGTGAGTGTGTGTGTGTGTATGTGTGTGTGTTCACCTTGCTGCCCTGTAATAGACAGGCTGCTTTAATTCTTAGTCTCTCCAGAATCCATTAAAGTCAGTGTGGGATATCCATTACCATCTCATCAACACTCTGCATTTACATAAGTAGGAATAATTACACCGTGCAGCACAGTGGAAACACACACACACACACACACACACACACACTGGCTGCTTTTTTATTTATTTACCTCATCCAATCAGAATGCACTTTGGAATCCGAGGTTTAAACTGATGACTGACACACACACACACACACACACACACACACACCTCTCTATTCAATCTTCATTCCATGCTGCCACTGATGTGTGGAAAGCCAGAATGAGCTACAGGACCAGAGTGTGTGTTGATGCGTTTGCAGGCATGTGTTCTGAATATCAATGCTGCCCCCCGCCACACACACACACACACACACACACACACACACACACACACACACACACACACACATCCTTTTCCATTTAACTGCTCTAACACTTGGATTTGGTGTTTACACAGATCAGGGCGACTCCAGACAAAAACAGCATTTTATTTGCAACCAAATTGGATGATAGGCGCGACCCGGAGCGTCACACACCTCTCTGCAACGCCACCTGAAGAGGCGGGATGCAGGAGGCGGGTAATCATGCTGAAAAAGCGCATCGGTGTTGGAGGAATTATGCTAATGCTGGACTCCTCTTAGCATCATGCCGTGTCCCCACGTTCAGCCGAATTATACAGCGAACTACAGGTTAAACTGAAGGCAAGTTTCTCCTCTAAGCAGAAGAAAATGGCGAACTGAGGTCTTGCAGCAACAAACCCAATGAACAGCATAGAAAAGCACAGAACATGGAATCGGGTCAGACGCAGCAACATGCACGTCAACATTTAAACAATCACAAAACTGCTAAAACAGCAAAAAGGTCATTAAAAACAGTCGAGGTTTAGGTAAACAGACTGAATCATATTTCGTCTCGCGGCCAGATATCATCGATAAAAGCACTAAAATCCCACACTGGACAGCTGACATGGTACGTTACTGATCTGGAGGGGTTTGTTTTCCATGAATGAAAAAAAGAAGCTCTCCCTCTTCCGTTCCGTGTACAACCACATGTGTGCACCGGCGTGATTGTTGGTAAGTAGAGAAATCCTGACTTTCATGTCAGACATCAGCATGAAGGCTTCAGGGAAGATATTCTACTCGTCACCATTTTTTATTTTATTTTTTCATTTATTCATTTAACAAGTTATCATTACATTCTAACTCTACATCATCGCATGTGAAACCTGCATTGTCACACGTGAAACCTGCATTGTCACACGTGAAACCTACTTCATCACATGTGAAACCTCCATCATCACATGTGAAACCTCCATCATCACATGTGAAACCTGCATCGTCACACGTGAAACCTGCATTGTCACACGTGAAACCTACTTCATCACATGTGAAACCTCCATCATCACATGTGAAACCTCCATCATCACATGTAAAACCTGCATTGTCACACGTGAAACCTACTTTATCACATGTGAAACCTGCATCATCACATGTGAAAGCTGCATCATCACATGTGAAACCTCCGTCATCACATGTGAAACCTGCATCGTCACATGTGAAACCAACATCGTCACATGTGAAACCAACATCGTCACATGTAAAATGTCAATCATCACATGTGAAAACCTCCATCATCACATGTGAAACCTCCATCATCACATGTGAAACCAACATCGTCACATGTGAAACCTCCATCATCACATGTGAAACCTGCATTGTCACATGTGAAACCTACTTTATCACATGTGAAACCTCCATCATCACATGTGAAACCTCCATCATCACATGTGAAACCAACATCGTCACATGTGAAACCAACATTGTCACATGTAAAATGTCAATCATCACATGTGAAAACCCCCATCATCACATGTGAAACCTCCATCATCACATGTGAAAACCTCCATCATCAAATGTGAAAACCTCCATCATCACATGTGAAACCTCCATCATCACATGTGAAACCAACATCGTCACATGTAAAATGTCAATCATCACATGTGAAAACCTCCATCATCACATGTGAAACCTCCATCATCACATGTGAAACCTCCATCATCACATGTGAAACCAACATCATCACATGTGAAACCTCCATCATCACATGTGAAACCTGCATTGTCACATGTGAAACCTCCATCATCACATGTGAAACCTCCATCATCACATGTGAAACCTCCATCATCACATGTGAAACCAACATCGTCACATGTGAAACCAACATCGTCACGTGTAAAATGTCAATCATCACATGTGAAAACCTCCATCATCACATGTGAAACCTCCATCATCACATGTGAAACCTCCATCATCACATGTGAAACCAACATCGTCACATGTGAAACCAACATCGTCACATGTGAAACCAACATCGTCACATGTGAAACCTCCATCATCACATGTGAAACCTCCATCATCACATGTGAAACCAACATCGTCACATGTGAAACCAACATCGTCACATGTGAAACCAACATCGTCACATGTGAAACCTCCATCATCACATGTGAAACCTGCATTGTCACATGTGAAACCTACTTTATCACATGTGAAACCTCCATCATCACATGTGAAACCAACATTGTCACGTGTAAAATGTCAATCATCACATGTGAAAACCTCCATCATCACATGTGAAACCTCCATCATCACATGTGAAACCTCCATCATCACATGTGAAACCAACATCATCACATGTGAAACCTCCATCATCACATGTGAAACCTGCATTGTCACATGTGAAACTGACATTATCACATGTGAAACCTCCATCATCACATGTTTAACATGCATCATCACATTTGCATCATTGCATGTGAAATATTGGCTTACATGACATGACCTGGTTCTGTTTGGGGGTATTTTAACATGTGAAAACATGGCCATTTAGAATCACATTGGTTCCAAGTGTAATCCTACAGGTTTTATATGTAATTATATAGCTTTCATATGATAATGTACATTTCACATATCATTTACATTCACATGGTAATTTACATGGATTTCACATGAGAATATTTAAATTTGACATAAACATATAAATGTGATCAGAAGTGAACAACATTGATGCAGGACATCTGCGCCACATAGATTTTTACATGTGCATCGTGCACAATGAAACGCACATTGGGACGTCTAAAACACATTTTCTTTTAATCATGTTTTGTTTTTAGTTTGTTTTGTCTGGGATTTTGCAAGGAATGAGAATATCAACGTGTCATTTCCAGACCTGCTTTTCTATCAACGGATCGTTAGGAAACAAGCCGCTTCATGGTGGAGAAATGCGTTTGGAGGCGGTGCTACTGTTCGTCTACTCATGCTGAAGCTGAAGACTTGAAACAGTAAAAACTTTTTTATATTGTTTCCTGGAGCAGATATTAAAACTCCTCAGCTGGAGAAGGAGGATCTCCTGCTTTTCACCTCAGTCTTCATTTGGTGAAGTGACTGAAGTGTACTGATTCACTGTCAGTCTGCTGCTGTGTTCAAGGTAAATCAGGATAAATGAGCTCCAGCCTTCGCAATGGTAGATCTTGTGGGCCATCCCAGGAGATAAATTAAAAACACCTCTGTGTTGGAATACTAATCAGAGCTGTGGGACATGTAGAGTCTGAGGTTAAATGAAGGCTTTCCACAGTCGGATGTGATTATAAAATCTGTAATAATTCAGCCGAGCGAAGAGAGAGATGAAGGAAGTTCTGAGAAAACAGGAGACGGGAAAACGCGGTGATTCTCAAAGGGGATTTATGTTTATCAGTGTGATAAATAAAAGCACGACTTACTGCCGGGTGAAAACGACAAGTTGAAGTAAAGCTGAAGCCAAAATGAGTTTGGTGCACATGCAGCGAACGCCCATCAGCTGCTGCCGTTTGGACCCGAACCGGATCCCCGTTACCCACAGAGCACAACGCAGACCTCCAGACCTCACCTAGAACTCACCCAGACCTCACCTAGACTTCACCTAGACCTCATCCAGACCTCACCGAGAACTCACCCAGACCTCACCTAGACTTCACCTAGACCTCATCCAGACCTCACCTAGAACTCACCCAGACCTCACCTAGACCTCACCTAGACCTCATCCAGACCTCACCTAGAACTCACCCAGACCTCACCTAGACTTCACCTAGACCTCATCCAGACCTCACCGAGAACTCACCCAGACCTCACCTAGACTTCACCTAGACCTCATCCAGACCTCACCTAGAACTCACCCAGACCTCACCTAGACCTCACCTAGACCTCATCCAGACCTCACCTAGAACTCACCCAGACCTCACCTAGACTTCACCTAGACCTCATCCAGACCTCACCGAGAACTCACCCAGACCTCACCTAGACCTCACCTAGACCTCATCCAGACCTCACCGAGAACTCACCCAGACCTCACCTAGACCTCATCCAGACCTCATCCAGACCTCACCTAGAACTCACCCAGACCTCACCTAGACCTCACCTAGACCTCATCCAGACCTCACCTAGAACTCACCCAGACCTCACCTAGAACTCACCTAGACCTCACCTAGACTTCACCTAGACCTCATCCAGACCTCACCGAGAACTCACCCAGACCTCACCTAGACTTCACCTAGACCTCATCCAGACCTCACCTAGAACTCACCCAGACCTCACCTAGACCTCACCTAGACCTCATCCAGACCTCACCTAGAACTCACCCAGACCTCACCTAGACTTCACCTAGACCTCATCCAGACCTCACCGAGAACTCACCCAGACCTCACCTAGACTTCACCTAGACCTCATCCAGACCTCACCTAGAACTCACCCAGACCTCACCTAGACCTCACCTAGACCTCATCCAGACCTCACCGAGAACTCACCCAGACCTCACCTAGACTTCACCTAGACCTCATCCAGACCTCACCTAGAACTCACCCAGACCTCACCTAGACTTCACCTAGACCTCATCCAGACCTCACCTAGAACTCACCCAGACCTCACCTAGACCTCACCTAGACCTCATCCAGACCTCACCGAGAACTCACCTAGACCTCATCCAGACCTCACCTAGACCTCACCCAGACCTCACCTAGACTTCACCTAGACCTCACCTAGACCTCACCTAGACCTCATCCAGACCTCATCTAGACCTCACCTAGACCTCATCCAGACCTCACCTAGACCTCACCTAGACCTCATCCAGAACTCACCCAGACCTCACCTAGACCTCACCTAGACCTCACCTAGACCTCATCCAGACCTCACCCAGACCTCACCTAGACCTCACCTAGACCTCACCCAGACCTCACCTAGACCTCACCTAGACCTCATCCAGACCTCACCCAGACCTCACCTAGACCTCATCCAGACCTCACCCAGACCTCACCTAGACCTCACCTAGACCTGACCCAGACCTCATCCAGACCTCACCCAGACCTCACCTAGACCTCACCTAGACCTCACCTAGACCTCATCCAGACCTCACCCAGACCTCACCTAGACCTCACCTAGACCTCATCCAGACCTCACCCAGACCTCACCTAGACCTCATCCAGACCTCACCTAGACCTCACCCAGACCTCACCTAGACCTCATCCAGACCTCACCTAGACCTCACCCAGACCTCACCTAGACCTCACCCAGACCTCACCTAGACCTCACCTAGATCTCACCTAGACCTCATCCAGACCTCACCCAGACCTCACCTAGACCTCATCCAGACCTCACCCAGACCTCACCTAGACCTCACCTAGACCTGACCCAGACCTCATCCAGACCTCACCCAGACCTCACCTAGACCTCACCTAGACCTCACCTAGACCTCATCCAGACCTCACCCAGACCTCACCTAGACCTCATCCAGACCTGACCCAGACCTCACCTAGACCTCACCTAGACCTCACCCAGACCTCACCCAGACCTCACCTAGACCTCACCCAGACCTCACCTAGACCTCACCCAGACCTCACCCAGACCTCACCTAGACGTCACCTAGACCTCACCTAGACCTTATCCAGACCTCACCCAGACCTCACCCAGACCTCATCCAGACCTCACCTAGACGTCACCTAGACCTCACCTAGACCTTATCCAGACCTCACCCAGACCTCACCCAGACCTCATCCAGACCTCACCTAGAACTCACCCAGACCTCACCTAGACCTTATCCAGACCTCACCTAGACCTCACCCAGACCTCACCTAGACCTCACCCAGACCTCACCCAGACCTCACCTAGACCTCACCCAGACCTCACCCAGACCTCACCTAGACCTCACCTAGACCTCACCTAGACCTCACCCAGACCTCACCCAGACCTCACCTAGACCTCACCCAGACCTCACCTAGACCTCACCTAGACCTCACCCAGACCTCATCCAGACCTCACCTAGACCTCATCCAGACCTCACCCAGACCTCACCTAGACCTCACCTAGACCTCACCCAGACCTCACCTAGACCTCACCCAGACCTCACCCAGACCTCACCTAGACCTCACCCAGACCTCACCCAGACCTTATCCAGACCTCACCCAGACCTCATCCAGACCTCACCTAGACCTCACCTAGACCTTATCCAGACCTCACCCAGACCTCACCTAGACCTCACCCAGACCTCACCTAGACCTCACCCAGACCTCACCCAGACCTCACCTAGACCTCACCCAGACCTCACCCAGACCTCACCTAGACCTCACCCAGACCTCACCCAGACCTCACCCAGACCTCACCTAGACCTCACCCAGACCTCACCTAGACCTCACCCAGAACTCATCCATTCAGCAGCAACACTTTCTGTTTTCTCTGCAGAGTCCAGCACCAGAACCTGGCGCCTTCAGCTCCTAATAGAGTGAATTAGATTCAGTCCTCCAGTCACATGTCAATATCACCCCCCCACCACCACCACCACCAGTGTAGCTGAGAGCAGGACGGAAACCATTAAAAGAATAATAAATAATATTTCAGCCCTGCAGCGTCTGTCCTCTACACACTCTGGAAGGTTAAAGCGATGGATTCCAGTTCACTGAACTGTGTGTGTGTGTGGTGTTACCCTGTGTGTGTGTGTGTGTGTGTGTGTGGTGTTATCCTGTGTGTGTGTGTGTGTGTGTGTGTGTGTGTGTGTGTGTGTGGTGTTAACCTGTGTGTGTGTGTGTGTGTGTGTGTGTGTGTGTGTGTGTGTGTGTGGTGTTACCCTGTGTGTGTGTGTGTGTGTTGTGATTTTATCCAGTGTGTGTGTGTGTGTGTGTGTGTGTGTGTGTGTGTGTGTAAATCACAGTACACACAGCGACAGACCCAGATTTCTCCGTTTTCATGTCACCGATGATCCTCAATAGATGGATTGATAAAACTCCTTCACACACCTGTCTAAAGTCCAGTAAGGCAATAATGCATTATTGTGTGGTGTGTGCTCATGAAATGCCTGTGTGGCAGCAATCTTCATACACACAGCATGCTCCCATTTGTGTCAAGCAGTGCAACAGGACCACCTCCCGTGGACTCACCATCTGCGGGAGGAGCCGTAGGGGTCGGGTGCAGTGTGAGCTGGGCGGCAGCAAGAGGCGGGGACCCTGGCGGTCCGATCCCCGGCTGCAGAAGCTGGCTCTAGGGACGTGGAACGTCACCTCTCTGGTGGGGAAGGAGCCTGAGCTTGTGCGCGAGGTTGAGCGGTTCTGACTAGATATAGTTGGACTCACCTCGACGCATGGCTTGGGCTCTGGAACCAGAACCCTCGAGAGGGGCTGGACCTTCTTCCACTCTGGAGTTGCTCATGGTGAGAGGCGCCGAGCAGGTGTGGGCATTCTCATCGGCCCCCAGCTTGGTGCCTGCACGTTGGGGTTTACCCCGGTGGATGAAAGGGTAGTTTCCCTCCGCCTCCGGGTGGGGGGACGGGTCCTGACTGTTGTCTGTGCTTATGCACCGAACAGCAGTTCAGAGTACCCACCCTTTCTGGAGGCCTTGGAGGGAGTGCTGGAGGGTGCTCCTTCTGGGGACTCCATTGTTCTGCTGGGGGACTTCAATGCTCACGTGGGCAATGACAGTGAGACCTGGAGGGGAGTGATTGCGAGGCATGGTCTCTCCCCCCCCCCCCCCCCCCCCCCCCCCGAACCCAAATGGTGTTTTGTTATTGAACTTCTGTGCTTTAGGGGGCGGCTGTAGCTCAGGAGGAAGAGCAGTTGTCCTTCAACTGGTAAGTTGGGGGATTGATTCCAGGCTTCCCCTGAAATGCCGAAGTGTCCTAGGGCAAGACACTGAACCCCAAACTGCCCCCCGATGTGCCTATCGGGGTATGAGTGTGTTGAGTGAGTGTGTGTGTGAATGGGTGAATGTGACAAGTAGTGTCAAGCGCTTTGAGTGGTCTGTATGACTAGAAAAGCGCTATAGAAGTACAAGTCCATTTACCATTTACCATGCCTCGTCATGGATTGTCTATAACGAACACCATGTTCCAACATAAGAGTGTCCATATGTACACCTGGCATCAGGATTCCCTGGGCCGCAGTTCCATGATCGATTTTGTAGTCGTATCGTCGAACCTGCGGCCACATGCCTTGGACACTCGGGTGAAGAGGGGAGCGGAGCTTCAACTGATCACCACCTGGTGGTGAGTTGGCTCAGATGGTGGGGGAGGAAGCCGGTCAGATCTGGCAGGCCCAAACGTGTTGTGAGGGTCTGCTGGGAACGTCTGGCAGAGTCCCCTGTCAGAGCGAGCTTCAACTCCCACCTTCAGCAGAGCTTCAACCATGTCCCGAGTGAGGCGGGGGACATTGAGTCTGAATGGGCTGTGTTCCGTGCCTCTATTGCTGAGGCGGCCAGCTGGAGCTGTGGCTGTAAGGTCGTTGGTGCCTGTCGTGGCGGTAATCCCAGGACTAGGTGGACACCAGCAGTGAGGGATGCCGTCAAGCTGAAGAAGGAGTCCTATCGGGCCTTCTTGGCCTGTGGGACTCTGGAGGCAGTTGATAGGTACCGACAGGCTAAGCGGCATGCGGCTTCGGCTGTCGCCAAGGCAAAAACTCGGGCATGGGAGGAGTTCGGCGAGGCCATGGAGAAAGACTTCCAGACGGCTTTGAGGCAATTCTGATCCACCATCCGGCGGCTCAGGAGGGGGAAGCAGTGCTCCATCAACACTGTGTACAGTGGAGGTGGGGAGCTGCTGACCTCAACTCGGGACGTTGTGGGTCGGTGGAGGGAATACTTCGAAGACCTCCTCAATCCTACCAACACGTCTTCCGATGAGGAAGCAGAGCTGGGGGACTCAGGGGTGGACTCTCCTATCTCTGGGGCTGAAGTTGCTGATGTGGTCAAAAAGCCCCTTGGTGGCAAGGCCCCAGGGGTGGATGAGATCCGCCCGGAGTTCCTTAAGGCTCTGGATGCTATGGGGCTGTCCTGGCTGACACGCCTCTGCAGCATCGCGTGGACATCGGGGGCAGTGCCGCTGGACTGGCAGGCAGGGGTGGTGGTCCCCCTTTTTAAGAAGGGGGACCGGAGGGTGTGTTCCAGTTACAGGGGAATCACACTCCTCAGCCTCTCTGGTAAGGTCTATTCAGGGGTCTTGGAGAGGAGGGTCCGCCGGATGGTTGAATCTCAGATTGAGGAGGAGCAGTGTGGTTTTCGTCCTGGTCGCGGAACAGTGGACCAGCTCTATACCCTCTTTGGGGTCCTGGAGGGGGCATGGGAGTTTGCCCAACCAGTCTACATGTGCTTTGTGGACCTGGAGAAGGCATTCCGGGCTGAACGGTGGCATAGTGGTTAGCACTGTGGCCTTATAGCAAGAAAGTCACTGGTTCACTCCTTGGCTGGGGTGAGGTTTGGTCAGTGGCCTTTCTGTGTGGAGTTTGCATGTTCTCCGTCTTCCTACCACTGTCCAAAGACATGCATGATAGGTTAATTGGTTACTCTACATTGTCTCTAGGAGTGAGCACGAGTGGTTGTTTGTCTCTGTGTGGCCCTGCAATGGACTGGCAAGCTGTCCAGGGTGTAACCTGCCTTTTGCCCAAAGCCAGCTGGGATAGGCTCCAGCTTCCCTGGAGTAGTTTAGAAAATGAAAGAATGACCGTGTCCCCCGGGGGCTCCTGTGGAAGGTACTCTGGGAGTATGGGGTACCGGACCCCCTTGTACGAGCTGTCCGGTCCCTGTACGACAGGTGTCAGAGCTTGGTCGACATTGCCAGTAGTAAGTCAGATTCATTTCCAGTGAGGGTTGGACTCCGCCAAGGCTGCCCTTCATCACCGATTCTGTTCATAACTTATATGGACAGAATTTCTAGGCGCAGCTGAGGTTTTGAGGGGATCCGGCTTGGTGGCCTCAGGATTGGGTCCCTGCTTTTTGCGGATGATGTGGTCCTGTTGGTGAAGACGACTTGCTCAATTTCAAATGGAGAATCAGAATGAGGAAGAGAGATATGTTGGTTTTTAACGACCATATCCGGGATTTCCAGAGAAGGTCTGAAAAAGAGAAATATCCAGAGATGTAGAGGACAACCCAATTCTACAAGGTGGTCCTGGAAAACAGGACCTGGTACTCCAAGGCAGTCCCAGTCTACAGGACCCGGTACTAGAAGGCGGTCGCAGCCTGCAGGACCCGGTACTAGAAGGCAGTGGCCAACAGGACCCGGTGCTACAAAATTGCCCTGGTGAACAGCACCAGGTACTACAGAGTTGCCTTGGCGAACAGGACTCGGTACTACAAGGCAGTCCCGGCAAACAGGACCCAGGACTAGAAGGTGGTCTTGGCGATCAAGACTCGGTACTAGAAGGCGGTCTAGGCAAACAAGACTCGGTACTAGAAGGTGGTCCCAGCCAACAGGACCTGGTACTAGAAGGCTGTCTTAGTGAACAAGATTCGGTACTAGAGGTGGTCCTGGCGAACAGGAACCGGTACTACAAAGTTGCCCTGGTGAACAGGAACCAGTACTACAAGGTAGTCCCAGCCATCATGACCTGGCACTAGAAGGCAGTCCCGGTGAACAGGACCTGGTACTAGAGGTGGTCCTGGCAAACAGGACCTGGTACTACAAGGCAGTCCCGGCCAAGTCCCGACCCAGTACTAAGGACTCGACTGTTATCTACATGTCTGAATAGATGTAAATGGAAGCTTCTGACTTGCTCCAGGTCCATTTTCAAGCAGTAATTGCAGACTGAAAGACTTCCTGCTGCTCTGAAAGGATCCCGTCTCGCCCACTAAACACTTCATTAAAGGTCTTTTGTTGGGAAGAAAGTGGAAAGTCGAGGCAAAGAGGCTGAACAGCTGATAGACTGCACTCCGTCAGGATCAGATTTCTGCATATAAGCATTTAGCTGGATGTGCAGACAAGACCCATCCAGTCTGCTGAAACAGATCAGGATTTCTCCTGGGGTTTTGGTAATGTGGTTATGTGGAACATATGGTCTCTAAACACCATGTAACACAGCTACACAGAGTATGGTATTTATTAAAATTTAACCAAAGGACTGCTGTGTGAAGTTTCTAGCTTCATGTCCAGCCCTCCTGTTGTTTATATTGTAAGAAACATACCGACCTCTCAGCACCTTATGCACAGAAATATATTGTTCATAAATGTTCCTATTAAATTTATTCAGAGGTTGTGTGTGTAAGAGAAGACAAGAGAGACATTTATTGTTTTTATGTTCAGTGTCAGCTGTTGTAAAGTTGATGTGCCGGTAATACCTGCAATAAATATTTATATTGGAAAAAAATCCTGAGAGAATCGTGATCTCAATTCTAAGCAGAAAAATCCTGATTCTCATTTTATCCAGAATCGTGCAGCCCTAGTGCACACCGTATTGCACTGTCCTGTTGATAGTTAACCTGCCGGTTAAACACCCCAGTTATCATGGACTGTTGTGAAGACGGAGCTAGCCTGTTTGTTAAGGTCTTTTTTTTCCAGCTGGGAAAACTGATGTTGATGGGTGTGTTTTAAGTGCAGATGGAAGCTTGTTGTATTGCTGTGTTTAGTTAATATTGTCTTAAAACAATGCAGCACTTACTCTCTCATCCAAAGTGAGAGAGTGAGCGAGAGAGAAAAGAAAGACAAATGAAAATTATTGACAAACTTATTGCATACATTTTTTCTTATCATGCGATTAATTGACCTCTTGCTTATTGTGACAGACCTACACAGCATTCAGCCCTTTTCTCTGTTAAATCTGAAGAATTCACCTCAAAGACTCAACGAGTAAAGATGAAAACAGCCGATGGATGAGATTCTCCTTCTTCAACACTAAATGAAAATAATTCTGATAAAATAAGTTCAAACTTGGTGTGGAGTGGAGCGGTGTGGAGTGAGACAATGGGTATTGTCTGCTGTTGAAGTGCAGATGGTGGCTCTAAACCTCTAGAGGATTCAGTGGCTTGGCACACTCTGCTTGCTCGGAAATCTGCTGCCCTGCTGGGCTTTGTGAGTCCAGAGGGCCCCCTGCTGTCTCTGGAAGTCCACCAAAGCAAACACAGCTTTAAAGCCCTCATTCTTAGAAACGTTATCCCTCACAGTCTGGATCATTCTCTGCTTTTACATCCATCATGGACTTGAAGGTCTGCTTCTGTACTAGATTTGTTTAGTTTCATAATTTTAGGATCATTTAGGCTCATCATGTTAAAGAATGAGGTTTTAAAAAAAGAATTATTAAATCAATCCATCCATCATCCCAACCAGGACAAAAAATGCTATGAACGTCTTCATTGAGAAAATAAAATCTTTTCTTGATATGGGTGGAATTGTAGGGGCAGTGTTTTTGGACTTCCACAAAGGATTTGAGACAGTAAATCACTCTGTTCTTCTTACCAAAATTTCAACATTGAACTTCTCTCACAACACAATGAGTTAGATTGACTCATATCTGCATGATCAAACACAATCTGTATAAGTTAACAACTACAGATCTGATTCCCTTCTTGGGTTAACCTGCAGAGTCCTTCAGAGATTAACTTTAAGGCACCTTTTATTTAGACTTTATATGAATGATTTGCCGACTGTTTGCTCTGAAGCTGAATGTATGCAGATGACACAGTCTTCTTTGTTCATTGTCGCTCCAAAAACACTGTTGCTGCTAAACTCAAAACAATGTCATGGGTCACAACTTGGTTGCAAGAGTGCTGCCTAAGCTAAAAGTTTCTAAAACTGTAGGAATTTATTTTAATAAAATAGAGTACAGCCTAACACGATATACATGTCAAAAGACAACAGACACAAATTGTCAGCCAATACAAATATCTTGGATTAATGGATACATTCACAGCTCTCCTTTAAACCTCATATCGACAAATTGTGCAAAAAATTCAAGATAAATCTTTTCTCATGCAATTTCAATTAACATGCCAAGTGAAGTTGTGAACAGTGGACCAGCTCTATACCCTCTTTGGGGTCCTGGAGGGGGCATGGGAGTTTGCCTAACCAGTCTACATGTGCTTTGTGGACCTTTCAGGGTCATTCAGGGCAGTCAGGGCTGAACGGTGGCATAGTGGTTAGCACTGTGGTCTTACAGCAAGAAAGTCACTGGTTCAATCCAAACCAGCTGGGGCGAGGTTTGGTCAGTGGCCTTTCTGTGTGGAGTTTGCATGTTCTCCCCATGTATGCATGGGTTCTCTCCAGGTTCTCCACTGTCCAAAGACATGCATGATAGGTTAATTGGTTACTCTACATTGCCTCTAGGAGCAAGTGTGAGTGGTTGTTTGTCTCTGTGTGGCCCTGCAATGACTGGTGAGCTGTCCAGGGTGTACCCTGCCTTCTGCCCAAAGCCAGCTGGGATAGGCTCCAGCTTCCCTGCAACCCTGAATTGGATTAAAGTGGGACTATTATGTGCATTTCAGGCTAATTTATTTTTATTTCTGAGACCAGAAGGGCTGGGATTGATGGAGTTATTGTCACAAATGGCTTTATTTACTTCAGACCGACCCTCTCCGTAGGCTGTCAGATCAGCCTGCGGGCAAAACGAGTGGATTGAGACTCTTCCGCATTAAGCTCCGCCTCCCGCCACTGCACTACATCGGGAGCGCGCACTGCAACTGCAACTGCATTGTAACATCTCATAAACAGAAGGATTAGGCTCATATGAACTCAATAAAAAAACAAACTACAATGTCAACACATAGCATCCAGCCCTACATGTTGGAACCTGAATCAGAGCCTGAAAACGAAGTGGAAAACAGCAACCCACAGCAACGAATGCAGCAGGATGTCTCTCTTTGGTAAACTCACCAGCCATCGTTGGAAATAACTTTATCCCACGTTTTCCACCCGCCTGATGTATTTGTACATGCCCTTGTTAACCAGTAGAAGGTAACTAATCACCCAACCTTATCCCCCGGGACGTCACAAGGATTTCCACGTAGAAAAAAACTCTCTAAAACGACGCGTTTTTCGTTGCTATGGAAACCGACTGGAGAGAGTGCTGGAAATCAAACTCAAACTCAAACACACATTTAGGTGATAAAAAAAAACAGTGTCGTTCACATGTCTGATGAGGATTCAACACTGTAACACTGTAGAAATCTCAGAAAACTCCAAATACCATCATAGGAACCCTTTAAGCAGTTTGGAAAATGAATGAATGACCGTGTCCCCCGGGGGCTCCTGTGGGGGGTACTCCAGGAGTATGGGGTACCGGACTCCCTTGTACAAGCTGTCCGGTCCCTGTACGACAGGTGTCAGAGCTTGGTCTGCATTGCTGGTAGTAAGTCGGATTCGTTTCCAGTGAGGGTTGGACTCCGCCTTCATCACCGATTCTGTTCATAACTTATATGGACAGAATTTCTAGGCGCAGCCGAGGTGTTGAGGGGATCCGACTTGGTGACCTCAGGATTGGGTCTCTGCTTTTTGCAGATGACGTGGTCCTGTTGGCTTCATCTGGTCGTGATCTCCTGATCCCCCTCTTAACCCTAATCCTTTTGCCAATTCCACACTGCAGGAAGTGTAAAAAAAAAAAAATCCAAAAAAAACATTCCCATTAGAATGATAAAAAATGTTGATGATTCTGCCATAGTACACCGTAGAACTGTGCTGGTATAGTGGTTAAAGAAACGAGCTCTTGTTCAGATGTTCGTTGGTTTGAATCCCGATGCATTACCATAATAAATTAAGTTGCATCGTTGTGCTGCTTCTCCAAATGATTATGCAATTGCTTATCAATCATTCAGCATAAAAGGGCACATTCGCTCTTCTGCAAGAAGAGCACTTTTCTAGTTATTATTGTTATTACAAGTAGTATAAGTAGTAGTAGTAGTAGTAATTATGTGAATGACCCATTTACCGTATTTAGCATTTTGTAAATAATAGATTCAGGCTTGTGATTGGCTGAAAGCCCTTTAAACTAAATGCAAAAAATTAAACTCAGCCATTTTTTGCATAATAAGCTGCAAATGGCTTCCACTGGGTTTAGAGGTCTGCACCAGTTTGCAGTGTCCGAAACATGGCAGCCCTTATAAAACTGACAACTTTCTGTTTATGTCTCATAACAGCCAAGCACACAAGGAGGACTTCCTACATCTTTTTGTCTGTGCTGCTTTGTGAGCAAGTTTTGCATAAATTCATGGTGGAACTTTACTTTCTATTGAAGCTGCTTCCATTCATGCTGTGTCAAGTTACTTGATTTCTCCCAGAGGTGTTCTTCAACCAGCAGCCTATTGTTGCATCAAATCAGCTCAGTAATTCTTTTTTGCAATGCATTGGTGGGTGGAGCTTCCCAGCATGCTTTGCTGTGGCAGTTTACACCAGTTTCCAGTGTCTGGTACATTGCAGCCCTAATAATACTGACAACGTTCATTTGTTTCACTGGTTTGGCAGTGTTTTCCTACAGCCATGAACACATAGAGATGCTCCTAAATGTAACTGTGTAACTTAAAAATGAATAAGTTTTATATAAATTCATAGTGGAACTTTACTTTTTATTGAAGCTGCTTCCATTCACAGTGTCAAGTTAGAAGATTGCTCCCGGCTGTGTTCTTCAACCAGCAGCGTTTGTTACAATCTAAACCAGCATAGTTAGTTTCAGCTAGGACTTTTTTAAAAGTCAACTCAGGATCTCTATTTTGCCACTTCATCCATTCAATTATTGTGAGAATTGGAAACAGAACATCAGTACCCCACAGGACTGTGTCCTCAGTCCCATCTGCAACATCCTGTTCGCCCATGACCGTGTTGCATCCCACCCCGAGAACATCATCCTGAAGTTTACTGATGACACCACTGTGATAGGTCGTATCACAGGTGGGGACGAGGCGGCCTACAGGAGGGAGGTGGACAGTCTGGCGACATGGTGCAGAGACAACAACCTCACTCTCAACACAGACTAGACTTAGGAGATGATAGTGGACACGAGGAAGGAGAGGAGACCTCATCAGCCACCGTTAATCAGGGACCTTGAGGTGGAGAGAGTGAATAGGTGGGGGTCTGCGTCAGTGATGACCTGACCTGGACACTGAACACAAAGCAGGTTGTGAAGAAGGCTCAACAGCAGCTGTACTTCCTGAGGAGCCTGGAGGAATTTGGCACGTCGGCTGAGATCCTCACCAGCTTCTGCATATTTCCATTTGGATTTTATACTTTTATACTTCCTGCTTGTACTGGATGCTAGGAGTGTAGAAAATACACTCCTAGCATCCAGTGCAAAGTAGCAAAGTAATAATTTCATTGCACAGGGAAGCATTACTATACTGTGACAATTAAAGCTTTAAATCTTGAATCTGAATCTTTTTAAACTGTTAAGCTCAATCAGGAGATATGTGCTACGACTTTTTGCACTTTTAAACTTTTTCAACCTTTCAGGTTTCTGTCAAATTTTCTATTCTGTCTTGTGATTGGACAAAACACATGCAGCTCAGCCGTTGGTCAGTTTTTGGATAATGAGCTGCAAAGTTTTTCAACACGAGTTAGAGGGCTGCATCCGTTTCCAATGTACAGTACAGCCAGAATAATACGGAATACTTCCTGATTTGTATTTATTTGGAAGTGTCTCACAACGGCCATACAGACATGCTCCTACATGTAACTCTAACCTGCGCTACATAAAAGCTATCACATTTTAAATAAATTTGTGATAGAACTTTTTCTTTTTATTGAAGCTGCTTCCATTCACACTGTGTCAAATTACTTGATTTCACACATTGCTCCCAGCTACTAACTAAATCCATCGCACCGCAGTTCGTTTCAGCTAAGACTTTTTGCAATTTATTTCAAGATGAAAGGTTGCCCTGTTTCATCAAGTCAGCTAAGTGCCTCCACTTTGCCATTTCAAAGAAGCAGTTTAGGGCGGTTTTCAAAGCTATAGACAACATGTTTATTGCACTGCAATAAACTAAAAATAAACTACAGACAAAACTGCATTTTAAACTACTAATGTATTGTAGCCTGTTATGTGTTGGTGGGTGGAGCTTCCTTGCTGCCTTGCTGATTCACTTGCTGTTGTACCAGTTTCCAGTGTCCGGTACACTGCAGCACGATTAACAGCACCTAAAATGAAAAGTGATCCCTATCATCTCCACTAGATGGCACTCGAAGACCAGAAAGGAAAAGAAACTGCGCGCTTTTCAGACGACGGTGCTTTTCAGTTCACCAACAGGGTTGTCTCGGTCGTAGATAAACTTCCATAGTCAGTGACAAAAAGTTGATGCATAATTTAAACATAATAATTCCATTATTAGCTGAAGTTTAATGATAATTTCTGCAAAGTATTTTTGACTATTTGAGTAATTGACACCATTTTATGGTCAAACATTTCATATTTTTCTACCATATCTCCACACCCACCAATATAGCACGCATCCTCTTCTCAATAGAAGACCTTTGTCTTTTTCTGCTCATGCATGTGTGTGCAGGATGGTGGCCTGGTGGTGAAGACAAAGGGCTTTAGTTCTGGATGTTGGAAGTTCATATCCAGAGAGTAATATTTTACCTAATATGTCTGCACAATACAAATTAGCACCTCCTTCCTCATTTTAATCATCAAGAAATGATTCCTCTCTCCGTAGTTTTCATCACTTCGAAAAGTTTTTCTTTGGATTTCTTTTATACTTTATCAGACTGGAAGACATCTGCTGGCTGCTGGAATGTGCTGCCACTAATTTCAGTGACATCTTTTTGGATTATACATCAGTAATTACACACTTACTGTTATGTAGTAACAGCAAAGTCTCACGTTTGTAAATGTACTTAAATGTAAATGTACTGTCACAGCCAGAGGACTGCAGATGAAAACAAGTCTTCTGGCTAATTCTGGTTACTTCAACCATATGAAATCATGTGTTTTATGAAATTGCGTTGTCCCATTTTAAACTATAAACCTAAACTTGGACTCACTTTGTTGTTTATGAGTAAATCTGCTTGAAAAATCTGATTTATCCTCATTAATGCTTATTTTGACAAACAAAAAACCACATTTGTTTGATGAATATAAAATATATATTGTTAACAATGATCTGGGGACCTCCATGGGGGTCCCGGCCCACAGTTTGAGAACCACTGTACTGCAGCATAGGATCAGCAGCAGTACAGTTGAGTGAGGTGCAGTATTATCCTGCAGGAAGCCTGTGTGACTTGTGGTTTTGTTTTAATGTATTTATCCATAATTTAGTCAAACATTTGTCTGTTCTTCAGCCTGTAAAAGTAATCATGTATGTATTAATAACTTATAGCAGCCGTGCATTATTGATGTGGAACCCTGAAGAAGCTGAAAGCAGATTTCAGAGCGAAAGGAGTTTGGCTTCATGCCTGCATCTGTAAAAAGTTGTTCCTGCGTGGTGTTTAGCTTCTGGAAAGTAGGAGACCAGCGCTGCAGTTTTTAGGAGAGGAATGCTGTGTTTCATACTGGTGGAAGGTCTGGACTGCAGCAGACCAGTTCTCCTGTCCCACCATGCTACTGGTCTGATGTAGACCAGTTCTCCTGTCCCACCGTGCTGTTGGTCTGATGTAGACCAGTTCTCCTGTCCCACCATGCTGCTGGTCTGATGTAGACCAGTTCTCCTGTCCCACCATGCTGCTGGTCTGATGTAGACCAGTTCTCCTGTCCCACCGTGCTGCTGGTCTGATGTAGACCAGTTCTCCTGTCCCACCATCAGGATGTGGTTCAGCATGGTCCTGCTGGACCAGTTCTCCTGTTCCACCATCAGGATGTGGTTCAGCGTGGTCCTGCAGGACCAGTTCTCCTGTTCCACCATCAGGATGTGGTTCAGCGTGGTCCTGCTGGACCAGTTCTCCTGTTCCACCATCAGGATGTGGTTCAGCGTGGTCCTGCAGGACCAGTTCTCCTGTTCCACCATCAGGATGTGGTCCAGCGTGGTCCTGCTGGACCAGTTCTCCTGTTCCACCATCAGGATGTGGTCCAGCATGGTGGAAGGTCTTCCCTGAAAGAGACGTTGTCTGGATGGGAGCAGATGTTCCAGCATTGATGGAGCTTCCCAGATGTGGAAGCTGCCCACGCCATCGGCACTAATGCAACCCCATCCCATCAGAGATGCAGGCTGATAACAAGCTGGATGCTCCCTCTCCTCTTTAGTCTGCAGGACACGCCGTCCATGCTGTCCACAAACTATTCCACATCTTCATCCAGGTTTCCACTCAGAACATTTTAAATGAGCTTTGGTCCAGAGAAGACGGCGTGTTTCTGGATCCTCTTCACATATGATGGAGCTTTAACCTGCATGTGTGCATTTCAAAATGTCTTTTCTATAATGAATGAAGTACATTCATCCAGTCCCGTGCCGCCTGTGGGGCTCCGAAATCAGCACCTACTTTCCAATTTGTTCCATGCTTACAGAGATTCCTTCAGATGTTTGAGCTCATATATTCCATCAGATTAATGCAGATGAAGATTTCAAATGTTGAAAATGAGACATTTTCTCTTCTACTAGGAATAAAACATGAACTGATGATGGTGACAAATACTTTTAATGGGTTTTATTTCTACTGTCGGCTGATCTGGAATCAGGTTTGTAGTTTGGTTAGTTTTCACTTCTCATAAAAAAGTTTTCTTGTTTAGCAGGTCTTTGCTGTCCTACTGGACCATGGAAGTCCTGAATCTTCCCCTTCCATCACACACACACACACACACACACACACACACACACACACACACACACACACACACACACGCACGGTTGTTTCATATTTAAATTCTCTAATTAAATTATAATTTACATGAGATTAAAGTCTTACAGAGGTTCAACATGGTTTAAGGACATTTTTAAAGAGCTGCTACACTGCCCCTATTGTTATAACACTCTCCCTGTTTCTCACACACACACGAGCAGTCATCAGATAATCCCCTCACACACACACACAGGCAAACAAAATCACGTCAACAAATAATCCTTCACATACAGCAGTGATTTTGGAAGGGACACCCCTTCCTTTGTGTGTGTGTGTGTGTGTGTGTGTGTGTGTGTGTGTGTGTGTGTGTATGTTAGGGAAGAAAGATGAAGAATGCCACTACAGTATTTTATTCATAGTGACAGAATGATGAAATGAGAGATTCTGAGTAGATGTATGATGGATAAGCGACCATGTGACCTTCCTTCGGTCGGATCGATCAGAAACCATCACTGTGTTCGTTCACATCATAGACTGTATGTAAAAGATGGGCGGAGCCTCCGTGACGTCACCCGTAGGTTTCTGAAGAGCTGAATTGAAGCTCGGTGGGCGGTTCCTACCATCACCATCTTGGCAGCATCATGCGTGTCGTCTCGCCCGGAAAATACAAATATGGGCAAAGAGGCGGAGCTGAGAGGGGGGCTGTGAGCGTCATGGTGGATGATTGACATCAAGCGAACTCTGAACTTTCTGTAGCTAAGAGCTAACCCAGAGACAATATGAGCTAACCAGTTAACAGAGGTAAAGCTAAAGCTAAGTCACGTTGTTAACCGGCTAAAAACCGCAGTTGTTCTACGTTCTTCTGACTTGAAGCGGGAGATCGGGTACCTGTCAATCAAAAGGACACGCCCCTAAATATGTAAACATGTTTATTCCTGCTGTAAACATGTTTATTCCTGCTGTAAACATGTTTATTTCTGCTGTAAACATGTTTATTCCTGCTGTAAACATGTTTATTCCTGCTGTAAACATGTTTATTTCTGCTGTAAACATGTTTATTCCTGCTGTAAATATGTTTATTTCTGCTGTAAACATGTTTATTCCTGCTGTAAACATGTTTATTCCTGCTGTAGACATGTTTATTTCTGCTGTAAACATGTTTATTTCTGCTGTAAACATGTTTATTCCTGCTGTAAACATGTTTATTCCTGCTGTAAACATGTTTATTTCTGCTGTAAACATGTTTATTCCTGCTGTAAACATGTTTATTTCTGCTGTAAATATGTTTATTTCTGCTGTGAACATGTTTATTTCTGCTGTGAAGTTGGTCTTTTTAACATGGGAGTCTATGGGGATTCACTCTGTTCTGCTGCCCCTAGTGGATGAAGGGGGAACTGCAGTTTTATGCACTTCTGCATAGGCTTCACTTTTAACCACCGCAGGTTGCCGCTTGGTTCACACAAAGCCGATGGACACAATGCCACAGTGAGTCTCATACGTTGCCATGCGTCACTCATTCTGTCTTCCAGAGTTCAGGGCTGTTCACAGCCGAGAAACACAAGAAGAAGAGAATCATGGACTTCCTCAGGTGCTTTTATTTTGGTGGTTTCCGTGTCGTCTTCTTCCTGTTCCTCTTGTGACTTCTAGATTTTCTGGAGCTATTATCTGCATTTCCATGGTGACACAACTGAAGCAACTTTTCCAGGACAGGTGAGTTTACCTGAGGACACTAACCTGCACGTCTACTCCTGGTGTTGGTTGTTTACCTGCTGCAACACATCCGACTTCAGCTGGTTCCATCCTCAACGCCAAACAAGACCTCTTCCCTGAGAACAAAACGACACCATTGTGTTCTCGTGGACGTGTTTGAAGACGGTTCGACTCGTGGTTATCACGCCCACGTTAACATGAAGCGGGAAGGTGCTGCTTCCACGTTGTTTGGATCAAACAGCTGATCCAGGTGGTGAGAAAGTACATTGTTACTGTGTGGCATTAAAACACTCCCTGCCATGTGCACGACCCCCCAGCCGTGTGCAAGACCCCCCAGCCGCGTGCACGACCCCCCAGCCGCGTGCACGACCCCCCAGCCGCGTCCAAGACCCCCCAGCCGTGTGCAAGACCCCCCAGCCGCGTGCACGACCCCCCAGCCGCGTGCAAGACCCCCCAGCCGTGTGCACGACCCCCCAGCCGCGTGCAAGACCCCCCAGCCGTGTGCACGACCCCCCAGCCGCGTGCAAGACCCCCCAGCCGTGTGCAAGACCCCCCAGCCGCGTGCACGACCCCCCAGCCGCGTGCAAGACCCCCCAGCCGTGTGCACGACCCCCCAGCCGCGTGCACGACCCCCCAGCCGTGTGCAAGACCCCCCCAGCCGCGTGCACGACCCCCCAGCCGTGTGCAAGACCCCCCCAGCCGCGTGCACGACCCCCCAGCCATGTGCACGACCCGGCAATAAGAGCTGATTGCTCTGACGCCCCGCGTCAAGCGGCAAAGGTTCAGCTTTGCCCATCTCTGGCTTTTGACGCCCAAAACGGGACACGAGAAAGCTCGACGCCCCCTTGTCGCGCCTCCACATAGACTTTACATGGAAATCTGCCGCTCTGGACGCTCAAAACGCGTTTGGTCTGAACACACCGTTAGACTGAACTCTGCTTACCTGGTTACCGTGGTTACCGTCAGACAAGTCAGGTGTGAAGCAGCAGGTCGGTCTACACCTGCAGGACCGCGGGGGCGAGAGGTGGACACCCAGAACCATGTCAGCAGCATCTCAGACAGGACTTTCATTATTCCATTGTGTTGAGAAGAGCCCATCTGGTCTGTGTGTGTGTGTGTGTGTGTCTGTGTGTGTGTGTGTGGGAAAGAGGGGTCAAAAGCCACCAATGACCCCCCCTCCCCCCCACATCTGCCACAACCCCTGACTGTGTGTGACTAACAGCACGGCATGAGCTCATTAAGTGTGTGTACATGTTAGACAGATGGGGTGACAAGTGATGATTGTCATGGAGATGAGGGCACACACTCTTACACACACACTCTTACGCACACACTTTTACGCGCGCACACACACACACACACTCTTACGCACGCACACACACACACACAGTCTGTCTGGGTTCAGTGAACTCTACAACTCTACGGTCTAAACTGTAAAATGAAGAAGTTTGCTTTAAACCTTCCCGTCTTTGTTCCAAGCGGACCAAATACAGGAAGCGGACTACAAACCAAGTCCCTTCCTGCATGTGGCGTCGCGTTGCATTGTGGGTAAATCCATAGCGATGGCGTTAAGGGTCCTCTGCCTCGTCTGGTGTTCATACTGCGTCCATTGTTGCAGTGGATTTCTGCAGGATACTTGCATAAGACACAATAAAAACCCAAAACAGCCATAGTTTGGTCTCCATGTTTAACTGGCAGGTGGAGGAAACAGAGTTTTCTTCTTCACGCCGGTCTGGTCCTCTCTTCTGCTAAATACTAGTGCAGCGCCACCTCTGGTGGGAATGGGGAGATATTATTCTAATGGTTTGACTGGTTTCACCAAAGTGCAGCATGAACACGGTCCACATGGATACACCCCCCTACAGCTGGACCGGGTCTCCAATCGGACCGAGTCTCCAACCGGACCGAGTCCCCAACCAGACCAAGTCCCCAACATACACATACCAATCTAGATAATATGTTGCATATTGGTGTCTATATGGTTTATTATGCTGTAGCCTCTCCACCCACTGCAGGAGTACGAGCCGTACGAGGTCATGTTCATTTCTTATATTCTGTAGCTTCTTCTGCCGGCTCCCCTCCTCCCCCTCCAGCAGCGCATACCTGATAGCCACACCCTGCATATAAACAGTGTGTTAGGATGAAAATACAAAGTAGAGAAGAAGAAACTCGGAAGGCAAACATGGCTGAGAAAATGCAGGAAGGATTTCCCGACCCGGCTCGGTTTATTTGCCTCCTCCTGCTAAACAGCCGAGAAAGAGAAAATCGTTGGTGGAAAAAGCTGCGAATAAAAAAGCCTCGGATCACGCAAGGAGCAGAACCAGAGGGGGAGGAGCCAAGACAAGGGGAGGAGTCGATGGAGAGGGAGGGGGCAAGACAGGGGGAGGGGTCAATGAAGGGGCATGGGTCAAGACAAAGCAGGAGCTAAGACAGGGGGAGGGACCAAGGTACTGGTGCTGTAAACAGTGCCCCGCAGGATGCTGGAGGAGGAGCAGAAAGTGCGTTGCAGCAGGCATGTTACGTTTGGCTCTGTGCAGCAGCATCACAGCGAGGCTGAGTCAGGCCAGTTTCCTGCATGATGAGGAAGATGAGCCTCTTCGTCCTGCTGTGTTTCCATGGCGGCGGTGGCGACAGTGGTGGCGGCCAGACTTTCAGCATGAGCGACACATGAAAACACTTTTTCTTCCTGTTTAATAGCAAAGTGATCGACATCAGCATGATTAACCGTCCTGATGATGAAGAAGCCATCGTCTTCGTCAGCTGCTGTGAAGCAGACTGGGCCAGAGCCAATCAGCTGTCAGGAGGATGGCTCGACTCATCAGCCTCACACACCAGACTTTCAGGTAAGTGATTTTTTATTGGACTTCCTGTCTGATGATCCGTTACAGTTTGATAAAACTTTATTTTTATTTGGTTTAAATGACGACAAAGTTGGACTTTGAATTAAAACACTCCTCACAGCTCCCGTCTTATGCCTGAGCCAGGAAAATAAACAAAAACAAACGCATAAATTCTCAATTTTCACTCTGGCTGACTTGTAAAGATGGAGGTTTGGCGAGGATGAATGGTCACAGAGGGAGGTGTCAGCTCGCCGCCGGAGCTGCAGTTAATCCCGCCATTCACACGAATCAACCAGCAAAGTGTGAAGAGAAGCTGCTGTCAGAGCACATCAGCATCGCCGTCTCTGACCTGCACCACCTGTAGGGAGCAGGTAATAAGCTAAAATACCACGAGATTCCCACTCATCCCATGCATCCATCCCAGCAGCCACTGGGCAGGACCCAGGTACGCCAGGTATTTAGCAAGACTGAACACATGAAGTTAAAACTCAACATGTCAATGGCCCTGGGGTTTCACAGGTCAAGGCTGAATTTAAACTTCATGTGTGTCTGATGTCCACCGGCAGCATGTAGGTACACAGCTATGCTTCCCATCATGCTTTGGGAGCGGTTTTTCTCCACTCAGTTTGATTGGACGACAGCAGCTGTCAGTCATTCTGCATCACAAACGTTTCCTGCCTTGCAATTGGTCAGAGCGATGACACGATGACATCAGCATAATTCTACAGATCACATGATTAGAATGAGGGCTGGTCGTGACCTCAGGGTGGAAGAGGTCAAATGTTCATGACTCATATAAGACTCCATGAGGCTTCACTTCATATGAAATCAAATGAATGAAATGAAAAATGGACAATCAGCTCCAGCGGCTCCAGAGTTACTCCAAGCACAGAAGCAGCTTTCTGGATCAGTTTGTTGATTCTCTTCAAGTCTCTGGTTCTGATGCTACTACCCCAGCAGATGCTGCAAAGCTGACTGCACTCTCCACAACAGACTTCTAGAAGATATGCAACATCTTGGTGCAGACGTTAAACCATCTCAGCTTCCTTAAGAAGTACAGTCTGCTCTGACCTTTCTTGTAGATGTAGTCAGTGTTGCATTTCCAGTCCAGTTTGTTGTCCAGCTGAACTCCAAGATACTTGTATTCCTCCACCACCTCCACCTCCTCTCCCAGGATGGAAACAGTGCTTTGTTTATTCTTCTTCCTCCTGAAGTCAACAATCATCTCTTTTGTTTTGCTGCTATTTAATATGAGATGATTGTCACCGCACCATTTAACAAACTGACTGACCAGTTCTCTGTACTCTGCTTCTTGTCCATCCCTGATACACCCCACAACTGCAGAGTCATCAGAGTATTTCTGCAGATGACAGGACTCAGAGTTGGACTGGAAGTCTGAGGTGTACAGAGTGAAGAGGAATGGCCAGAGTACAGTTCCTTGTGGTGCACCAGTGCTGCTGACCTCCATCTCAGACACACAACCTTTCAGTCTCACAAACTGGGGTCTGTTTGTGAGGTAGTCATAGATCCAGGTGGTTGTGGAGGTATCCACCTGGAATTTATGGAGCTTCTCACATAACAAAGCAGGCTGAATGGTATTAAAAGCACTGAGAAATGAAAGAACATGACCCTCAGAGTGCTGCCTGAATGGTCCAGATGAGAGTGTGCTCTCTGGAGCAGGTATATGATGGCATCTTCAACCCCAAGTCCATTACGATATGCAAACTGGAATGGGTCCTGAAAGGTGTTTACTTGCTTGTTGAGGTGAGCCAGTAAGAGTCTCTCCAGCACTGCAATTCCACCACCCTTTAGCTTTCCGCTGTGTTGTCTACTGCGGTCTGCACGGACCGTTTTAAAGCCCGGTACAGACACATTACAGTCAGGGATGTGTTCATGCAGCCATGTCTCGGTGAAGCACAGAATACTGCACTCTCTGTATTCTTTCTGAGACCTTGTTAGCATCTCGAGCTCGTCCGTTTTGTTAGCTAGCAATCTCACATTACCCATGACGACGGTTGGGAGAAATGGTTTAAATCTCCATCGCTTTCTCCTTTGTCTCACTCCCGCTCTGCATCCTCTTCTCTTTCTTTTCAACTCCATCGGGATTTGATGTGTTGTTTCGCTGATAATCCTGATTTGGGAGAGATTAATCAGTTGATCACGATTGTAAACAAGTCTTTTGTTGGCATGGAGACTCATCATAACAAGTCTTGAAAGAGCCAAAAATATGCAGAAAAATCTTCCTTGCAGCACACCCTCCGAACCGGCATGAAATCCTCAGAAAAAAATACCTAACTTGAGGTAATATCTATGTGAAAAGAGAAGAGTATCAGGAACCTTTTAGCTTTTCTTTTTGCTTTCTTTGGTGAGTCCTTTCGTTTTATTGATAATAATAATATCTGAACACACACCATACACTTTTATGCAACTAGAGAGTGGGAACATTGTCACTCCTCCATGCCGTCCCAACACACCTAAAGCAGGTTTCCAGTTCCTGAAGTTAAACGACGATAAAACAGAAATTCTCCTCACTGGAACAAATTTTACATTTTCTAAAGTTGACAGCTCTTCTTTCTCCATAGACAAAGTCGCTGTGTCCCCCTCCCCCCTCGACACCACATCAATCACTTCACTGCATATTTCCATCCCCCCCTCCCACCGCCTCTGTTCTCGTCTCTTCCCATCTTGATTGTTGCAATTCTCTTCATGAATTTCAGATGGTCCAAAATTCATCCGTACATATCATCAGCTGGACTCCCTCCTTGCACCACATCCCCCCGTCCTGCAGCCGCTGCACTGGCTCCTGCTTACATCAAGTCAAAGATACTTTACTATCCCCGAGGAGAAATTCAACGTTCCACAACAACCATCCAAGGTTTTTACAGACATACACTAAACACTGAAAACCCAGGTCACAGTACAGGTCATTAACTGAGCCGGCTTTAACCGGTGAGAACAGAGGTGGAGGGTGGAGGGCAAAAACAGGGACTGTGCCTGGTGGGGGCGCCGTCTGGAGAGACACAATAATTCTGTGCCGCTGACTTTCTGTACTCAACAGAGAGGAGGAGTGCAGGGACCTCATGGAGATTCTTGTCAGTTGGTGTGGGAAGAATCAGCTGCAGCTCAACGTGACCCAGACAGCATAGCTGCTGGTGGTGTCACCAGAAGTACCGTCCTTCCCAGTCTGCATTAGAGGGGAAATTGTCCCATTTAGCCAGTCTGGGTGTCCATGCTCCTTCAGTGTTTTCAGTGATGCTTCATATCTTCTCGCAGCGTCTGGTTTGTAGTGTCGAGGGAGCAAAGGTTGCAGAATCCAACAAACTCATAAAATGGCTTCAAACCTCCGCTACAGGACGTCAGCCCGCCGCTCTACTGAACGCTACAGGACGTCAGCCCGCCGCTCTACGGAACACTACAGGACGTCAGCCCGCCGCTCTACAGAACGCTACAGGACGTCAGCCCGCCGCTCTACAGAACGCTACAGGACGTCAGCCCGCCGCTCTACAGAACGCTACAGGACGTCAGCCCGCCGCTCTACAGAACGCTACAGGACGTCAGCCCGCCACCGGCCGTTGGACTCGTCTGTCAGAGCTGAGCTCATAAGTGGATTAATGTGTTCCGTTAGCTTTACTGTTTTTATGTAAACATGTCTCGTACTGTGTGTGTGTTTATCTCTCATTCAGAGATAAAATAAACTGTAATATTGAGTGAAATCTGCTAAAACCCTGGTGTTCTGGACAAAAAAAGGTTTTCATTTGGATGGGAGGAATCTGCTGCTTCCACCTGCGGGCGGACGTTAGCATGATGACGTGGCCACGGCTGGTGAAGCTGATGTGACATGTCTCTGATGCTGCGTTCAGCTGAAACACACTGAAATGCGACCGTTTTCCAGGTCACTGGAGATGTTCTGGCTTTCAGCTCAGAGGACAGTTCTGTGAAGGTCCCAGCCCCTCCAACCGGAAGCTGACTGATGCAGGATGTCACGCAGCCTGGATTTCTGGCCTTTATGTCTTCGGGGGCGGGAGCCAGAGGACACAAACTGCCTGCTGCAGACTTTATTTAGAGGACCTTAACTCTGCTTTTTCAGCTTTAATCAGATCAGCCGTGACTCACAGCTTGCAATAAATCCTCCTCCTCTTTCATTTCAGCCTTTCTCCTCACTTCATGTCTGACTAACACCCTGCAGAGGTTCCTACTTCTTGCCGAGTGACAATCTAACCCCTTAGCATCGCACCGCCCGCTGGCGTCGCACCGCCCGCTGGCGTCGCACCGCCCGCTGGTGTCGCACCGCCCGCATCACACCGTACGCATCACACCGCCCGTGTTGCACCGCCCATTGGCGTCACACCGCCCGCTGGTGTCGCACCGCCCATTGGCGTCACACTGCCCGCTGGTGTCGCACCGCCCGCTGGTGTCGCACCGCCCGCTGGCGTCGCACCGCCCGCTGGCGTCGCACCGCCCGCTGGCGTCGCACCGCCCGCTGGCGTCGCACCGCCCGCTGGTGTCGCACCGCCCTCGTCACACCGCCCGCATCACACCGCCCGCGTCGCACCGCCCGCTGGTGTCACACCGCCCGCTGGCGTCGCACCGCCCGCTGGTGTCGCACCGCCCTCGTCACACCGCCCGCATCACACCGCCCGCGTCGCACCGCCCTCGTCACACCGCCCGCATCACACCGCCCGCTGGCGTCGCACCGCCCGCTGGTGTCACACCGCCCGCTGGCGTCGCACCGCCCGCTGGTGTCGCACCGCCCTCGTCACACCGCCCGCATCACACCGCCCGCTGGCGTCGCACCGCCCTCGTCACACCGCCCGCATCACACCGCCCGCTGGCGTCGCACCGCCCGCTGGTGTCACACCGCCCGCTGGCGTCGCACCGCCCGCTGGTGTCGCACCGCCCTCGTCACACCGCCCGCATCACACCGCCCGCGTCGCACCGCCCATTGGCATCACACCGCCCGCTGGTGTCGCACCGCCCTCGTCGCACCGCCCGATGGCATCACACCGTCCCCGTCGCACCGCCCGCTGGCATCGCACCGCCCGCGTCGCACCGTACGCATCACACCGTCCGCTGGAGTCGCAGCTTCTCCTCGCTATGGCAGACACTGCTGCTCTATGGCTGTAAGCCCAGCCTGACCCGGCTGCAGCGGCGTGCCGGTTACCGTTGGCTGCAGGGTCCAGAGCCGCGCGGCTCGCCATTCTCGCTGTAAGAGGCTGCAACTCTGCAGCAGGAGGACGCAGGTTCAGCTAATGGCTTCATCGACACGCTGCCATTTCAGCATGAGCCAGTGTGTGACTGCTGCACGCAGGATGCATCGCTAATCTTTATAAGTGGCCATAAATCCAGCTGCTGCGGGGTGGGGGTTGGCATTCAGGGTTCGCCGCTTTGCTGGCGTTTTCCAGGCTGGCTCGCTTGTTGCCACGCCTCGCTGGATGAATATTTATGAGAGGAAACTGCTGCAGTGGAGGCGATTCATCTCGCCTGGTGAGAGCTGGGGCGCTGCACAGGAAGCGAGCTGGCTTGGCGCCACGCTGGATGCCGCTGGACTCCAGCCAAACATGGCTGACTGTTTGTCATCTGCAGACCTCAGCGGCGTCAGCGGCGGCTTGTCTACAGCAGGATCCAGGAGGAGGAAACTCCAGGGAGGCTGGATGCAGGCTCAGAGTCCTGCTCTGATAAACCAACACAGGAGCAGCAACATCTCCATGTTGTTGAGCTTTGTCTCCACACCAAGCTCCAACTTCAGATTATCTGGCAAGGATTCAGTAACGTAACATTTTACTGGGACGAGTCAAATTTCCAGTAAGAGGTCACATGTCCCACTGCGCCGTGGTGTTTGCTGTATGTTTGTTCTCAGGCAAGGATGATTGTCACGGATTCTGTTCTGGATGGTCGGTTTTACGTAAAGTTACACAGATGGACAGATGGACAGGTGGATAGAGAGATGGACAGGTGGACAGACAGGTGGACAGAGAGATGGACAGGTGGACAGACAGGTGGACAGAGAGATGGACAGGTGGACAGAGAGATGGACAGATGGACAGGTGGACAGAGAGATGGACAGGTGGACAGACAGGTGGACAGAGAGATGGACAGGTGGACAGACAGGTGACAGAGAGATGGACAGGTGGACAGAGAGATGGACAGGTGGACAGACAGGTGGACAGAGAGATGGACAGGTGGACAGACAGATGGACAGGTGGACAGGTGGACAGAGAGATGGACAGGTGGACAGACAGATGGACAGATGGACAGGTGGATAGAGAGATGGACAGGTGGACAGACAGATGGACAGATGGACAGGTGGATAGAGAGATGGACAGATGGACAGGTGGATAGAGAGATGGACAGATGGACAAGTGGACGGACAGGTGGACAGGTGGACAGACAGGTGGACAGGTGGACAGACAGATGGACAGATGGACAGGTGGATAGAGAGATGGACAGGTGGACAGACAGATGGACAGATGGACAGGTGGATAGAGAGATGGACAGATGGACAGGTGGACAGACAGGTGGACAGGTGGACAGACAGATGGACAGGTGGATAGAGAGATGGACAGATGGACAAGTGGACGGACAGGTGGACAGGTGGACAGACAGGTGGACAGGTGGACAGACAGGTGGACAGGTGGACAGACAGATGGACAGATGGACAGGTGGATAGAGAGATGGACAGGTGGACAGACAGATGGACAGGTGGACAGACAGGTGGACAGGTGGACAGACAGATGGACAGATGGACAGGTGGATAGAGAGATGGACAGATGGACAAGTGGACAGACAGGTGGACAGGTGGACAGGTGGACAGACAGATGGACAGGTGGACAGGTGGACAGACAGGTGGACAGGTGGACAGATGGACAGACGGACACCCGGTCTGCTCCGGCGGTGGAGTCTTACAAGCACCACGACTAAAAACGTGTTGAAAGAGAAACGGAAGACCTGCTGGACACCTGTTTGCCACATTTTAAGGCAACGTGGAGGACAAGAGGTCGCTGCGAGTCCACCTGCCACTTGGTGGACTGGCGGAGCAGCCAGCTGCCAGCAGGAAGGGAACAAGTCAACGATAATCCATGTAAATGGCTGTTGGAGCATTAATGAGCAGGATGTAAAGGTGAAGGAGAGGAGGCAGGTAACGCAGCTTCTCTGCATGAAGAATGTATGAAAGTCAGAGCAGCTGATGGTAAATGTAGACAGCTGAGAGGTAAACCAAGCAGATGACAACAGGTCTGTTTTTCAGCTTGGTCTGAATAATGCCGAAAGAGAAACACATCCAGAGACTTCATCAGAATCCACGGCGAGGCTGATTTAATGGCACATCATCATCACCGCTGAGGAAACGCTCTTTGATTGGCTGGAGGAGGAAGTGTAGCTTTTCAGTTTCACTTGAGAAGGAATCAGTCGGGAATCTCCGGACAAATTAGTTTGAGTAGAACAGGATGACGGCGAGCAGGCCCAGCAGGCACCCCATAGGCCCCAGGACCACCCCCTCCCCCCAGCAGAGCACGACCAGGACCGAGCAGGACCAGCCCACCCAGAGCAAAACCACCACAGGCCAGCACCACCATGGCACCCCGAGGACCAGAACCTGTCCCCCGATCAGGACAATCATTTTATTGAGTGAGGAATTTGTGGCTTTAAGGTCTAAAACAGAGGAAAGTTTTGTCTAGATCTGTCTGTCCAGAACAGCAGGCTCCATCTTCTTTCTTTTACAGAATAAAAGGCTCAAATGTAGTTTTAGCAAATTAACTAAGTCAAACCTGAAAAATAGCGCTTTTAAAACACAAACTGCTAGAACGTCGGTGCTGTGGGTGGAAAATAGCGAGCTAAACATGTAACAGTCACATCACGAGTGATTATTTATGTTGTCCTTCATACATAATTAATGTGTAGATGTGTGGATGGCTGATGGTGGTGTAAATGAACATCTCCTTGTTAAAAGCCTGCTGGCTCTCTAATGGATCGTCACTAACGTTATTATTCAGCCCTTCTTATTAAATGAAAGATTTCACTTCTATAAGCTTTTAACTTTAATGTGATTCTTGATTAAATTAAGTTTCTCTTGTTTCCATGTGTTGTGTTGTTTCCCCGCATTTACCGTTTTCCTGCTGCTGTCAGACCCTGCAGGAGATCTTTCACCCAGTCCCAACTGACCTGGTCCAAAAGAATTGAACTGGTCCAAAACAACTGAACCAGTCCAAAACAACTGACCTGGTCCAAAAGAACTGAACTGGTCCAAAACAACTGAACCAGTTCAAAACAACTGACCTGGTCCAAATCAACTGACCTGGTCCAAAAGAACTGAACTGGTCCAAATCAACTGACCTGGTCCAAATCAACTGAACTGGTCCAAAACAACTTAACTAGTGGGAATCAACAGAACCAGTCCAAAACAACTGAACTAGTTCTAATCAACTGAACCAGTCCAAAACAACTGAACTAGTCCGAAACAACTGAACTAGTCCGAATCAACTGAACTAGTCCAAACCAACTGAACCAGTCCAAACCAACTGAACTGGTCCGAATCAACTGAACCAGTTCGAATCAACTGAACCAGTCCAAATCAACTGAACCAGTCCAAAACAACTGAACTAGTTCTAATCAACTGAACTAGTCTGAATCAACTGAACCAGTCCAAAACAACTGAACCAGTCCAAATCAACTGACCTGGTCCAAAAGAACTGAACTGGTCCAAATCAACTGAACTGGTCCAAATCAACTGAACTGGTCCAAAACAACTGAACTAGTGGGAATCAACAGAACCAGTCCAAAACAACTGAACTAGTTCTAATCAACTGAACCAGTCCAAAACAACTGAACTAGTCCAAAACAATTGAACTAGTCCGAATCAACTGAACTAGTCCAAACCAACTGAACCAGTCCAAACCAACTGAACTGGTCCGAATCAACTGAACCAGTTCGAATCAACTGAACCAGTCCAAATCAACTGAACCAGTCCAAAACAACTGAACTAGTTCTAATCAACTGAACTAGTCTGAATCAACTGAACCAGTCCAAAACAACTGAACCAGTCCAAATCAACTGACCTGGTCCAAAAGAACTGAACTGGTCCAAATCAACTGAACTGGTCCAAATCAACTGAACTGGTCCAAAACAACTGAACTAGTCCAAATCAACTGACCTGGTCCAAAAGAACTGAACTGGTCCAAATCAACTGAACTGGTCCAAATCAACTGAACTGGTCCAAAACAACTGAACTGGTCCGACTCAAATTAACCAGTCTGAATCAACTGAACCAGTCCAAATCAACTAACCGAGTCTGAATCAACTGAACCAGTCCAAATCAACTGAACCAGTGCAAAAGACTGGGTCGTCCTTTTTATCAGCATACTTGGTTGGAACCTGTGTTTATTAGATACCCTGTGGTCTTGCTACCTTCTCCATCCACACCATCCTTTACAGTATTTCCAGACACTGAGGCATGTTAGCGTGTAGAGCATGCAGAAAGGTCGCTGCTCACTGTGGTCAGGAAAGCTTGTTTTGCTTCTGGCAGCTTAAATCGTTGGAGGTTCTCTGATTTTAAACAACACAGTTTGTTACATCTCAATAAAAACAGGAAAATTTTCAAGACTTCAGCATTATTTACTGATTCAAATCTCGTTTCGCGGAGATGTTTTCATTTATTCAGATCATCAGACAAGTGTTCAGTGAGTCATCTGTTACTTTCTGCAACAGGATGAAACCGATCACACTCATCAATCCCATTGGTTCACTGATAGAGAGATAAATGCTTTGTGCTGCTGACCTCAACCTCCCGTCTTTTCAATGTTCTGATATCAGCAGAAAAATAATTATTTTCAGCAGCAGTCGGGTCTGTGTGATCACCAGCTCTTCATCAGCAGATCAATTACTTTTTACTGACAGAAGACAGGAGTTGCTGCAGTTCATGACCTATTGATCAGCAAGGCACTCTCATCTAAAGCAGAGGGGAGGTCGGTAACAGAGGAATGAAGCGTTCTTTAGCACACGTTGTTTCCAGCCCTCGTGGTGGTACTGGAAGCACTGGTCCAGGTGGAAACCAGATGGAAACCAGTTGCTGGGATGGGTTGTTGGATTGTGAATTATGAGGATGTTTCCTCATGATGAAAATGTGTCAGCTCAGACCGTAGCATCGATACAACATTCACCGTTTCTTCTTCCAGACAAGGTGATGGTAGAAGAACCTGGCCACGCCCCCTGCCGCTCGATGAGAGCATGAGGGTTCCCTCGTCCCAGCTGATGGTGTTCTGCTTTCTGTGTGGGCCACATGTTGACCACACTCAGGATAAACAGCTGATTAACGACGAAGCTGCCAGAGGACGTTTCTGAGGAAGACTGCGGATGAAGGTGGAAACATGTTGAGTTAAAAACCAACAACAGCCCAATCGCATGTGTGAAGACCAAAGATCCAACTTCTCCAAGCTTCTGCTTACAGTGAGGCATCAGACAGGGCTGCTCACTTTCTCCATCACTTTTGGTCCATTTCAGTGTGGTGGAGGTGCTATTCCAGCAGGACAGAAAGGGGTCCACCTGGACAGGTCTCCAGTGCATCACAGGTCCAACACATCACTCACATTCAGTCCTCAGGAGCCTTCAGAGGGACCCGTTAACCTCATCATGAACATGATGTCAGGTTTTAAATCTTGTGTTGGTATTTCCTCAGCTCAGCTTTATAGACTTCAGTTCAACTCAAATTTATTTATAAAATCCTTTAAAACAGCAAGAGTTGAAACAAAGTGCTAAACACAACCTACCAATACAATAAAACAAGTAAAAGAGCGATAAATAATACAATAAGATTGATAGTACTTCTAAAACAGTTCACAAATAAACAGTTCTAAAGAATAAGCAATAAAAAATTTAAATGATAAAAACTAAATAAATAAATGGTTAATAAAACCAAACTATAGCACACTGATGAGAGGCAGTCTCACAAAACACGGCCTCTATCAGGTAGTCTTTACATGCACTGTTATTCTTTATCAACGAATAGGAATAACAATGGCTTTCCTCCTCTGCCAAATTTACACGCCAATCTCCAAAAGCAATCGGTAAGGCGGTAAAACTTCCTTACACCTGTACGAGGGTCTGTAAACAGCAGCAACTCCTTCGCCTCGGCCCGATGTGTGCAGTGAATCTGTAGGCAAAAGCGCTGAACTCACCAGGAGTTGCCCACGTCTCCGTTACACAGAGGACATCAACCCCGTTGGATATGAAGTAATCCTTTATGATAGAAGTCTTGTTTGAAAGCGATCTGGTGTTCACCAAGCCGAACCTTTCAGCAGCCAGGCTGTCCTCAGTTTGTAGATCCACTCCGCATTGTTGAAGATGCGGTAAGGAAGGGCGGCAAGGGATGAATAGGTCAGCGCCACCAATTGGGACCAGACAAGTGTGGGATGGCACCAACCAAAACCAGAGAGGCAACAGATGACCAGCAACTCTCCACAAAGGTAGGAGGCAGATCCAATCGCTAAACAGGCCTTCAGTTTCACCAGTCTGCCACTGCGTCTACCACGGCGGCGACCGCGTTTAAGGCAGTGCAGCACAGGTATGTGTAGGAGGTGAGAAGGGAGATCTGATAGTAATGGATAGTAAGTATTGTATCCATCTTCTGAATATTGGCAGATCGGCGAAGATCCAACAATGTTAGCGGTTATACACCAGCAGAGAGTTGACATTTTGACGGATTAACATTAAAATTAACAAAAATACAAATATGGCCAAGCAGATCTTCCAAGGGTAATAAGGACACCAGCTCCAACTTCTCAAGAGCTGCAGAGTAAGGAACAGAGACAGAGGGGTCAGATACAGGTGCAGAAATGAGAGTCCTTGCAGGAGCAACCTTATCAATAAAAAAATTCAGGAAGCTTGTTGTGATCCTGTTCCTTGGTGGGCGTGCCTGGCATCCTAAACACCTGATCCTCATCCTGGCAATCAGCTGCAGCACTATTTAAGATCCGCCCGGCCTGCTGTTCATCGCCAGATTGTTGAACTTCCTGCGGTACAACTCTCGGCCTGAAAGATTCTTCCCTGTGTGTAGTCCTGGTCGATAACCTGTGTGTTTTTTCCCGTCAGAGATCCTGCCTGTTTGCCCGATTGCTGTCCTGCCTGCCTGCCTGCCTGCCTGCCTGCCTGCCCGCCTCTCTATCCGCTAGGTTTTCCTCCCCGCTTGTCTGCCTGCCGACTAAACCTAGTTTCCGCATCCACCTGGGAAAGAATCAAGAATCAGAAAGAAGCAAATAAATTATTATTGAAATTCCAAGCCGAGTCCGCATGTGAATTCTCCGAACCTGATGTCAACCTAACAGAACAATCTGGCCACAAATGGATTCAGCGGACTCGAACCCGGAAATCGCCTCGGACCCACTGCAACAAACCCTCTCAGGTCAGAATGCTCGCCTCGCTCGACATGAGCAGATGATGTTGACTCTGGAACAGAATTATCGCACCATACTCTATCAGCTGGCTCAACTAACAGTGCATATCGCTAGATTAACCCCTCCTGCTCCTCTCCAGCATCCGGTTCCCGACGCACCCGCACCTCAGCACGGTCCCGCAGTCACAGTAAGAGAGACACACATCCCAGATCCTAAGCCCTATGCAGGGAATTTGGGAGAATGTAGAGGATTCCTCCTTCAATGCTCCCTTGTCTTTGACCAGAAACCACTCACCTATGCTAATGATAGATCCAGGGTTTCTTATGTTATTGGGCTTCTGGAAGGAAAGGCACTGGCATGGGCGGAGGCAGCATATGAACAGCAGGGTTTCAGATACTCATCGTACTCCTCGTTTGTCGAGGAGATGAGGAAGGTTTTTGACCACCCAGTTAGGGGAGGTGAAGCAGTCAAACGGCTACTTAATCTCCGTCAGGGAGATCGGTGTGTTGCTGACTTTTCCATTGATTTCAGGATAGCAGCTGCGGATTCAGGCTGGAACAACGAAGCACTCCGGGACATCTTCGCTAACGGGTTAAGTAGTCGGATGAAAGACGAGCTGGCCACCCGAGACACACCTGGCTCTCTGGATGAGTTGATATATCTCGCCATACGACTCGACAACCGGCTACGGGAAAGGGACAGAGAACGGCGGTCTAGCCAATATCCTGAGGTTCCCTCTGAAGCAACTACTTTCCCTCTGCCTCCCACAAACATATCTACGGAGGAACCCATGCAGCTGGGCATGGCTCACCTTTCCTCAGAGGAACGGCAGAGGAGAAGAGATTCTGGTGATTGCTATTACTGTGGGAGATCAGGACACAGGATATCTCTCTGCCCTAACCGGGTAAAAGACCAGGGTCGTCAGTAGCAGCGGGAGTACTGGCGACCACATCCCCCAAGGAGGTCCCGCACACAAGGACACTTATCCCGGTAATCCTGTTCACAGACCAGACCCCCCATTCTGTTGAGGCATTAATTGATTCCGGAGCTGAGGCCAATTTCTTGGATAAGACCTTGGCCACCACCCTGGGAATAGGTACAGAGACTCTTTCTTCCCCCATGTCTGTACAAGCTCTAGATGGGAGCCATCTCTACTCCATAACCCTACAGTCCATCCCCGTTAGATTGATAGTCTCTGGCAACCACCAAGAATACATCCCCTTCTTCATAGTTGACTCACCTAAATCTGCGCTAGTGTTGGGTCACCCCTGGCTGTCACAACATAACCCGCACCTGGATTGGCAGACCGGGAGAATAATTAATTGGAGTGCTTTCTGTCATGCCACTTGTCTTCAGTCGGCTGTTCCCTCCACTTCATCCGTTTCTGGTCTACTCCCCGTTACCCCGGATCTATCCGCAGTCCCTACGGCTTATCACGACCTAACGGAGGTTTTCAGCAAGGATAAAGCCCTAGCGCTGCCACTCCATCGGCCTTATGATTGCTCCATTGAATTACTCCCAGGTGCTCCGTTACCTACCTGCCGACTTTACAATATATCCCGACCTGAGATGGAGGCCTTGGAGGGGTACATCTCAGATTCCCTGGCAGCTGGATTGATCAGGACCTCATCTTCACCCGTCGGAGCAGGATTCTTCTTTGTCTCTAAGAAGGATGGCTCCCTTAGGCCCTGCATTGATTACCGGGGCTTAAATGCAATCACCGTGAAGAACAAGTACCCTCTACCACTACTGGAGTCGGTTTTCAATTCCCTTCATGGCTCCACAATCTACACTAAGCTCGACCTCCGTAATGCATACCACTTGGTCAGAATGAGGGAAGGAGATGAATGGAAGACCGTGTTTCGAACTCCCCTGGGCCATTTTGAATACCTGGTAATGCCGTTCGGCCTTTGCAATGCTCCTGCTGTGTTTCAGGCCCTGGTAAACGATGTATTACGTGACTTCCTTAACCGCTTCGTCTTCGTCTATCTAGACGACATCCTCATCTTCTCCCGGACCCAGTCAGAGCACGTACAACATGTCCGACTTGTCTTACAGAGACTTTTGGAAAACCGCTTGTTCGTCAAGGCTGAGAAGTGCGAGTTCCATGCTAATACAGTGACCTTCCTTGGATACATCTTTGAGACCGGGCAGGTCCGTGCAGACCCGGAGAAGATCGAGGCGGTTGTAAATTGGCCCACTCCCACCTCTGTAAAGGACCTGCAACGCTTCCTGGGATTTGCCAATTTCTACCGTCGCTTCATCCGTAACTATAGTCAGATTGCAGCCCCTCTTACTCGCCTTACCTCACCTTCGGTTCCCTTTACCTGGTCTAGACCTGCAGATCAGGCCTTCCTTAGACTGAAGGAACTTTTCACCACAGCACCAGTTCTCCTCCACCCTGATCTCAGTAGTCAATTTGTGGTTGAGGTCGATGCCTCGGACAAGGGGGTTGGAGCCGTGCTGTCTCAACGATCTACCAGGACTCAGAAACTCCATCCCTGCGCTTATTTTTCTCGACGTCTCACCCCGGCCGAACAGAATTACCACGTCGGTGATCGTGAGCTACTAGCCATAAAATTGGCGCTCGAACAGTGGCGGCACTGGCTGGAGGGTTCTAGGCTGCCATTCCTCATTTGGACAGATCATAAAAACTTGGAGTATCTGCAGTCCGCGAAACAGTTGAATCCCCGTCAAGCCCGTTGGTCCCTTTTCTTTAACCGTTTCAATTTCACTCTGTCGTACCGACCCGGTTCCAAGAACCAGAAGCCAGACTCCCTTTCCCGCCAGTTCACATCAGGTTCCGCTCCCTCCACGGACACAATCCTGCCTGCCACCTGCATTGCTGCTGCAGTTACCTGGGACGTGGAGGATAAGGTCCTCGCGGCCCAGCGACGGCAACCTGACCCAGGCACAGATCCGCCTAACCGTTTATTTGTTCCAGATACCGCCCGTTCCTTGGTCCTCCAGTGGGGTCACTCTTCTCGCCTGGCTTGCCACCCTGGATCCACGCGCACCCTATCCCTCATCAAGCGTAGGTTTTGGTGGCCCACTATGGATAAGGATGCTCGGGAGTTTGTAGCTGCCTGCACTACCTGTGCCCGGAGTAAGGCCTCGCATAAACCACCGGCCGGTCTCCTACGACCCTTACCTGTTCCCAGCCGGCCCTGGTCCCACATTGCCCTGGACTTCGTCACCGGCTTACCCGTCTCCAGAGGTAAAGACACTATCCTAACCATTGTTGACCGTTTTTCCAAGGCCGTGCATTTTGTTGCTCTCCCCAAGCTCCCCTCGGCCAAGGAAACGGCTGATCTACTGGTCCACCACGTGTTTCGGCTCCACGGGCTACCCGCGGACATCGTGTCTGACAGAGGGCCCCAATTCACGTCTCAGGTATGGCGGGCTTTCTGTCAGTCTATTGGTGCCACTCTGAGTCTGTCGTCTGGTTTTCACCCCCAAACCAATGGTCAAGCTGAAAGGGCTAATCAGGACTTGGAGACTGCCCTCCGGTGTGTGTCAGAAGCTAACCCGTCCTCTTGGAGCGAACATCTGGACTGGGTGGAGTATGCACACAATTCTCTCACCTCCTCAGCCTCTGGCTTGTCCCCTTTTGAGTGCTCCCTAGGGTACCAGCCACCACTATTCCCCGCCCAGGAGGGTGAGGTTTCGGTGCTGTCCGTCCAGCTTCACATCCGCCGCTGCCGACGGGTCTGGCAGAAGGCTCGGGCTGCGCTTCTCCGCACTGGGGAACGGAATCAGCGCCAGGCGGATCGTCACCGGACTCCTGCGCCCGATTATTCCCCCGGTCAGAAGGTTTGGCTTTCATCCAGGAATATTCCCTTACGAACCGATGCCCGGAAACTGACCCCTCGTTACTTGGGCCCCTTTGAAGTTCAACGGATCATCAACCCTGCTGTGGTCCAACTCAAACTCCCCAGTTCCATGCGGGTTCATCCCTCATTCCACGTCTCCCAACTTAAGCCTGTTTCGTCCAGTCCTCTGGTCCCTCCTTCCAGGCCCCCTCCTCCCGCCCGGCTTGTGGCTGGTCGCCCGGCTTACACGGTCCGCCGTCTCCTTGATGTGCGCCGTCGTGGTCGGGGTTTTCAGTACCTGGTGGACTGGGAGGGGTATGGTCCTGAGGAGCGTGCCTGGGTCCCCCGCTCTTTCATTTTGGATGCCTCCCTGGTTCGTGACTTTCGCCGGGCTCATCCTGACCGTTTTCTGTCGCCTGGTGGCTCCCGTTGAGGGGGGGGTACTGTTGTGATCCTGTTCCTTGGTGGGCGTGCCTGGCATCCTAAACACCTGATCCTCATCCTGGCAATCAGCTGCAGCACTATTTAAGATCCGCCCGGCCTGCTGTTCATCGCCAGATTGTTGAACTTCCTGCGGTACAACTCTCGGCCTGAAAGATTCTTCCCTGTGTATAGTCCTGGTCGATAACCTGTGTGTTTTTTCCCGTCAGAGATCCTGCCTGTTTGCCCGATTGCTGTCCTGCCTGCCTGCCTGCCTGCCTGCCTGCCTGCCTGCCTGCCTGCCTGCCCGCCTCTCTATCCGCTAGGTTTTCCTCCCCGCTTGTCTGCCTGCCGACTAAACCTAGTTTCCGCATCCACCTGGGAAAGAATCAAGAATCAGAAAGAAGCAAATAAATTATTATTGAAATTCCAAGCCGAGTCCGCATGTGAATTCTCCGAACCTGATGTCAACCTAACAAAGCTTCTGCAAGGAGCCTCCAAGATAGCAGGCTAGGCGGCAAAAAGAACTGAATCAGTGGTTTGAAAAATACATGCAGGTTGTGGGGATTAGACTCCGTGTGGTTTGCCACGTTGTGTTATGATTTTCTCTGTACTTGTATTAAAGATTCTGGTTAATTATAATTCAGTGAGTCTTAATTCCTGCTTTATGATGAAGCTCCATATGTCCTGCTGCTGCTTAGCTGCCGCTTGCTGTTGTATAGTAGTTATGTCCTCAGTCTAACAACAGTTGTCCATTTGTCCATCCTGTCCTCCCTGGCTTCTCTTAATCTTGTCCAGTCCATCATGATGAGTTTCGTTATGTCGCCTTGGTTAATCTACTCTGTTAATGCTGCAGCTCGTTCCTTCGTCCTTAAATTTCTTCAACTTCATTCATCTTATTAAAGACAGTTTAATCCTAAACTCACATTAGGGACATTTCAGTAAATATATTTTTTTTATTTTCAACCATTTTTAAAGCCAAAAGTCAAATTGGTACAAAAACTACGGAAGTTTGTGTTTGTTGGGCTATTTCTTGGTTCACTAGCGTAACATCGTGGCGATCAGCTGCTGCAAACCTTTTGTTGTGCCTCCAAACCAAAACACAAACGCACGCTTGTGTGCACTGCTTGGACTGATGCACGCGCAGCCACTAGAGAGAACAGCTATTATCAGCAAGCCGGTTACAGGTGACTGAACACACACTCGTCCTGCAAACCTTTTAGCAGCACCAGCCGAAGCACTACATCATCACTTCAAAACTACTTTTCTGACAGAACATTGCTAATTGCCACAAGATGTGTTCTTACAGCCATTTTCATCCATCTTTACGCTTTCTCTTCCTTAAATGCATCCCAAGACCCACATTCGTTTTTGTTTAATTATCCCAAATCAATGAGAAAGAGAACAGGTGAACTATCGGATTGTATGTAACCAATCGAATCAGATTACGATGCCCTCCACTTTCTGAAAAGAACATTAATCTTAATGGAGTAAAGAAGGAACAAGGCCAGACAGACGGTAGCTGCACTTTTTTCAACGTATGAAGTTACAAGCATGTTGCTGTAGAATTAATTCCCCCCACTAAGCTGTACTCACCGATTACGGTTCTCACACTCAGCTGAGACATTTATGTTACATGGACTTGTACCTATATAGCCCTTTCCAGTCATGCTGACGACTCAAAGCACTTCACACTACATGTCAGAGTCACTCGTTAACACAAACACTCCCGAGAGGTGGGTTGGGGAAATGGCTACAGACACGAAGGCATGTAGACAGGTGAAGACTGGGATCGATCCTCTAAACTCTTTCTGGTTGAGAGACAACTGCTCTTCCTCCTCAGCTACAGCCGCTTTTGACCTTTTCAGGTCCAAGACGCCACTTCATTTGTGGAGCTAGCCTCCAGCAGGATGTTAGCTTTAGCCTCTAGCAGTATGTTAGCTTTAGCCTCCAGCAGGATGATAGCTTTAGCCTCTAGCAGTATGTTAGCTTTAGCCTCTAGCAGGATGTTAGATTTAGCCTCCAGCAGGATGTTAGCTTTAGCCTCCAGTAGGATGTTAGCTTTAGCCTCCAGTAGGATGTTAGCTTTAGCCTCTAGCAGTATGTTAGCTTTAGCCTCCAGCAGGATGATAGCTTTAGCCTCCAGCAGGATGTTAGCTTTAGCCTCTAGCAGTATGTTAGCTTTAGCCTCTAGCAGGATGTTAGATTTAGCCTCCAGCAGGATGTTAGCTTTAGCCTCCAGTAGGATGTTAGCTTTAGCCTCCAGTAGGATGTTAGCTTTAGCCTCCAGCAGGAGGCTAGCTATGCACTGCCTGTCCCTGCTGCAATACACCTTATTCAAATCAGAGTGTATTTAGGTGACATATGCAGATTGTCTGAGTCTGAATCAGTTGTGTTCCAGCAGGGACACTAGGAAAACCTGCAGGACACCGGTCCTTGAGGACCAAGATTGAGGATCTGTGGTCTACATTGACCTGTCGAGTGACCATCGTTGCTTATCAAATCAAATCAAATCAAATCAAATCAAATCAAATCAAATCAAATCAAAGATACTTTATTCATCCCCGAGAGGAAATTCAGAGTTCAAGCCAGCTTGTCCAAGGTTTGACATACAGACATGTAACATTAATGACAAAAGAGTAAAACAGAACCAACCTTAAGCTTAGGCCGTGCAGCTAGTTTACCAGCGCCGCCTTACAAGACAAGAACAGAGATACATTAGGGTCATGGGGGGTCGAGGAAAAAAAAGGTCATGTAACTCCGGACATACAGAAAAAAAAACCTTATACACTGAAGCACAAGCTAAAACAAGACACACAAAGTCCAGGGAGGCGGTGAGTCATGTGGGAGGGGACTGGGGGTGGGTGAGGAGGGGGGAGAGAGCGTCTATGAACATGTCTTCTTCCTCCATTCTCAGAGGGGGTTGCATCGGCCCAAGGCTGCTGGGAAGCCGAATCCAGATATGATTGTTGTTTGGGTTCCAGGCGAGGAAAACAATTTGCCCTCGGCCTTGAGTCCATAGCAGGTCTCAGGCAGGCAGCTCCAAACAGCCGAATGGGGGGGGGGGGGGGTCTGTTTCCACCGATCCTAGCAGACATCTTCTCCATGTTGTTATCAATTCTGCGGACCAGCTCCGGGACCTCAGCCAAATGTCCAGTATGGACCAACTGGCATCCTGTTTACGGTCGAGTCCGGTCAACGCAAGAGTCTGTGCACTGCTAGCCCGGCAATTGCCAGTTGTTGCCAGAATCTCACAGGTCATGAGGTAGATCAGGACTCCACCAGCGCCAATCAGCAGAATCCCGATCACCAATAATCCAAAGATGTAAACATCCTCCACGTCCTCAGAGGACAGAACCACCAGACACATCGGTCTCCACCTGGCCCATGAGTCCTGAACGTATCCAGCCGGAAGCGTCCCCTCAGGACATGCGGGCCCCCCTCTGCCCGATCTTTGGGTTGAGAAAATTTGATCAATTGTGTTGAGAGACCAGCCGATCAAATCCATGATTTGAGTGGAAGTAAAGAGATGTAAAAAGAGGCTCAGAGTCAGACAGGACAAAGTTGCAGGCCAGAGTGAGAGGGAGGGGGAGGAAACAGGAGCAAAAGAGCGAAGTGTCCGCCTTCACTGAGAGCAGGAGTGGAAGCTTATGCTGCCTTCCAGTTGTCTCAGAGTTGTCTCGAGAGTAGCTGATGTCACTACCAGGTAGTTGTCATTCCAGTTGCACCAAGGGAGAAAAAACGGACACCTCCAAAACAACCAATTTGTGAGAATCTACAAATCCATTGTAAAAATGTGCACCACACAAACACCGGCCAACTTAAAGGATTATGATTAATAAAACAATTACATTGATGCGATTTTTTATGAACAAGCCACAACGCAGTTATGATAAAAGCAACTTATTGCTGTTTACACAGGAAGATCATTCATTTTCTGAACCGCTTAATCCAATTCAGTGTGGACAGCTCGCCAGTCCATCGCAGGGACAGACAGAGACAAACAACCACTCACGCTCACTCATATGGGCAATTTAGAGTAACCAATTAACCTAACATGCATGTCTTTGGACGGTGGGAGGAACCTGGAGAGAACCCACACATACACATTCAAACTCCACACAGAAAGGCTACTGATCAAACCCCCTCCCCAGCCAAAGGATCAAACCAGTGACCTTCTTGCTGTGAGGCCACAGTGCAAACCACTGTGCCACCATGCAACCACTGGAAGATCAATGGACATAAAAATATATTCTGAAGAATTTCATAAAGACAACAATAGACTGCAAGTGGTACAGCCATCTTTAAGTCTGCAAGCTCAGCATCTTCTGAAACTTCCAAGTTCCCGACTTGCAATTCTGAAATCACTTTGTCAATTCTAGCAAAAATGTCCTGGATCTCCAAGTTTTGAGGACGACTGGAGCACAGTTGTGGGTCATTTCGAGTGTTTTCTCCGCTGGGCGCCCTGTAAAATACATTAGATAGAAGAATTTGCCAGCTTTAAGATTTTTGCACTTTGGGGTTTTAAAATAGTGGAAAAGCGGAGTGCCAAGGAATGCAACTCAGGTTAGAGAAGCTGCTTCTGGCCGGCAGCCGGTTTTAGTGTTGCCCTGGTAGAACACACTCAATTTAAACTTGTTGTCATCTTCTGCACCTGCCTGTTAATGAGCTATTTTTTTAGGTCAGGCTGTGTCACAACAGGGAAACACTAAAACCTGCAGGATAGTAGCTCACAGGGACCGGAGTTGGAGACCCCTGATATAAACCATACAAACACACACACATATGCACACCAGTCTGTTGCTGGTCTGTTCTGGTCCAGCTTACTTCAAACTCCAGTTTAACAAAGAGATATGCTCAGACATTAAACACATTGTTATTTCATTTTTATTTTTATTATTATTATTACAAATTTTATCTTTATCTTAATTATCTATTTAGTGTTTGATGTTGTTCAACCTAAAGCAGCTCTGTGCATTTATCCAGGTCTTATCTCCTCATCTCCCAGTTCTATGGGGGGATTTTGTTACTGGTGCACCTGAGAACACTAAACTGCATTTAGGACATTTAACTCCATTTAGGACAACTTTTCCTCTAAATATGGTCGCTGTTTTGACTGTTTTAGAATATGGCACAATTTGTTATGGGAAAGCTTCTTCACAAATGTCAGAATTGAGTTTGTTTTTTTATTTATGGAGTTTTAAAATCTCCACTGAAGTTCACAAGCATTTCTTTTCATTCAGGCATAATAAAAGCTGAAGTATAACGGGTGCTCAGGCAACCCACAGATTAATTGTACATAATCTACGAACAGTTTAGCAGCTTAAAAAGACGAGAATAAAAGTCTTTTCTGTTGATCTAAAAATCCATCCCAGAGGCAAACCCAGCAGGAATATGATGTAGGACAAACAAAATGAAAGGAAACAAGTGATTATTGCAGGATTTTAGATGAAAAACAGAAATTGGAGTTCATCTAGTGGATCCAAATGGAGGAAAGAAATCTTAAAACCTGCCATCAAGAGCAGGACTAGCAACCTGAGGGAAACACCAACCCTTTATGGCTTTAAAATCATGTTTTATCCCAGCAATGTCAGCCAGACAAGCAGCCCCCAGACTGCAGTAGCTTTTATGATACCTGCTTCCAACACTAAGTTTTGAGTTTGTAATAAAACAGGAATGATTTAATGTACTTCTGTTTGGCTCAGTTAGAAGTGATGCTAGTGGATGAGTCAACGTCAGATGTGCTGAAAAAACTAGTTTACATATGCTCTAAGAAGATGCCTTAGCATTGTGTCTATGTAGTAACACATGTATGAAGATAAATGACAGATGTAAAACAAGATAGACGACCAGATATATGATCATTTACATGACCAGATACACAACCAGATATATAACAACATTTATAACCAGATATAGGACCAGATATACGACCAGATATATAACAAGATATAGGACCAGATATATAACTAGATATATAACCAAATATACAACCAGATACATTACCAGATACACAACCAGATATATAACGAGATATATAATCAGATATAGGACCAGATATACAACCAGATATAAAACGAGATATACAACCAGATATATAACAAGATATAGGACCAGATATATAACTAGATATATAACCAGATATATAACAAGATACAGGACCAGATATACAACAAGATATATAACCAGATATATAACCAGATACACAACCAGATATATAACGAGATATATAATCAGATATAGGACCAGATATACAACCAGATATAAAACGAGATATACAACCAGATATATAACAAGATATAGGACCAGATATATAACTAGATATATAACCAGATATATAACAAGATACAGGACCAGATATACAACAAGATATATAACCAAATATATAACCAGATACACAACCAGATATATAACCAGATATACGACCAGATATACGACCAGATATACAACCAGATATATAACAAGCTACAGGACCAGATATACAACAAGATATATAACCAGATATATAACCAGATACACAACCAGATATACAACCAGATATACGACCGGATATACAACCGGATATACGACCAGATATATGACCAGATATACAACTGGATACGACTGGATATACGACCAGATATACGACTGGATATACGACCAGATATATGACCAGATATATGACCAGATATTTGACTAGATAATATGAATTATTTATGACTCCTTTAAGCTACGGGGCTGCTTAATGTTTCATTGTCATTAGCCAATATCAGTTAACTTACTAATGGGGGGCAGCAGAACTTAACTGCATGCTGTGGCAGTCATTTGTCTTAAATCAGGTGTGTTGAAGCAAGATAACAACTAAAACCTGCATAATTTTGGCCCTAGATGTCAGAAATTCCTGCTATAGTTTAGAAACAGAGCTCTAAATTAAACCTTGATCAGTAGCCAGGTTTTCTTTTGGTAGATTCTTAATGTTTTCAGCCAGTCAGAGCTTCACCTAGCCCTAGCCAGATGAAGATATTACAGATTATTAGAGCAACTGAAAACTTTTAATCAAATATGTTTCTTTGAATAGTTTATATTTAAAGTGGCTCTGTTATGTAAATTTCAGCCTAAATTATTTTGACATGCAAGTTCAGAAGGGCAATAAATAATCAATATTTTCTTACAACCCCTTAATTAATTTTATATTGATCCTCTAAGATCTGCCAGAAACAAGCATAAAGAGACTGCTCCATCCTGAGCTCCACCTTCCAGGTAGGGGTTTCATCTAATTGTTCATGAGTTGTTTTCTTTGTAAAAATACAGGTAGAAATGGGAAACAAACTGAAGTAGTTACTCTTGAAATAATACATCTGTCCATCCATCTTCTGCAGCTTATCCGGGGTTGGGTCAATTCAGTTCAATTTAAATCAACTTTAGTTATATAGCATCAAATCACAGCAATGCCATCTCAAGACGCTTTATAGACAGATAAGAAAACATCATGAAAGCCAATTCATAACAGCCTGTATAAGTAAACCAACAGATTGAGTTGGAGGTCCAACTCAATCTCCCATCCTGAGCAAGCACACTGGCGACAGTGGGAAGGAAAAAACTCCCTTTTAACAGGAAGGAAACCTCCGGCAGAACCCGGCTCAGGACAGGCAGCCATCTGCCTCTGCTGTGTGGGGGAAAGAGGACAGAAAGACAACAGACAACAGGAACTGCTACTCCCGGCCAGGGAGACCTGCTGAGACAGGAGACATACATGTTAATGATGCAACACTGTTATGGGGGGATAAAAGAGAGAGATAAAGAGAAAGAAGCTCAGTGTATCGGGAAATGTCCCTCAGCAGTCTAAACCTATAGCAGCATAACTAAGGGATGCTAACCATCCCTAGCTATAGGACTTATCAAAAAGATAAGTCTTCAGCCTAGTCTTAAAGGTGGGGGGGGTGTCTACTTCCCTAACACTAACTGGGAGCTTATTCCATAAGAGAGGGGCCTGATAACCAAAGGCTCTGCCTCCTGCTCGGCTCTTTGAGACTCTAGGAACCACAAGTAAGCCTGCAGTCTGGGAACGAAGTACTCTGCTTGGTATATGAGGAACAATGAGGTCTTTGATATATAGTGGTGCCTGGTTGTGGAGGGCTTTATATGTAAGGAGAAGGATTTTAAATTTTATTCTAGATTCAACAGGCAGCCAATGAAGAGAGGCTAAAACTGGAGAAATATGATCTCTCCTGCTGGTTCTGGTCAGGACTCTGGCTGCAGAATTCTGGATCAGCTGAAGGCTTTTCAGGGCATATTTAGGACAGCCCAGTAATAGAGAGTTACAGTAATCTAGTCTCGAAGTAACAAAAGCATGAACCAGTTTTTCTGCATCACTCTGAGACAGAATGTCCCTAATTTTGGCTATATTACATAAATGAAAGAAGGCTGTTTTAGTAACCTGCTTAATATGTGGACCAAAGGACAGGTCAGGGTCAAATATTACTCCAAGGTTTCTCACTGTAGCACTGGAAGCTAAAGTAATGCCATCCAGGTTCATTACAAAACTGGAAATTTTAGCTCTGAGTTTTTCAGATCCAAAGAGAATTACTTCAGTCTTATCTGAGTTTAAGAGGAGAACATTTCTAGACATCCAAGTCTTTATGTCTATGAGACAATTTAGTAGCCTATCGGGCTGATTTGTTTCATCTGGTTTAAAGGATAAGTATATTTGAGTATCATCTGCATAACAATGAAAGTTTATTCCATGCTGTCTAATAATTTTACCTAAAGGGAGCATATATAGCGTGAAGAGTATTGGTCCAAGTACAGAACCTTGAGGAACGCCATGGCTTGATTACAGCAGTTTTAAATGATTGTGGTACATATGCTGTCACTCAAGACATATTGATAAGATTTAATAGTGATGTATCAATTAAAGGGAAAATGTCCTTATAGAGGCTCGTTGGGAGAGGGTCTAGGTTACAGGTGGGTGGTTTAGATAAAGGTATTATTTTAGTTAATTCCAGAGGGTTAGACAGGACAAACTGTTTAGACACAAGTCAGATCCTGGTTCTAAGGATGCTTCGGTGACCACAACAGGCTCAAAATTATAAGTAGAAGGAATAATATTGTGGATTTGATCTCTAATAGTATCAATTTTAGTCCTGAAAAAATACATGAAATCATCACAGCTAAGTGAGAAAGGAATACATGGCTCCACAGCGCTCCGGCTCCTAGTAAGCCTGGCTACAGTGCTGAAAAGAAACCGAGGGTTGTTTTTGTTTTCCTCTATCAATGATGAATGATAAGCAGTTCTTGCCGTACGTAAGGCTTTTTTGTATACGATTAAACTTTCTTGCCAGGTTAAGCGAGACTCCTCTAGTCCTGATGAGCAGGAGTAAAGTTTAAAGGGGGACTCTCAGTCATGCTAACACATGGTAGAGTTGAAAAAATTGATTCAATTGATTGTTTAAATTTTGTAATATTATTGTCTGATAAACATCGACTATAGTAGAATTTATTTTTGGTCAGTGAGTAATCAAATAAAGTGAATTCAAAGGTTAATAAGAAGTGATCAGACAATACAGGGTTTTGAGGAAATACTTTGAGCTTATCAGTCTCAATACCAGATGTTAGAACCAGATCAAGAGTATGGCCATGAGAGTGAGTGGCTCCATGGACATTTTGTGAAAACCCAATTGAGTTTAGAATAGAGCTAAAGGAAATGTTTAAACTATCATTTTCATGGTCAACATGAATATTAAAATCACCTAGTACAATGACCTTATCAGTAGTCAGCACTAACTCAGACAAGAGATCAGAGAATTCGGTCAGAAACTCGGAGTAAGGTCCAGGTGGGCGATACACTAATGCTAAAAGGAGCGGTTTCTCTGAATTCCATTTTGGATGAGATAAATTTAATGTCAGGAATTCAAAGGATTTATAGTTAGTTTTGTGCTTAGGATTAATTAATAATTCTGACTGAAAAATAGCTGCAACACCTCCTCCTCTGCCTGTAGTTCTAGGAATGTGAAAGTTTAAATAGTTAGCTGGCGTAGCTTCATTAATACTAACATAATCCTCTTGCTGTAACCAGGTTTCCGTAAAACAGAATAAATCAATGTGGTGATCACCTATCAAGTCATTGACTAATAAAGACTTATTTGGGAGGGATCTAATATTCAGTAGGCCACACTTTATTGTCTTATTTTCAGATTTTATTAGATCCATTGTTTTTATTTTTATGAGGTTTTCACGATTAACCCCAGAAGTGTTCTTGTGTTGTTTAATTCTTACTGCTGGGGAGTTGTATAAGGTCAGAATGGGGTTTTGGGTGGGCGGCGGCAGGTGGGAAGCTGCAGAAAAGTGTGTAGGACTACAATTTTGCCTCCTGGTCCCAACCCTGAGTTGTCAATTTAGCTGACTAATAAGAGAGTCCATATTGCTAGATAAGAGAGCGGCTCCATCCAACGTGGGATGGATGCCATCTCTCCTAATAAGACCAGGCTTTCCCCAAAAAGCGCTCCAATTATCAATAAAACCCACGTTGTTATCGGGACACCACCTAGACAACCAGCGGTTGAAGGATGACATGCGGCTAAACATGTCATCGCTGATTAAATTTGGCAAGGGACCAGAGAAAACTACGGAGTCCGACATGCTCTTGGCAAAGTTACACACCGAAGCAACATTAATTTTAGTGACCTCCGACTGGCGTAACCAGGTGTCGTTACCGCCGACATGAATTACAATCTTACACTATTTACCTTTAGCCTTAGTCAGCAGTTTCAAATACGATTCGACGTCGCCCGCTCTGGCCCCAGGAATGCATTTGACTATGGTCCCCGGTGTCTCTAGAGCCACGTTTCTGACTATGGAACTACCTATAATCAGGGTTTCTGCCTCAGCGGGTGTGTCGCCGAGCGGGAAAAATCTGTTAGAAACGTGAACAGGTCGGTGGTGGCCAGTGGGTTTTGGTTTGGGGCTACGCTTCCGCCTGACCGTCGTCCAGCTCGCCTCGGCTTGGCTCCGCGGGGGCAGCAGCCTAAGCAGGGAAGCCCAGACTTCCCTCTCCCCAGCCACATTTGCCAACTCTGCGGGGGGATCCCGAGGCGTTCCCAGGCCAGCCGAGAGATATAATCCCTCCAGCGTGTCCTGGGTCTTCCCCGGGGTCTCCTCCCAGAGGGACGTGCCCGGAACACCTCACCAGGGAGGTACATATAAGTTATGAACAGAATCTGTGATAAAGGGCAGCCTTGGCGGAGTCCAACCCTCACCGGAAACGCATCCGACTTACTACCGGCAATGTGGACCAAACTCTGACACCTGTCGCACAGGGCCCCGACATCAAACTCTGTGCTGGCTTGTTCTTCTTATAAATCTGCCCCAAAACTCGGTTCGTAGTGAACACATCGGACTTACAGCAGCTTTGATAGGAAACTAGAAACATCGCGTTTGCCAGTAGCACCTCAACATTTCACCCATTATGCACTGGTTTTTATGTGAGTATAAAGCGAGGGAAGTGGAGCAAGGCTGCCTGCAGCGTGATGAAGGTGAAGATGCAGGTGAATCAGCTGCTCTGAGGATCACCAGCCTGGTACAAGTTCAATGATGAATCATCTATGTTTAGGCACACGGAATAATCCAATAACAAGCAAAACACGAGCCAGTATGATGCATTCACCTCTCTTCCACTCCATCCATCATTGTTTATCTGATGGTTGAAACATCCAGAAGGGAGAAGGAGCCACGATGACTTTGTCTGACACCCCAGTAAGAGATAAAAACTAAAAAATCCCTCTGGCTGGTGACAAGACTGGATATGATTCTCCAAACATCAACAGCACATAAACCCGACCATGTTGGCAAATTCTTGGTTTAATTAAAGCCTTAAAACTTCCAGGTTGTAACTGCAGGAATACCAGCTTCCTGAGACTAGCGTGTTGGTGGGGCGTGTTGGCGGCATGATGGTGGGGCATGTTGGTGGCTTGTTGGTGGGCTGTGTTGGTGGCTTGTTGGTGGGCTGTGTTGGTGGCTTGTTGGGGGGGGCGTGTTAGTGGCGTGTTGGTGGCATGTTGGTGGCATGTTGGTGGGGCATGTTGGTGGCTTGTTGGTGGCTTGTTGGTGGGGCGTGTTGGTGGCTCGTTGGTGGGGCGTGTTGGTGTCTTGTTGGTGGGCTGTGTTGGTGGCTTGTTGGTGGGGCGTGTTGGTGGCTTGTTGGTGGGGCGTGCTGGTGGCTTGTTGGTGGGGCGTGTTGGTGGCATGTTGGTGGGGCATGTTGGTGGGACGTGTTGGTGGCATGATGGTGGGGCGTGTTGGTGGCTTGTTGGTGGGCTGTGTTGGTGGCTTGTTGGTGCGTCGTGTTGGTGATGTGTTGGTAGGGCATGTTGGTGGGGCGTGTTGGTGGCATGTTGATGGGGCATGTTGGTGGTGTGTTGGTGGGGCTTGTTGGTGGGCTGTGTTGGTGGTGTGTTGGTGGGGCATGTTGGTGGGGCGTGTTGGTGGCTTGTTGGTGGGGCGTGTTGGTGGCTTGTTGGTGGGGCGTGTTGGTGGCTTGTTGGTGGGGCGTGTTGGTGGCTTGTTGGTGGGGCGTGTTGGTGGCTTGTTGGTGGGGCGTGTTGGTGGCATGTTGGTGGGGCATGTTGGTGGGACGTGTTGGTGGCATGATGGTGGGGCGTGTTGGTGGCTTGTTGGTGGGCTGTGTTGGTGGCTTGTTGGTGCGTCGTGTTGGTGATGTGTTGGTAGGGCATGTTGGTGGGGCGTGTTGGTGGCTTGTTGGTGGGCTGTGTTGGTGGCTTGTTGGTGCGTCGTGTTGGTGGGGCGTGTTGGTGGCTTGTTGGTGGGGCGTGTTGGTGGCTTGTTGGTGGGGCGTGTTGGTGGCTTGTTGGTGGGGCGTGTTGGTGGCTTGTTGGTGGGGTGTGTTGGTGGCATGTTGGTGGGGCATGTTGGTGGGACGTGTTGGTGGCATGATGGTGGGGCGTGTTGGTGGCTTGTTGGTGGGCTGTGTTGGTGGCTTGTTGGTGCGTCGTGTTGGTGATGTGTTGGTAGGGCATGTTGGTGGGGCGTGTTGGTGGCATGTTGATGGGGCATGTTGGTGGGGCGTGTTGGTGGCGTGTTGGGGGCTTGTTGGTGGGGCGTGTTTTTGGTGTGTGTTGGGTGTGCAGAGACCTGTTCTCATTCGTGTCAAGAGTCAAGCTGTCAGAGTATTGTGTGTGTGTGTGTGTGTGTGTGTGTGTGTGTGTGGGTGTGTGTGTGGGTGTGTGTGTGTGTGTGTGTGTGGGTGTGGGTGTGTGTGTGTGTGTGTGTGTGTGTGTGTGTGTGTGCGCTTAAATCAACTATACAATCATCTGCTAAATATTTCACTCCAAGCTTTTATCTCTTAGGATACACCAATCACTTTAACACACACACACACACACACACACAGAGTCACATCTGCCCAGCTGATCTGCATCCTGTGTGTGTGTGTGTGTGTGTGTGTGTGTGTGTGTGTGTGTGTGTGTGTGTGTGTGTGTGTGTGTGTGTGTGTGTGTTCTACCATCATGTAGCTTACTGAAGTGTTTGAGTATAACTTAGCAGAGGATGGGACTCGGATGTTTATGATGGACAGATTTCATTGCAGCTTTAGTAAACCAGCTGCTGACAACATGTTCTGATGTTTTTACACCATCATGCTGAAAGTTTGGCTTCAACCTGCAAAAGTCCAGGGATCCTGTGGACGTGTTCACGTTGAGCCGTAGAGTCCAGTTAGTACACATCAGCAGCATCTTTAACAACAGCAAGGCTCTAATGACAGACTACAGGGAACCACTGAGGATGGCTTCACATGTATGTTTTAACAGTGTCCCATGTAAACAACGAACACGACATGTTTATTCATGGAGGTTAAATTAAATGTTTCATTTTACTTAAGCTGCTACAAACATTTCATTCTCTGAATTCTCAGCACTTAAGATGGAGGAGAAGTTAGACTTTCAGCTCTCACCTGAGCTGGAGCACAAAGTACAGAAGCACGGACCAGCAAAACCAGGAAGGAGCAGTAGAACCTGCTGGGAACCAGTCCGACCCAGCTGCCACCAGCTGACTGGAATCCAGCAACAGATCCACCTTTAGACACATCCCACCGGTATGCAGGTTCACCAGTATATCAGCAAGAAAACGTGATGAAAACCTGCAGTCACCCAAACCAGACCCGGTACGACCCGGTCCGACCCGGTCCAGACCCGGTCCGACCCGGTCCAGACCCGGTCCACACCCGGTCCAGACCCGGTCCAGACCCGGTCCGACCCGGTCCAGACCCGGTCCGACCCGGTCCAGACCTGCAGCCTGATCACAGCAAACCGGTATCCTCGCGGGTCTCATCAGCACCCAGAAAGACAAACACACACACACTGCGGGATGGAGGCTGCAATCAAGCGTCTCTTACCGTGCGCCGCGGCGCGCGCTCCCAGCAGCAGCAGCAGCAGGTAGAGTCCTCCTGCCCTCCTCCGAAGCAGCATCCTCCACACATGTCCAGACCCAGCCCGCAGCAGCTCCATGCTGCCCTGCTCCAGTCCCGCTGAGCTGCAGGTGAAACGGAAACCAAAGCAATCCAGCCGCTCGGAGATTCTTCTCTTTTTAATCCTCAAGAGAATCCAACACAGGAGCAACAAAGATTCAAGACAAAACATTAAAAGGCTTGTTGAGTTGAGATGGCGGTGAGGAGAGAAGGGAAGAACAAGCTCTCCTCCCGTCAGAATGACCCCAATCCGCAGGTGTGCTGCAAAAAGAAGGGAAAATAATAAACATCCAATAAAATTCCAAAAGAGGGAATCACAAGAGGAGCCTGCTTCTTCCTTAGGACATAAAAATAAGTTCCAGTGAGCATGAAGGCAGCGTCTCCATCACTCCCCACGGTGCTGATTCCCGTTCACACACATGCAGGGGCGGAAAGATCCACAGCGCCTTCCCGGAGGTCAGCTCCTTCTGCCGGGGAAGTCAGCTCCGTCTGCCGGGAGGACAGAAGCAGAGCAGGGCGGCGGAGTCTCTCTCTCTCTGTGGATGTGTACAGCTGGGTAGACAGGGCTGGAGAGAGGAGGGGGGCTGCCGGAATAAGGAGCCATTGATCTAAAGTGGTTAGAGATAAAACCCGGACCAGGACTCTGTAAAGGAGCGGACTGAGCACGAGCCTGAGACTGGCAAAACAGGGAAAATATTAGCTGAACTCTACTGCCCTCTCTGGTCAGACCGGGAATCGCACTCCAGCAGGACAGTTTCTCAGCCCATTGATAAAATTTCTTCTGGAAAATTCTGATTAGCGCGTCCTTAATATAAACTCCAGTTTATTTTACTATCCAAGTCCACATCCCAGTCCACATCCCAGTCCTACATCCCAGTCCACATCCCAGTCCTAGATACCAGTCCACATCCCAGTCCTACATCCCAGTCCTACATCCCAGTCCACATCCCAGTCCACATCCCAGTCGACATCCCAGTCCACATCCCAGTCCTACATCCCAGTCCTAGATACCAGTCCACATCCCAGTCCTACATCCCAGTCCTACATCCCAGTCCACATCCCAGTCCTACATCCCAGTCCTACATCCCAGTCCACATCCCAGTCCTACATCCCAGTCCACATCCCAGTCCACATCCCAGTCCTACATCCCAGTCCTAGATACCAGTCCACATCCCAGTCCACATCCCAGTCCTACATCCCAGTCCACATCCCAGTCCACATCCCAGTCCTACATCCCAGTCCACATCCCAGTCCACATCCCAGTCCTAGATACCAGTCCACATCCCAGTCCTACATCCCAGTCCTACATCCCAGTCCACATCCCAGTCCTACATCCCAGTCCTACATCCAAGTCCACATCCCAGTCCACATCCCAGTCCTACATCCCAGTCCACATCCCAGTCCTACATCCCAGTCCACATCCCAGTCCTAGATACCAGTCCACATCCCAGTCCTACATCCCAGTCCTACATCCCAGTCCACATCCCAGTCCACATCCCAGTCCTAGATACCAGTCCACATCCCAGTCCTACATCCCAGTCCTAGATACCAGTCCACATCCCAGTCCACATCCCAGTCCTACATCCCAGTCCACATCCCAGTCCTACATCCCAGTCCTAGATACCAGTCCACATCCCAGTCCACATCCCAGTCCTACATCCCAGTCCACATCCCAGTCCACATCCCAGTCCTACATCCCAGTCCTAGATACCAGTCCACATCCCAGTCCACATCCCAGTCCTACATCCCAGTCCTACATCCCAGTCCTACATCCCAGTCCACATCCCAGTCCTAGATACCAGTCCACATCCCAGTCCTACATCCCAGTCCTACATCCCAGTCCTAGATACCAGTCCACATCCCAGTCCTACATCCCAGTCCACATCCCAGTCCTACATCCCAGTCCTAGATACCAGTCCACATCCCAGTCCACATCCCAGTCCTACATCCCAGTCCACATCCCAGTCCACATCCCAGTCCTACATCCCAGTCCTAGATACCAGTCCACATCCCAGTCCACATCCCAGTCCTACATCCCAGTCCACATCCCAGTCCACATCCCAGTCCTACATCCCAGTCCACATCCCAGTCCACATCCCAGTCCTAGATACCAGTCCACATCCCAGTCCTACATCCCAGTCCTACATCCCAGTCCACATCCCAGTCCTACATCCCAGTCCTACATCCAAGTCCACATCCCAGTCCACATCCCAGTCCTACATCCCAGTCCACATCCCAGTCCTACATCCCAGTCCACATCCCAGTCCTAGATACCAGTCCACATCCCAGTCCTACATCCCAGTCCTACATCCCAGTCCACATCCCAGTCCACATCCCAGTCCTAGATACCAGTCCACATCCCAGTCCTACATCCCAGTCCTAGATACCAGTCCACATCCCAGTCCACATCCCAGTCCTACATCCCAGTCCACATCCCAGTCCTACATCCCAGTCCTAGATACCAGTCCACATCCCAGTCCTACATCCCAGTCCTACATCCCAGTCCACATCCCAGTCCACATCCCAGTCCTAGATACCAGTCCACATCCCAGTCCTACATCCCAGTCCTAGATACCAGTCCACATCCCAGTCCACATCCCAGTCCTACATCCCAGTCCACATCCCAGTCCTACATCCCAGTCCTAGATACCAGTCCACATCCCAGTCCTACATCCCAGTCCTACATCCCAGTCCACATCCCAGTCCACATCCCAGTCCTAGATACCAGTCCACATCCCAGTCCTACATCCCAGTCCTAGATACCAGTCCACATCCCAGTCCTACATCCCAGTCCTACATCCCAGTCCACATCCCAGTCCTACATCCCAGTCCACATCCCAGTCCTAGATACCAGTCCACATCCCAGTCCTACATCCCAGTCCTACATCCCAGTCCACATCCCAGTCCACATCCCAGTCCTAGATACCAGTCCACATCCCAGTCCTACATCCCAGTCCTAGATACCAGTCCACATCCCAGTCCACATCCCAGTCCTACATCCCAGTCCACATCCCAGTCCTACATCCCAGTCCTAGATACCAGTCCACATCCCAGTCCTACATCCCAGTCCTACATCCCAGTCCACATCCCAGTCCTAGATACCAGTCCACATCCCAGTCCTACATCCCAGTCCTAGATACCAGTCCACATCCCAGTCCACATCCCAGTCCTACATCCCAGTCCACATCCCAGTCCTACATCCCAGTCCACATCCCAGTCCTAGATACCAGTCCACATCCCAGTCCTACATCCCAGTCCTACATCCCAGTGCACATCCCAGTCGCACAACCCAGTCTACATCCCAGTCCACATCCCAGTCATACATCCCAGTCATACATCTCAATCCTACATCCCAGTTCACTTCCCAGTCTTACATCCCAGTCCACATCCCAGACCTACATGCCAGTCTACGCCCCAGTCCACATTTCAGCCCACGACCCAATCCCACATCTCAGTCCCACCTACCGTGCCCATGTCCCAGCCCCAAATCCCAATCCACATCCCGTTTCACCTTCTAATCCCACATCTCAGTCCACATTGCAGTCACAAATCCCAGTCTACATCCTCACCCCGAATCTCAGACCCACATCCAAGTCCCAAGTTCCAGTCCACATCTAAGCCCCCCATCCCAGTCCTCATCCCTGTAAGAAATCATCAGTCGCAAATCCCAGCCCCAAATTCCAATCCATCTCCCAGTCTAGATCCCAGTCCCAAACCCAAGTCAAAGCCCCAGTCCACATCCTAACTCCCCATCCCAGTCCCATATATCAGTCCCACATCCAAGTCCACATTTACACCCCACATATTAGTCCGTCATTTCAATTCCAAATGCCAGTTCACATCTCAGCCAAATGAACACGCCAAACTTCAACATGCTTGTTTTTACTGGCATGTTTGTCATGAACACGCCAAACATCAACATGCTTGTTTTTACTGGCATGTTTGTCATGAACACGCCAAACATCAACATGACAACAATCTGACAGTCATTCCTTCCTGCAATGAACAGCAGAAACTTCTGGAAACAGCAGAAATATTCTTTACAGAATTTAACTGCATTACTGTCAATCATTGGGCCTTGGGCAGGCTGGTCATCACGTCTCCTGTAATGTCATGCTGTCTGATGCTCCTGATGTCCCCTCAACACCTCGGCTGCGCCTAGAAATTCCGTCCATATAAGTTATGAACAGAATCGGTGATAAAGGGCAGCCTTGGTGGAGTCCAACCCTCACCGGAAACAAATCCGACTTACTACCGGCAATGAGAACCAAGCTCTGACACCTGTCATACAGGGACCGGACAGCTCGCACAAGGGAGTCCGGTACCCCATACTCCCGGAGTACCCCCCACAGGAGCCCCCGGGGGACACGGTCGAACGCCTTCTCCAGGTCCACAAAGCACATGTAGACTGGTTGGGCAAACTCCCATGCCCCCTCCAGGACCCCAAAGAGGGCATAGAGCTGGTCCACTGTTCCGCGACCAGGACGAAAACCTCCTCCATCCGAAATTCGACTATCCGGCAGACCCTCCTCTCCAGGGCCCCTGAATAGAACTTACCAGGGAGGCTGAGGAGTGTGATTCCCCTGTAATTGGAACACACCCTCCGGTCCCCCTTCTTAAGAAGGGGGCGTGTCAGCCAGGAGAGCCCCACAGCATCCAGAGACTTAAGGAACTTCAGGCGGATCTCATCCACCCCCGGGGCCTTGCCGTCCAGGTCACCCTCAGAGAGTCCAGGTCACCCTCAGAGAGTCCAGGTAACCAGCAGAGTCCAGGTCACAAGAAGAGTCCAGGTCACCAGCAGAGTCCAGGTCACCATCAGAGAGACCAGGTCACCAGCAGAGTCCAGGTCACTAGAATAGTCCAGGTCACCAGCAGAGTCCAGGTCTGAGTCTAGCAGAGTCCAGGTAACCAGCAGAGTCCAGGTCACCAGCAGAGTCCAGGTAAAGATCATAGAGTCCAGGTCAACATCAGAGAGTCCAGGTCACCCTCAGAGAGTCCAGGTCACCATCAGAGAGTCCAGGTCACCAGCACAGTCCAGGTCTGAGTCAAGCAGAGTCCAGGTAACCAGCAGAGTCCAGGTCACCAGCAGAGTCCAGGTCTGAGTCCAGCACAGTCCAGGAAACCAGCAGAGTCCAGGTCACTATAAGAGTCCAGGTTTGTGTCCAGCAGAGTCCAGGTAACCAGCAGAGTCCAGGTCACCATCAGAGAGTCCAGGTCACCAGCAGAGTCCAGGTCACCATCAGAGAGTCCAGGTCACCAGCAGAGTTCAGGTCACAAGCAGACAGTCCAGGTCACCAGAAGAGTCCAGGTCACAAGAAGAGTCCAGGTCACCAGCAGAGCCCAGGTCACCATCAGAGAGACCAGGTAAACAGTAGAGTCCAGGTCACCAGCAGAGTCCAGGTAAAGATCACATAGTCCAGGTCACCATCAAAGAATCCAGGTCACCATCAAAGAGTCCAGGTCACCAGCAGAGTCCAGGTCTGAGTCAAGCAGAGTCCAGGTAACCAGCAGAGTCCAGGTCACAAGAAGAGTCCAGGTCACCAGCAGAGTCCAGGTCACCATCAGAGAGTCCAGGTAACCAGTAGAGTCCAGGTAACCAGCAGAGTCCAGGTAAAGATCACAGAGTCCAGGTCACCATCAAAGAATCCAGGTCACCCTCAGAGAGTCCAGGTCACCATCAGAGAGTCCAGGTCACCCTCAGAGAGTCCAGCTCACCCTCAGAGAGTCCAGGTCACCATCAGAGAGTCCAGGTCACCCTCAGAGAGTCCAGGTCAACATCAGAAAGTCCAGGTCACCTTCAGAGAATCCAGGTCACCATCAGAGAGTCCAGGTGAACAGCAGAGTCCAGGTCACCATCAGAGAGTCCAGGTCACCCTCAGAGAGTCCAGGTCACCCTCAGAGAGTCCAGGTCACCTTCAGAGAATCCAGGTCACCATCAGAGAGTCCAGGTGAACAGCAGAGTCCAGGTCACCATCAGAGAGTCCAGGTCACCCTCAGAGAGTCCAGGTCACCCTCAGAGAGTCCAGGTCACCTTCAGAGAGTCCAGGTAACCAGCAGAGTCCAGGTCACCGGCAGAGCCCAGGTCACCATCAGAGAGACCAGGTAAACAGTAGAGTCCAGGTTACCAGCAGAGTCCAGGTAAAGATCACATAGTCCAGGTCACCATCAAAGAATCCAGGTCACCATCAAAGAGTCCAGGTCACCAGCAGAGTCCAGGTCTGAGTCAAGCAGAGTCCAGGTAACCAGCAGAGTCCAGGTCACAAGAAGAGTCCAGGTCACCAGCAGAGTCCAGGTCACCATCAGAGAGTCCAGGTAACCAGTAGAGTCCAGGTAACCAGCAGAGTCCAGGTAAAGATCACAGAGTCCAGGTCACCATCAAAGAATCCAGGTCACCCTCAGAGAGTCCAGGTCACCATCAGAGAGTCCAGGTCACCATCAGAGAGTCCAGCTCACCCTCAGAGAGTCCAGGTCACCATCAGAGAGTCCAGGTCACCCTCAGAGAGTCCAGGTCAACATCAGAAAGTCCAGGTCACCTTCAGAGAATCCAGGTCACCATCAGAGAGTCCAGGTGAACAGCAGAGTCCAGGTCACCATCAGAGAGTCCAGGTCACCCTCAGAGAGTCCAGGTCACCCTCAGAGAGTCCAGGTCACCTTCAGAGAGTCCAGGTAACCAGTAGAGTCCAGGTCACCAGCAGAGTCCAGGTAACCAGCAGAGTTCAGGTCACCATCAGAGAGTCCAGGTAACCAGTAGAGTCCAGGTCACCAGCAGAGTCCAGGTAAAGATCACAGAGTCCAGGTCACCATCAAAGAGTCCAGGTCACCCTCAGAGAGTCCAGGTCACCATCAGAGAGTCCAGGTCACCCTCAGAGAGTCCAGGTCACTCTCAGAGAGTCCAGGTCACCATCAGAGAGTCCAGGTCACCATCAGAGAGTCCAGGTCACCCTCAGAGAGTCCAGGTCAACATCAGAAAGTCCAGGTCACCCTCAGAGTCCAGGTAACCAGCAGAGTCCAGGTCACAAGAAGAGTCCAGGTCACCAGCAGAGTCCAGGTCACCATCAGAGAGACCAGGTCACCAGCAGAGTCCAGGTCACTAGAATAGTCCAGGTCACCAGCAGAGTCCAGGTCTGAGTCTAGCAGAGTCCAGGTAACCAGCAGAGTCCAGGTCACAAGAAGAGTCCAGGTCACCAGCAGAGTCCAGGTAACCAGCAGAGTTCAGGTCACCATCAGAGAGTCCAGGTAACCAGTAGAGTCCAGGTCACCAGCAGAGTCCAGGTCTTAGTCCAGCAGAGTCCAGGTAACCAGTAGAGTCCAGGTCACCAGCAGAGTCCAGGTCTTAGTCCAGCAGAGTCCAGGTCACCAGCAGAGTCCAGGTCTTAGTCCAGCAGAGTCCAGGTAACCAGCAGAGTCCAGGTTTGAGTCCAGCAGAGTTCAGGTCACCATCAGAGAGTCCAGGTAACCAGTAGAGTCCAGGTCACCAGCAGAGTCCAGGTAAAGATCAAAGAGTCCAGGTCACCCTCAGAGAGTCCAGGTCACCATCAGAGAGTCCAGGTCACCCTCAGAGAGTCCAGGTCAACATCAGAAAGTCCAGGTCACCCTCAGAGAATCCAGGTCACCATCAGAGAGTCCAGGTGAACAGCAGAGTCCAGGTCACCATCAGAGAGTCCAGGTCACCCTCAGAGAGTCCAGGTCACCCTCAGAGAGTCCAGGTCACCATCAGAGAGTCCAGGTCAACAGCAGAGTCCAGGTCACCATCAGAGAGTCCAGGTCATCAGCAGAGTCCAGGTCACCATCAGAGTCCAGGTCACCATCAGAAAGTCCCGGTCACCAGCAGAGTCCAGGTCACCAGCAAAGTCCAGGTCACCATCAGAGTCCAGGTCTGAGTCAAGCAGAGTCCAGGTCACCAGCAGAGTCCAGGTCACTAGAAGAGTCAAGGTCACCAGCAGAGTCCAGGTCACCATCAGAGAGACCAGGTCACTAGACGAGTCCAGGTAACCATCAGAGTCCAGGTCACCATTAGACAGACCAGGTAACCATCAGACAGACTGGGTCACCAGCAGAGTCCAGGTCAGTAGGAGAGTCCAGGTCAACAGCAGAGTCCAGGTCCTACTCCAACAGAGTCCTGGTCACCAGTAGAGTCCAGGTCACCAGCAGAGAGACCAGGTCACGAGAGGAGTCCAGTTCACGAGAAGAGTCTAGGTCAGCAGCAAAGTCCAGGTCACCAGCAGAGTCCAGGTCACCATCGGAGAGTCCAGTTCACCAACAGAGTTCAGGTTACTAGAAGAGTCCAGGTCTTATTCCAGCAGATTCCAGTTCACCATCAGAGAGTCCAGGTAACCAGCAGAGTCCAGGTAAAGATCACAGAGTCCAGTTCACCATCAGAGAGTCCAGGTAACCAGCAGAGTCCAGGTCTGAGTCTAGCAGAGTCCAGGTAACCAGCAGAGTCCAGGTAAAGATCACAGAGTCCAGGTCACCATCAAAGAGTCCAGGTCACCCTCAGAGAGTCCAGGTCACCATCAGAGAGTCCAGGTCACCCTCAGAGAGTCCAGGTCACGAGAGGAGTCCAGTTCACGAGAAGAGTCTAGGACAGCAGCAAAGTCCAGGTCACCAGCAGAGTCCAGGTCACCATCGGAGAGTCCAGTTCACCAACAGAGTTCAGGTTACTAGAAGAGTCCAGGTCACCCTCAGAGAGTCCAGGTCACCATCAGAGAGTCCAGGTCACCCTCAGAGAGACCAGGTCACGAGAGGAGTCCAGTTCACGAGAAGAGTCTAGGACAGCAGCAAAGTCCAGGTCACCAGCAGAGTCCAGGTCACCATCGGAGAGTCCAGTTCACCAACAGAGTTCAGGTTACTAGAAGAGTCCAGGTCTTATTCCAGCAGATTCCAGTTCACCATCAGAGAGTCCAGGTAACCAGCAGAGTCCAGGTCTGAGTCTAGCAGAGTCCAGGTAACCAGCAGAGTCCAGGTAAAGATCACAGAGTCCAGGTCACCATCAAAGAGTCCAGGTCACCCTCAGAGAGTCCAGGTCACCATCAGAGAGTCCAGGTCACCCTCAGAGAGTCCAGGTCACCCTCAGAGAGTCCAGGCCACCATCAGAGAGTCCAGGTCACCCTCAGAGAGTCCAGGTCAACATCAGAAAGTCCAGGTCACCCTCAGAGAATCCAGGTCACCATCAGAGAGTCCAGGTGAACAGCAGAGTCCAGGTCACCATCAGAGAGTCCAGGTCACCCTCAGAGAGTCCAGGTCACCCTCAGAGACTCCAGGTAACCAGCAGAGTCCAGGTCACAAGAAGAGTCCAGGTCACCAGCAGAGTCCAGGTCACCATCAGAGAGACCAGGTCACCAGCAGAGTCCAGGTCACTAGAATAGTCCAGGTCACCAGCAGAGTCCAGGTCTGAGTCCAGCAGAGTCCAGGTAACCAGCAGAGTCCAGGTCACCAGAAGAGTCTAGGACAGCAGCAAAGTCCAGGTCACCAGCAGAGTCCAGGTCACCATCGGAGAGTCCAGGTCACCAACAGAGTTCAGGTTACTAGAAGAGTCCAGGTCACCATCAGAGAGTCCAGGTCAACATCAGAGAGTCCAGGTAACCAGCAGAGTCCAGGTCACCAGAAGAGTCTAGGACAGCAGCAAAGTCCAGGTCACCAGCAGAGTCCAGGTCACCATCGGAGAGTCCAGGTCACCAACAGAGTTCAGGTTACTAGAAGAGTCCAGGTCACCCTCAGAGAGTCCAGGTCAACATCAGAAAGTCCAGGTCACCCTCAGAGAATCCAGGTCACCATCAGAGAGTCCAGGTGAACAGCAGAGTCCAGGTCACCATCAGAGAGTCCAGGTCACCCTCAGAGAGTCCAGGTAACCAGCAGAGTCCAGGTCACAAGAAGAGTCCAGGTCACCAGCAGAGTCCAGGTCAACTCCAGAGAGACCAGGTCACCAGCAGAGTCCAGGTCACTAGAATAGTCCAGGTCACCAGCAGAGTCCAGGTCTGAGTCTAGCAGAGTCCTGGTCACCAGTAGAGTCCAGGTCACCAGCAGAGAGACCAGGTCACGAGAGGAGTCCAGGTCACCAGAAGAGTCTAGGACAGCAGCAAAGTCCAGGTCACCAGCAGAGTCCAGGTCACCATCGGAGAGTCCAGGTCACCAACAGAGTTCAGGTTACTAGAAGAGTCCAGGTCTGATTCCAGCAGATTCCAGTTCACCATCAGAGAGTCCAGGTAACCAGCAGAGTCCAGGTCTGAGTCCAGCAGAGTCCAGGTAACCAGCAGAGTCCAGGTCACCAGCAGAGTCCAGGTCACCATCAGAGAGTCCAGGTAAACAGCAGAGTCAAGGTCTGACTCCAGCAATTCAATTCAATTCAATTCAATTCAACTTTATTTATATAGCGTCAAATCACGGCAATGCCATCTCAAGACGCTTTACAGACAGAGGGGAAAACATAATGAAAGCCAATTCATAACAGCCTATATAAGGAAACCAACAGATTGAGTTGAGTCCAACTCAATCTCCCATCCAGAGCAAGCAGGATGTCCAGGTCACCAGAGTCCAGGTCACCAGCAGAGTCCAGGTCACTAGAAGAGTCCAGGTAACCAGCAAAGTCCAGGTCACCAGCAGAGTCCAGGTCACCATCAGAGAGTCCAGGTAAACAGCAGAGTCAAGGTCTGACTCCAACAGAGTCTAGGTCACCAGCAGAGTACAGGTTACTCGAAGAGTCAAATCAAATCAAATCAAACTTTATTTGTATAGCACTTTTCGTGCTTAAAAACAATACAAAGTGCTTTACATTATAAAACAATTTACATCAAAATAGATAAAACACTAACACACATACACATCCCCTTTCACCCACCCACAACCACCCTCACCCATGCCCTATCAGCCCTGTAACAGTTAAAAGAAGATGAATGGCCAGGTGCATTTGCACCAGATGTGCACCAGATAAGGAAACGGTATTCTCAGGGAGCCTCTACACAAAGGGCTACCCCCAACCAAGACCACCCAGGCCATCACCATGGGGGCCACCCGGGTCCGGGCAGACAGGACCCATGCCACAACCGTAAAGCTGCAGCGCTGGATCCCGACCCACCAGACAGGGACAGCCCCCACAGCAACACCCATGCAGTCAGAGCAGGGGCAGCCCTCGGCGAAGAGGACCCCGATGAGGAGAGAGCTGGAGTGATAACTAAACAAAAATAAAATCCATTAAAATAAAATAATAAAATCTATACTATGTAAATCAATATATAAAATATATAAATAAATAAATAAAATTAACTAAAAAGAAAGATAAATATGGGTTAATATAAGAATGTTAAAACTTAGTTATAAGCTAAACTAAAAAGGTAGGTCTTGAGGGTTTTTTTAAAAATATCAACAGTCTCTGCAGCCCTGAGGCCCTCAGTCAGGCTGTTCCATAGGCGAGGCCCGTAATACTGAAATGTGGCCTCGCCATATGTTTTGGTACGAACTTTAGGAACAACTAAAAGGCTGGTACCTGAGGACCTCAGGTATGAGAACTCATACCTTAAAAACAGATCAGATAAATAAGAAGGCCCAAGACCATTAAGACATTTATAAACCACTAAAAGAACCTTAAAATCAATCCTGAATTGCACGGGGAGCCAATGCAGCGACTTTAAAACTGGTGTAATGTGTTCCCGCCCCCTGGTCCTTGTCAGAACTCGTGCCGCCGAGTTCTGCAGTAGTTGTAAACTAGAAATACTCTTTTTGGGAAGACCAGAGAGCAGGGCATTACAGTAGTCTAGTCTACTAGAAATAAAAGCATGCATTAGTACCTCCGTGCTGGCAAGAGAGAGAAATGGGCGGACTCTGGCGATGTTTTTGAGATGATAAAATCCTGTCTTTGTAACATTTCTGATATGTTGAATAAAATTCAGCTCAGAGTCAAAAATGACACCCAGATTTCGTACACACTGGGAGGATTTAAAACTCTGCAGTTTGCATGAAATGATCTCTCTCTTGTCTTCAGGACCGATGATTAAAACTTCAGTCTTGTCCTGGTTGAGCTGTAAGAAGTTCTCTGCCATCCATGACTTTATATCTAAAATACAGTTTAAAAGGGTGTTGACTGGCTCCAGGTCATCAGGAGACACGGCGATGTAAAGCTGTGTATCATCAGCATAGCTGTGGAAATCAATGCCGTGTCTCCTGATGATGTCCCCAAGTGGCAACATATACAGGTTAAAAAGTAATGGGCCTAAAATTGATCCTTGGGGAACCCCACATTTTATTTTATGGGTCTTTGAGGAGCATGTACCCATACTTATAAAAAACTGTCGATCTGTGAGATAGGAGTAAAACCATTTTAAAACAGTACCTGAGAGGCCCACCAGACATCTGAGTCTGTTTAATAAAATCTGGTGGTCTACTGTATCGAAAGCGGCACTGAGATCCAGCAGCACCAGGACAGAAAGTTTTTGTGCATCCAGATTGCCTCTTAGATCGTTCACAATCTTTAAAAGGGCCGTCTCAGTACTGTGGTTTGTCCTAAAACCAGACTGACATTTTTCTAAGATATTATTCCTGTTTAAAAACTCATTTAGCTGAATAAAAACAACTTTTTCTATCATTTTACTAAGAAACGGCAAGTTGGATACAGGTCTGTAGTTATCAAGAATGTTGGGATCCAGATTACTCTTCTTCAGAAGGGGCTTCACCACCGCTGTTTTAAAGGCAGTGGGGAAGACACCCGTCTGAAGAGAGGAATTTATGATAAGTAAAAACTCAGACTCAAAGAAGCCATAAAATTTCTTGAACAGTGATGTGGGAATAGGGTCTAAAAGGCAGGTTGTTGGGTTCAGCTGGGAGAAAACTCGACCAAGCATCTTTGTATCAACCAGGACAAAACTCTCCAGCTTCTCCTTGGGTAAAAACAATGCTTCAGATCTGTTAAAATCAACACTGCATTTAGATAAAAGACTGGATCTGATAGCATTGATCTTACCTCTGAAGTGGTCTGCAAAGTCCTCACATGCTGTTTGTGATGGTTGCATGGAGGACTTATTAAAACCAGTGTTTATTAAAATATCAATGGTTTTAAAAAAAGGAACTTTGGATTACTTTTGTTGACAGTTATGAGTTTTGAGAAGTGATCAGTTCTTGCCTGTTTTATTATGTTATTATAGATTCTTAGGTGATCACGCAGGATTTCATAGTGCACTACAAGTTTAGTTTTTCTCCATCGTCTTTCTGCTCTCCTGCAGTTTTGTTTCAGCTTTTTTATTTCTTCAGTTCTCCACGGTGGCTTCAGTTTGGTTTTAACGGTTTTTAATACAAGTGGAGCTGCTGTATCAATTGCTGATTTTAATCTATTATTAAACTGATTAACAACTGAATCGCAGGAAGCAGGTAAGATCTCAGAAGGTGTTTGGTATAAAATTTCAATAAAATTCTCAGCCACTTCAGAAGTAATACATCGTTTCCTAACGGTTCTCACTGGGGCCCCCTGCTGGTTAAAACTGGTGACGTTAAAAAACACACAGTAGTGGTCTGATATGGCTAAATCCACGATAGAGCACACACTAACTGACAAGCCATAACTAATAATTAAATCTAATGTATGTCCTCGGTTGTGAGTCGGCTGTTTAGTATGTTGTGTAAAGTTAAAACAATCTAATAGACTTAAAAACCCTTTTGTCATTGAATCAGAGGGATTATCCATGTGTATGTTAAAATTACTTGATATGATGATAAGATTATAAGTGGCATGTATTGCTGATAAAAGTTTGGAAAATTCACTGATAAAAGCAGCATCATGTTTGGGTGGTCTGTACACAGTGATGCAGAGACTGTTAAAAACAAAAGCATGATGCTCAAAGGTGGTGTACTGATCTAAAAGTATCTGTCTGTTATTTAGGAGATTCTTTGTGATTGATGCAGTACCACCACCTTTCTTGTTACTTCTAAAGGAGAATAAAAAATTAAAATTTGGTGGTGAGGCCTCAGTAAGAATAACTGGTGCATCTATACCCAGCCATGTTTCAGTTAAAAATAAGCAATCAACCTTATTATCTAATATCAGGTCATTGATAATAAAAGACTTGTTAAAAAGGGAACGTACATTTAAAAGTGCCATGTTTACAGTGACAGGTGACTTATGGACTGTAGGGTTGAATTGTTGATGCTTTGGAGGAGTTCTGAGATTGTTAAGGTTAGCAGAGGAACTATGATGGAATCTGGTTTTATATCTTTGAGTAATGATTACAGGGATTGGATGATTAAGAATAAGAACAGAAGATCCAAGTCCAGTATTATATGTGCCAGAGGTGGAACTAAAAACATAGGAACAGGGACCTGGGGGACATCAATCGGTGGGGGACGGGTTAGTTGGTGCAGGTGTGGGAAGATGAGCGGAACGTGCATGCTGTAATCCATAGGCCAGGTTGGCAGACAAAACGCGGGTGCCAGCTCGGTTCAGGTGAAGACCATCTGGACCAAAAAGATGTTGCCTTTCCCAGAGTCCAGGTAACCAGCAGAGTCCAGGTAACCATCAGGGAGACCAGGTAACCAGCAGAGTCCAGGTAACCATCAGGGAGACCAGGTAACCAGCAGAGTCCAGGTCAAAAGCAGAGAGTCCAGGTCACCCTCAGAGAGTCCAGGTCACCATCAGAGAGTCCAGGTCACCCTCAGAGAGTCCAGGTCACCATCAGAGAGTCCAGGTCACCCCCAGAGAGTCCAGGTCACCATCAGAGAGTCCAGGTCACCATCAGAGAGTCCAGGTAACCAGCAGAGTCCAGGTCACAAGAAGAGTCCAGGTCACCAGCAGAGTCCAGGTCACAAGAAGAGTCCAGGTCACCAGCAGAGTCCAGGTCACCATCAGAGAGACCAGGTCACCAGCAGAGTCCAGGTCACTAGAATAGTCCAGGTCACCAGCAGAGTCCAGGTCTGAGTCCAGCAGAGTCCAGGTAACCATCAGACAGATTGGGTCACCAGCAGAGTCCAGGTCACTAGAAGAGTCCAGGTCACCAACAGAGTCCAGGTCTGAGTCCAGCAGAGTCCAGGTAACCAGCAGAGTTCAGGTCACCATCAGAGAGTCCAGGTAACCAGTAGAGTCCAGGTCACCAGCAGAGTCCAGGTAAAGATCACAGAGTCCAGGTCACCATCAAAGAGTCCAGGTCACCCTCAGAGAGTCCAGGTCACCCTCAGAGAGTCCAGGTCACCCTCAGAGAGTCCAGGTCACCATCAGAGAGTCCAGGTGAACAGCAGAGTCCAGGTCACCATCAGAGAGTCCAGGTCACCCTCAGAGAGTCCAGGTCACCCTCAGAGAGTCCAGGTCACCATCAGAGAGTCCAGGTCAACAGCAGAGTCCAGGTCACCATCAGAGAGTCCAGGTCATCAGCAGAGTCCAGGTCACCATCAGAGTCCAGGTCACCATCAGAGAGTCCAGGTCATCAGCAGAGTCCAGGTCACCATCAGAGTTCAGGTCACCATCAGAAAGTCCCGGTCACCAACAGAGTCCAGGTCTGACTCCAGCAGAGTCCAGGTCACCAGCAAAGTCCAGGTCACCATCAGAGTCCAGGTCTGAGTCAAGCAGAGTCCAGGTCACCAGCAGAGTCCAGGTCACTAGAAGAGTCAAGGTCACCAGCAGAGTCCAGGTCACCATCAGAGAGACCAGGTCACTAGACGAGTCCAGGTAACCATCAGAGTCCAGGTCACCATTAGACAGACCAGGTAACCATCAGACAGACTGGGTCACCAGCAGAGTCCAGGTCACTAGGAGAGTCCAGGTCAACAGCAGAGTCCAGGTCCTACTCCAACAGAGTCCTGGTCACCAGTACAGTCCAGGTCACCAGCAGAGAGACCAGGTCACGAGAGGAGTCCAGTTCACGAGAAGAGTCTAGGTCAGCAGCAAAGTCCAGGTCACCAGCAGAGTCCAGGTCACCATCGGAGAGTCCAGTTCACCAACAGAGTTCAGGTTACTAGAAGAGTCCAGGTCTGATTCCAGCAGATTCCAGTTCACCATCAGAGAGTCCAGGTAACCAGCAGAGTCCAGGTCTGAGTCCAGCAGAGTCCAGGTAACCAGCAGAGTCCAGGTCACCATGAGAGAGTCCAGGTAAACAGGAGTCAAGGTCTGACTCCAACAATTCAATTCAATTCAATTCAACTTTATTTATATAGCGTCAAATCACGGCAATGCCATCTCAAGACGCTTTACAGACAGAGAGGAAAACATAATGAAAGCCAATTCATAACAGCCTATATAAGGAAACCAACAGATTGAGTTGAGTCCAACTCAATCTCCCATCCAGAGCAAGCAGGATGTCCAGGTCACCAGAGTCCAGGTCACCAGCAGAGTCCAGGTCTCCATCAGAGAGTCCAGGTAACCAGCAGAGTCCAGGTCACTAGAAGAGTCCAGGTCACCAGAGTCCAGGTAACCAGCAGAGTCCAGGTCACAAGAAGAGTCCAGGTAACCAGCAAAGTCCAGGTCACCAGCAGAGTCCAGGTCACCATCAGAGAGTCCAGGTCACCCTCAGAGAGTCCAGGTCACCATCAGAGAGTCCAGGTCAACAGCAGAGTCCAGGTCACCATCAGAGAGTCCAGGTCACCAGCAGAGTCCAGGTCTGACTCCAACAGATTCCAGGTCACTAGAAGAGTCCAGGTCACCAGCAGAGAGTCCAGGTCACCAGCAGAGAGTCCAGGTCACCATCAGAGAGTCCAGGTCACCAGCAGAGTCCAGGTCACCATCAGAAAGTCCAGGTCACCAGCAGAGTCCAGGTCTGATTCCAGCAGAGTCCAGGTCAACAGCAGAGTCCAAGTCACCATCAGAGAGTCCAGGACACCAG